>NC_046337.1:21859025-22164025 GCF_000738735.6 Corvus cornix cornix
TGTAAGCCTCTCAATGTCAGATTAAACCAAGCAGGAGTATTTCTCTTACTCTGCAGCAAAACAGGAGACTGTACATGATGATGTACAGCAAGTCTGTGCACTGCTCAAATTTTCTTTGACTAAATTATGCTTACTGACAGAAGCATTGATGATCATTAGGAGTGGCTAAATCAGATCCTGCTCTCATACCTGCTGGGAAAAGACTTATTATAGAAGGAATCTTACTTCACTAGGATAAAATTAATCCTCACCTCTTCATAAAATAGGCACAAGCTTCTTTGAAGTTGTTAATGTAGAAAAGCTTCTTTAAGTCAAATATTTTAAGAAATAGTGTGCTGCAACACTTTAAATGGCTTTATATAGTTTTAGTAAGTATATACCTGCCCTTTCTTATAGTTTAAATTCAACTTAATACTATTCTCCAGCAACATAAACTGGACTAGAATAAATCACTAGACATTTCAAACTGGAAGTTTTCAACCTGTGAAAGTTTGTAACAATGTAACTCTGACAAAGTGGTGACATTTTCTTCAACAGACAAGACCTGTGGGATTTATGCACCCTCAGGAACATGCCCAAGTGCCTGACACAGTATAAAGCGCAGTTCCATGAAGGTGGGGTGTGTGCCCTTATCCAATATGTGAAAACAACAACAAAACCTAAACTAGACGTGAAATTACAAGAGCAGTTAAAGATCATGAGTTTCTTTCTTGAAAGAAAAGGACTTTGCTAGACCTTTGTACCAAGGAAAAGTACAGAATTTATATAACAAACTGGTACTTACAATGTAAGGGAAGCATCCAAGTCAGTACAATGTGTTTCCATCCCAAGAAGCCAATGCTGCGCCATACGTGACAAATAGAACCCTGCTGTCAACTCAAAACCAGCATTCCAGTTGTATGGTAACTGGGAACAGAACTCAAGGCTCTATGGCCAGCAACCTTCCTACACAGCATTCAAGAGAGTGCTGTATAATTTAGAGAAGGAGAAAGAGTAAAGTCCCATTAGAATCAGGACTCGGGTAAAGGACACAGGATAAAGAAATATTTTACATATTCACACATACATTGAAGTCATAAATTGTAAACTTAATAATAGCTTAAGAGTCATTAAATAGCAAAATGAGCAAGTGCTCAAAATGTTGTCATCCAGTGAAATGCATAGCATCTCCTCGGTATTTACAAGGATTATGTATTTTTTTCAGCAAAAATCATTAGCCCTCTACAGCAATTCTGCTGAAAAAAAAAGGACAGAAAGCAAGAAAACTGAAGTATTAGCCTTTTGCTTGTTTTCAAATCATAGCCAGGCTGACTATAAAGTCTCTTGGCATTTTACAGGCAGCCAGAATGACTGTACTATACATTATATCACCTTTAAGAGTATCTTTCTCAATACAGCATTATGAATAACAGGATGTTTATACTACTTACCTCAAGTGAGATCAAAACATTCCCAACAATGCTGTAAACATTTGGAAGAAACATCTTCACAGAATGCATCTTTGTGGCAGAGGAAAGGGCTGCTATAACTGAGCAGTGAAATGCAGCACCTTCTTGGTGCAGACATTTTCCCCTTTGGTTTCATTTTCTCCATTTATTCAGGGCAGTTTATTTTGTTTGCTGCTAAGCCAGAGGGCTCATTCTCTCCTTGCTCATCTCCTTTTTCTTTTGATTAGAATCCCAGATGTAGGACAGATATATTTTCCCATTTTCTTTTTAAATGTAAGCAAATTAGTAGGCTTTTTGAAATCACTCAGTTAATAAAATGCAGCAGCCCAGTCGTTTCTCAAAAGCAGTATTTTTGCCTCCCATAATGGTCTAGAACAAGTGATTCAGCTAAAAGGAGGGAAATACTATTCACCGACCGTGCCAGTACTAGCTTGCAGCAAAACAAGAGCAGAAACATTTTAGGCAGTAGAGAAAAAATAGACCTTAACTTCAGTCTTTCAGGTAGCTAAACAGCCATCAGACGGGCTTTCAGCACATTCCATCCACCTGGGCACAGATGGTGTTAAACGGAGCTGTAATAGCTCATGTTTGTACTTTGATATCTTGAGATAGCCACAGGCAAGAGTGAGGTGAGGAAAACCTGGCTACCTGCAATCCCCTATTCCTCTGAAAGTATTTCCCTGGCAGGGCCCTCATTCCTGAAGCTCATCTCAGCCCGGCCCTGACAGTCCTCCCTAAGCCAGAGTACTCTCCTTTAGGCTCATTAATTGCAAAGTGCAGTAGCACCAGGCCCTGCTACCCAAGGTTACAAACCCGGCCCCATCCTTACCGCACTCAGTTTCTGCTGCTGGTATTAAAACCAAAGGAAAGTTCCTAGAAGCATGACTCCTTTTCTCTGCTTCAAGCTGTTCTGCACTCTCTATGCTTGTTATCATTTCGAGTCAGTCTATGCAGCTTAAGCTACTGTCTCTTTACCTATGGACTAAAAATAGTAATTGTCCTTGCATAATGATTTTACAACACTCTTCTGATTAACGATTCACTCTGGATTAAATTAAGTTACAGGTAGTTTATCTAAAAACTTAAGTACCTCCTCTCCTGTCCCTCCTCTTCCCCCAAAAATGAATAGGACAAAGTGCTTCTAGCACATCATTATACAAATAGTAATAGAAGAGGGATAAAGACTTTGAGCAAGGTTTAAAATACAGTAGTTACAGAAACTGGATCAAGTTGTGTGTCTTACTGTTCTACTGACAGCCATATGATTAGATGATGACTAACCCCACACCTGGGAAGTTAAAAACTTTTTGGAGAGGGTTGCACTTTGCAGAGTTACGAAGCCATCAGCATACAACCTGCACTCATTAGTTGTGCACAGCATCTGTAATGAAATCTTTTGTAACACTCAGAAGTCCTTCCATACCTAAATATATATTTTATAATGTATCTTGGTTTAGGAAGATGTAAATATAAAGATAACATAAACTTCTTATATCTATTTTAGCTGAAGACAAGGTACAGAGTGTGCAGAAATTCCTTTTCTGACTTCTAACTTCTAGAAATGGAAATTTGCTATAGAGGGTAAACACAACCAAGGAGGGAGCAACATGAAAAAAGAAAGAATTCCACACTGAATATGTAAGCACTTTCTGGGGCTCATCACACAAAGAAAAATATTTTGAAGAGGAAGAAAGTAAAGAAAAAGAAAGGTCATGAGGTCATGATCCTACATTCCATAAAGGGGAGGAAAGAAAGAGAAAGAGAGAGAGAAAGAGAGAGAGAAAGAGAGAGAGAAAGAGAGAGAGAAAGAGAGAGAGAAAGAGAGAGAGAGAAAGAGAGAGAGAGAAAGAGAGAGAGAGAAAGAGAAGAGAGAGAAAGAGAGAGAGAGAAAGAGAGAGAGAGAAAGAGAGAGAGAGAGAGAGAAAGAGAGAAAGAAAGAGAGAAAGAAAGAGAGAAAGAAAGAGAGAAAGAAAGAGAGAAAGAGAGAAAGAAAGAGAGAAAGAAAGAAAGAGAGAAAGAAAAAAGTCACATTAAAGCCTAAAATGAAGAGTTACCACTGAAGAATATGAAACTTTGAAAATTTCATGAGAATCATCCAAACCTACCCTACACAGCATTACAGAACACAGGTTAAATAAATCATACCTGTGTTACTTTTGATACAATGGTTAAAACCAAATGTAAAGACTACTGCAAGCCAATCTTACACTCAGTGTTCTGCAGTATAAATGAGCACAGTTCCAATTATGTCTCTACTGAGGGAAGCAACAGGCAGCATATAAATGCAAACAGCCTTCATTAGACACATTGTCATGAGTATATTAATCATGTCAAGAAGCATTGCTCAAGCTTCCTTCAGTGCAATTTAACATACCTTACTTTATTAGGATGCACTTAATTTCACTATGCTTTCTCCTCATTATCATTTATGATGACCAATTAAAATGTTTGTGTCTGTCTCTAAGCAAATTACTCCTGTAATTCAGGTAGCTGAAATCACCGCTCATCCCACACTTCTATCATCTCCTTCTCTCAGTGTAATACCTTTCTTTGCCCAGCCTCTCTTACCATTGTAAACAGAAAAAAAGCTTACTTAGATTGAATAGTTAATATATAAACATAAGTCTTTTTACAGCACAGACATTAAGAAGTGGGTTGATTCTCCACCTCTCACACCCTTTGCCTTGAGTACCCCTGTTATACAGCCTTGGTTTTGTTCCCTTGGGGTCACAAGCGTAGCTCATATAGTCAGAAAAAAACCATAATGAAGCAAGGGAAGCCTCAGGCATTGTTCTCAGATTGGGATGAAAGTTGTGCGCAGCTTCACTTCATTTGGTCCATACATGGAACAAATGCAAACATGCAGCAACTTTACCCTTTTGCTTCCTCCCAAGCCTGCATATTGGGATTCTCTCATGAGCTTTTCAAATGATAACAGAATGTGCCATTCCACGCATGTTCCCAGCATCCATAAACAAGCCCAAACCCTTTTTACTATTCTAAAAAGTATCAGGCACGAGGGCATAATTTTTTCTGAACCTTTGACAACACAACTGCGAGCCATTCATTTGACTACAGCTGTTATTTCTGGCTTCATGTATACTGAAATAAGATTAAAATAACTGGAAGTTAGGTGGAAATTCTGATTACACACAGTGCTTCTGCTGTGGAACTCAGGGCAAGCAGAAATGGCTGAGCAACATCTGGGATCACCAAGCTATGCTTATGAACTCATTTATCTGTGGATTACCTTGGGCTCCTGGAACTAATGATACAAGGCTTGTTCCTCAGAAGCTGCTGGAACTCAGCTGCAGAGCAATGGTATTTGCCTTATTTTCTAAAGAAACATACTTGTTCTCGTTTACATAACTACTTTGACATTACAGTAATGACTTTCAGAAAAACGCTGATAATTGCAAGGATGAAGAAATAAGTCTGAAGACAGTGCTGCCTTTTAGAACAATTATAATTTCATTAAAATAGGAACATAACTTAAAGATAGATTTTATTCTCTTTGATGATTTACTCATGCAAACTGCACATAAAAGAAAACAGTACAGTTTGTGAAACATGTCAAATGTAAAGACCCAAAATGCTAAGTACAGAAGTAGTGTGACAACGTCTCAAAACGGAATCCATGGTAGTACGGCTAATACCTTTTCCTATTTGCTGAACACAGATTTTAATGGTTCTTTTGCCAGCCCCACTGTTAAATTCATGAACTGTTTACACATCTCCTATACACTTATGTAGACTTATTTTACAAGCGCAACAGTTTTGTTATAAAAAAACTCCACGTATATGATTTAAAAGCCTTTGTGTTTAGGAGAGCAAATTATAGTATAATCAATGAGGCCTCATCTAGTCCACCAAAACTACAATGAAAAGTGACTGTAGAGCTTTCTTGCAGAATTCACATTTTGTGCCTTAGCAATTCATTTCTTTCTCGCAAGAGGTCCATTGTATTTAACCATCCTGGAAACGTTCAATAACTGTTACAGATTTTTATCTTGAAATTGGGAAAGTAAGACTTTCAAACACATGAGGTTATCAACACAACTTTCTTAGTTTTAAAATACAAAATATTTAGAATCCCTAATATTTTCATGCTTAAAGCCCTGCAATGATACATATATGACTTAGATACTTCTTTGTCCAGTTTTCATTATAGTATGGTTGTATATATATTGCAGAAATTATATTTTCCTGTGGATCAATTACATTTTTAGATTTAAAACTGAACCAAATAGAAATTTGATGGCACTGACACTTAAAAACTCATGATATAGTGTGGAGAAGGAAGAGCAAATGAACTACACAACCCATTATAAATGCATTAAATCTTTGTTATATACATAATGGAATCCTGCTTTACTGCCAGTTGCTACTATGCATCTGTTTTTCCTATTATACAAAGTTTTCCGACCTGAAAGCACACATCTACTTTTTTTAAAACAACTTAATCTATTGTAAAATATTGTACTGTATTTTGAACATGAGTACAGAATCAAAATAGATAATGGCACATTTAAAAAACTCAATATCCTACAGATGATTGGATAATGAGAAAAAGTGTACCTACAATCATCTCATCAGAAACAAACTACATCATGGAATGTTAGTTATCCAAGTTCGCACAGTAAATAACATTTTAAAACTGCAATCACCTATCAGCCAGCATCACATTGAAGGCATCTTTAAACATTCAAGCAAAAGACTGCTGGCATTAACTACTGAACCATTCTCACACACACACCACACACACCACATTATAATTACATTGTTTCCAAGATACGGTAGATACTGATTTTTTTTTTTCCACAAGAAAGGTATCAAAATTTTTGCTACTAAAAGATGACAGTGCTTACACAAGAAATAAGTACAAGTTAGCTTGCAAGTACAAGACAATGACAAAAAAAAGTCGAGTTGTCTGAAGAAGGATTTTAGGCTTTTCTGGCATCCAAAACCATGAGTAAAACTCCTTAGTCTGCGACTCAAAAATCCACAAAATATCATCCTACTTTGGAATACTAAGTATTCCATACTTGATAACCCTGTATTTTACAATATGCTTACTGGTTTCAGCCTAGCAACAAGGGGTGGTTATAGATATCTATTCTGACTGGAGAATTAAAGCTCTCCTCCCACCAGAATCAAGTGTTAGTGTGGGGAAAAAACCCACCTGACATCAATTTAAAATTAAAAAAAAAATCAAATCTATTTAGTAATGATCCTCACCTAGGATTGGTATGTGCATAAGTACTGTATGTCATATACTGTACTGGCCCTATTAAACAAATTAAAAACCCCAACAGTTAAAAGCCAACCAAAATGCTATACATAAAAACCCAAATGTTCTTCTTCCAATGTTCTTCCTCTCATAATGTGCAAAACAACAAAAAGGCAAAAAGACTAAAAGCAAATTTACTGTTACTGTCTTTCTCTTGCCTAGTGCTTTATGACCTTGCTAACGTTACAAAGTCAATAGGGACTATGCAGAACTTTGGTATAAAAATGTCACATAATATTACTATCACAGTCTTGGGGATGACCTTCAGTAATTCACCCCAAAGTTTGTTAAAATAATACCAAATTAAAAATGAAATAAACCACATTGTACTGTACACACACTTTACACATTAAGCACAAAAAATAACTAGTAAAACTAATACTTAAAAAAAAAAAGTCTTTTGCAAAGAGACTAGAACTGGTGTTCTGTGTCATCTCCACCTGCCAATCGTTAAAGCCAAATTTGAGTTGGATTTTTAAAAATGAATAATTTTAAGCTACAATTTCTCCTAGATGGAGACTGGTCTGTTGTTGGTTTCCCTTTAAAGTCACAGATGTGTATCTAAGGAACTGATGCAACCAAGTTTTTAATCAACTTCCTGACGGCTGGGCCTGGGAGGGAGGCGCCAGGACGATCTGGGACAGCACGGGCTCCGTGCTCTGGTCCGCCATCTGCGTGAGCACCGAGGTGGCCACCGCCTCCGCCTTGGACGTGGAGCTCACGCCGTTGGAAGTGCTGACAGAGCTGTGCTGGATTGCTTCTGTGTGCGGGCTGCTGGGTACCGAGATGTCTTCGGAGCTGTCATCTTTATCTGCAGCTGAACAAGAAAAATTCATTTATTCTGTCCCCAGGAACACACACCGCCTCATCCCAGTAACAGCAGTCTCCCCTCAACAACTAAAATTCATGGTGTAATGCAGCACAAATTGTAAAACAAGCTTATTTCCATTTTTTTAAAGAAAATACTACTTTGTGAGCAGAAAAACCGGACTGCAGTATGGACTGTTCAGGAAACCAGAACATTTTCATGTCTTCAAAGCCATGATTAAAATTTCCTGCCTAGTAAATCAGCCAGTGGGTACCATGCCTAATTCTAATGATGCATATTCACATCAGCTGCTGATTAATCAAACAAGAATAATTCTACATTCAGTAATGAATATTTGTGATCATGAGTAAGATATCTGAAAAAATATTACTGACACTGCTATATTTACTGGACAATACTTACATAAGTTTTCAGCCCCCATTCTTTTAACAGGATGAAGTCCCATAACTTTACAAATGCCTCTCAACAGAGTTTAAAATTGTTAAAACTGGTTTTAAAAGTATTTTCAGAGTATTTCACATGTTCTCCACAAAACCAAAGTTAATTAGCCAGAGTTACATCATTTTTTCCCATGACAGAGTAAGCAGGTAAAAAAAAAAATTATCACTGTGCAAAACTAGAGTTTCCAAAATGGTCACGACTTAAAATGTCCTTCTTGCACAGACACTCTAAGTCGTGCTAGAATAATTCTTTTTTCCAGAGTTGCAGAAGTTAACTAAGGTATTATGCAAACAATGCCAAACTAAAAGCTGAATTCAAAACTAAAAAACCAAGAACAGAAAATTATCCTACTGTTTTTCACTCAAAAATAGAAATATGAATGCTGAATTTCATTATAACTTTTTTGTATCACTTTGTGCTACTTAATGTTTGCAAGTACTTTTCACAACAGTTTTATACACTGACCCAAATCAGTACCCAGCTGAAATATTGGAAGTCCCTTTTAAAGTACTACTGACTCTCATGATCCACACCAACACAGCCAGAAGCAGGCACAAGCTATTGCTTGGGACAAAGCAATGGAACAACGCTTGGTTTTCTCTAGTCTTGTCTTTGCAATCTCTTTCAGATTTGCCTGAGATTGGCCTACAAGTTCAGAAGTGTCTCAGGGGAAGAGAAACTATGGGAAAGGGTGACACTAACATGAGGAGACAAGCAATGCTGTGGTATCACATCCTCATTTCCACAGAAAGCCAGGCTAACAGCAGCAACTAAAAGGAACATTAAGTGTCAAAAAACAATAATGAAATAAAGTTTGTGTTTTACTGTGGTTTATATGACATGCTAGCTATGGGTAAGAAAATTTACAAACTTAGCAAGTTGAGACCCCAAAATAAAGATCTTTGAGCAGCCCTATGCATACTAAGAACACACTCCTCTTCGAAGCTTGAGAACAACCGTTCAATTATTGACTGCTTCTAGAAAAGAATGGTAAGGTCAAAAAGGATGGGTATGCAAGGAAACTGCTCTCTTTCTTTTTAGAAATACTGCCTACAAGAGCAAGGTGGCAATCTCTCCTACAACTCTACTAAAAGAGCATGGACATAATAGCTTAAAAGTTAGAATGCTCTTATCCACAAGGCCAACTGTTTACAGATTTACACTTTTTGAAAAACAGATCTTTCAAACATTAAAGGAGAGAGATACTGATGACAGTGAGCTAGATCTGCTGACAATTACTGCATATCCAAAGGTTTCATGGTAACTGTATACAGCAAGTGCAAGGAAATTAAGGTATTTCCAAAAGGCATTTGTAACCCTTAGAAGAGTTTGCCAATTGAAGAACAGAAAGAATATGAACAAGTATCAATTCAGTTAAAAGTATTCAACAGGGTGTCATCTTTACTATACCTCTATTGAGACCTACATGATCTCATGTAAAAACAAGTAAGAAGGAACATATGCAAACTGTTAAAAATAGAAGCTCTAGTGCCACTTCCTGAAAAATACTCCATTACTAATTATGAGTAGCATATTCTTTCCTCAGACAGAATGAAAAGGCAGCAAGTAGGACAACATGTATCAAATACCGTCTCTCTGCTGTAACACCTGCATCTTCAGAGCTGCTGTTATACTCCTATGAATCTCAATCTTCCTCTCAGCTTCTTTTGCTGATTCTCCATGTCTGTGTTGTCCAAAACCTCCTCATTCTCAATAAAAATGGTTAGTTTTAAATGCTAGAGAGGAAGTTAAATTAGATCACCATCTTTCAGCCAGAGAAGGAAGGTCTTCCACTGTTCTGTCTTCCTTAACATGTATTTCTTAACTCAAAAGAAATGCCTGTAATGGTATCACAGTGGTAAAGAACAGGAGAAAGGCCTGATTTTCTGACTTTGATGGGCTCAGGAAGATCCTATGAGCAATGTAAGAAACAGTTACAAGTACAGAGATGACCACCAATGTACAAGAGCAGTGTTCATATTGTAGAGCAGATAAACAAACATGCTGAGCTAAAGACAAAAATGTACATGATTGAGGTATTTTCAGATGCCAGGGGCTAGAGAGGGGGAGTTTACAGCAGGCAGATGATTATATAAGACACAGACCTAACACTAATTTATGGTAATAAACTGGACTGGAAGCGTAAATTCTTGTGATAACATACAAACCGATACTTAGAAATGAGCTGACACCCTAAAGAATAGCTATTTGGATTTTCTTCAATGTCCTTCCTTATGTAGCCCCAACTTTACAGGAACAGTGGTCAAAAACTGAATAAAAAACTCCATTTGAAGAATTAAAGCCAAACAAGAATATCTATGCAATGATTATAGAAGGTATTTAGAAGTCATCTTATTACAGAGGTGACTTGTTTTCCTAAGCCTGAAGACTGGGAATGAAGAACAAAGGCTTTCAGAAGAACACAAAAAAGTCATACTTAAATTCTGAATTCTGACAGATTTTTATTTTCCTTTTTTTCTTAATTGACCAGAGAATTGCCAAGCACAGGATTGTGATTTCAAGAGTGCAACTGATTCATAACAGAATCATACAGTAGATAACAATGTAAAAAAAAAAAAAAAAGCTAAAGCATTTTAGCTTTTTAATGGCTCCCCCAGCTTTGCCTCAAATCAAGGAAAATGCACAGTCCAAATTAGAAATTAATTCACAGAAATAATGTTTGCTGTATATTAGAAGGCTGAAAATTTACAGAGCTATATCACATGAACTTTCCAAGGCTACATAGTTTCTAGACAGGCTGTGTCATGAGGAGCAAGCCTTTGGACATTGAACACAATGTGGGCTATAGGAAAGATTTAAAGAGCAGCAAAACAAGCACAGACTTTTGAGGATATACTAAAAAGTACCTTTTTGGAGTAGTCAAATATTGCTGCTATTTGCTTCTTACCAACAGTATTGGTAAGCATTGCTTACCAATAGCTTTCAGTAAGATAAGCAAACAAAGAGGGAGGGATTTCAGTCTTCTGAAGAAAAAAACCCACCTACACCAAAAAGGGAGTGAGTACACAAGCACTGACGTGATCCTGAACTCCTTTCACTCCCCTGATAATCACTAACAAGGAAGAAGCCTCATGGTAATTCTCATCAGCCCATTCAGGGACTATAGAGGGACCTAAGCCTAGAAATGCTTTTTTCCAGGGAGTTGGCCTTTGTGAATATCCTCTGCAGTCACTGAAGAACCATTGCCCGTCCAGAACAGGCTGCAGGAACATAGTGGTTTGAGAGGTTCAAATCATTCAAGGTCTGAAACTGGTCAGTCACCTTCTATCTTCTTTTTTAAAACTAGCTAAGAAAGAACACAAACCTCCCATTTAACGCCACCTACACCACAGCCTCTATTTATCTTCTTTTATATTCAAATATGAACAAATGCTCTTGAATATTATGATGTCCTTGTCAAAAATATGAAAAAAATACCTTAAAAGCCCTTTACCCCCTTTTTTTTTTAAAAAAAAAAAACCCTCTGAATACCACAACATATTTTCTTCTCACAAGTTTTCACCTTTGTCCTACTATAAAAGTCCAGAAAAATCCTGACAAAATACAGGGAGTATTGTAGAAGACTTTTAGAAATTACCTAGTATGGAAGATAACACAAAAAATAAATGAACAGCATCTAGATTTCTTGTATACAGAGCACTTTCCCCACCATAGCTGAAGATGCAGTCAGAACCAATAGCATCCTTCTTTGGAAAATAAAAAAGTGTAAGCTGGCTGAAAACTAAAACTGCAAGAGAAATTCATCCACACTGACTCAAAGTACAATAACCATTTTTCTGGTTTCTCTGTCCTGATGACACCATCTTTTGAAGCAGGCACAAGACTTTAAAATAAGGAAAATATGATCCCAAAAACAATTTTAGAAGAAAGGGCTACCTGTGCTGTCATGCTTTTCACTTGGCTTGAGAAAAATGTGTCTGGGAAATACAGAAGATCTTAAAAGATATGTAAAAGTAAAGGCCAAAAATACCCTGAAAAGTGATAGATTATTTATTCCTGTTTAAGTGTATAATACATGAAAAACCATCAAATTGTGGACTTGGCTGTTAAAATCTGGTCTACTCAGTGCACAATATTCAGCACTGCAGGAGCTCTTAAAACTAGAGTCTTCGATTTCTTCTACAGAGACAAGACTATTAAACCACTCACTACATTTTGGAAGCAATTCAGCTTTGATTATTTGATGAATATAATATGCTTAATTAAATATACTTTATAGGAACACCATTTTCATGAACACATTGACTGAAACCTTTTTTCCTCTCATAAATTGTACTGTGGGTATGTCACTTAGCCAACATGCTTTCCCAACAATATTCATGCAGAGATAATGTGACAAAATCCTTTCAGAGGGATGGCATTACAACTATCATTCATGTGAAGCTTTTACTTTCAACAGACTTTTCAAGAAACCGAGCTTTGCTTCCAATCTCCTTGCATAATATTTTTTTTTTCTAAAATGTAGGCTTTTGCCACTGATTAGTATTTTAGGTCTGATTCATTTTGTATTCTTTACTGAATCAGAAGCATTATAGTCCTTTTCTGAGGGCTGAAAACAAGCACTACTAGACAGGCCATTCACTCATTCTTCAACAAAGAAATCCTTGGCATGTAATCACTTAGACTTATGATGAAATATTTTTCATCCCAATTCAGGAACATGAATCCTCAGAACATCAAAATTCAAGAAACCTAGGGTTTGTTTTTTGTGTGTGTGTTGGGTTTTTTTTTTTGTTAAAAACCTTGCATGCATAATGCTATCCCCTCGTAGCTTCTGTATGAAATTATGTTGTTCTGTCAGATGGGAGCCATAATGGCCTCATCCCTGCAGCAATCATTGTTAATATAAATCCCAAACGTATTTCTATACTGTTCCAATTTACTCCAAGATGCTATTTTCTGTCTTGTCAAAATGACTGGAGATCAAAGGACCAAGATTTATAAGCTCAAAACTGACAAAATCAGTATTCTAAATATATATGGCAATACAGAGTTGCTAAATCTCCTGAATCTTTTAAATTAAAAAATATTGCCCATTCTGATGAAATTGCTTACAATGACTACAAGTAAAGATGGTGGCTATTAAGTTTTATCGCAAGCACCTGAGGATCTGTTTGCATGCAGTACAAAATGTTCCTTTATCCTCCTGAATTACTGACACTGGCAAATTAAAATGAAGTGGCTACATATGGCAGAAACAATCTTCACATTTACAAATATCTTGAAATATCACTAAATCATAAAAACGAAAGCTGTGGGTTATATATTATGAATGTTGCCTAATGCATTCCCAGCTCAGTTATTTGTAACAAATTTGTGTACAATGGACAAAATTGGCCATTTATTCTACAGCAGCAGCAGCTGGTTCTGGCACTGTGTATCACAGCCAAAAAGGAAGCTACAAGTCAGGAAAGCATAATTAACCTTTAAAATGCTGGAAAGATGAAAAATCAAATGAAAACTTAAAATAAAAATATGGATTAGAAAATACTGGTATTGACAGTGTCAGTATTCCCCTCAATACTAGAACTGTTTTTAAAAACACCCTCTCTACAGAAAAGCAGTCACTTAATGTGGGTATCAAAACAATCTAGAAGACATTGTACAGTAGGAGCCATGAACCTGCATCTGATTATTTTAATGGCTCAACTGATCCTGGATGTTATGGTAAATGAGGACAGCTGTTATAGTACCTCTACTGAAATCTCATTACAATGAAAGAAAAACACCCACAAGGACCTTTCACTGTATTAGGCTACGATAAAGTATAAAAAATGGTTTATCATGTGCTCTTAATACTTTAATTATATTTTCCAAAGCAGGTGTAGTAACTGATAGTTCTTAAATGCTAATTATCATATACATTCATTAAACCAACATAAACCTTTCAGTGTTATGCAACAATTCAATTTTGACCTAAAAATATATTTTAAAATATCACATATTAATTCTTGTCTTCTAATAACTTCAAGATTAAAAAAAAAAAGGCTCTTTCATGTAATATATGTAATATTAGAACTGCACTTCTCAATTTTAATGCTCATTCACTTCACTTTGGCAGTATTTCATTGATGCAGCCTCAGGCTATAGGTAATGAAACATTACTCACTATGATAGCCAGATTTCTTCTGCATGGCAGTTACAGGGCAATCTTTATGAGCCAGAAGAAGCTGTTTCAGCTGTGCCACTTCATTTCTCAGCAGGGTGACTTCATTCTAAAGGAGAAGAAAGTTATGTACTTTACCAGGCTCAAACTACACACGTTTTAAAGGTAAGCATTAAGTTTTATAGGATTTTCATTTGTTCATTTAGGGGTAGCTGAAATACAAGAAGTTTCCATTTGGTATATATTGCAAAAATGTACATGTTTCTTTTATCTTAGAAAATGTAAATATTAGCTGAAACATGGCTAGGTTTGTTACATTAACTGGGAAATGCTTCGAGTTTTTTTTAAAATACAACATATGTTTTTCAGTTTGCAGATGCAGAGTCTACATATAGTCTCATTCACATGATCCAGCTACTGTGAGACTCTTCTGGAAGGTTTTGTGATGAATTCTAATCAGAGTAAACCTACATTTAGCTATACACATTTTAACAGATGTCACAGCCAACATTAGAAAAGGGAAAATACAAAAGAAAATCCAAAAAGCCAATGCAGAATAATTTTTCAGTGACTATTTATACTTGGACTTCAAAAAAGAAAATCTCACGTACTGGAAAACAATTTAGCAAATATTGGTTGATCTCCAGACTGATTTTTATTTTGGCAGCCATACATAAACATGTTCTATGAAGGAATCATTGATAATAATGACAAAATCCGGAGATGTCAGCTTGTGTCACTAAAGCAGAGTGCAATCTAAGAGACAGCACCTGCACAATCCAGCGACTGGGTTCATTTCCAGACTGTGCCTTTCCACTATTGGGTGACCTCGAACAAGGTCATTTTACTGCTTTGTGCTTCACCTTCTCCATTTGTAAACTGGAGGACAGCAATACTTACCTCCCCGGGAAAGCAGTTTGGTGTCTATAGACGAGAAGTGCTACGTAACCGCGTTACACGGGATAATCCAAATTAAGAATGGCATGGCACTTTGATAGACCCACTTTTACTTTATAGAGTGGAAAAATATTTATTAATCAAATGATCTGCAATGCTTTGTGATCCCTATATCTGGACACAATATGCGTTTTTCATGGGTTATTTTATTTTGAATATAAATCTTTCCTATTAATACCTGAAGTTACTTCAAGTGTAAGAACCTTTGCATATTTGTGTAATATACCACACGTGCGACATAATTATTTAGTAAATGCTTATGTTCATACATTTAGGAGCAAGTTAAAGAAGAAAACCAACAGAAGAAAATTGGATTGCATTTGAAATTATCTGAAAAAATAAACTACAAGAAAGTCAACCTATTTACTTGCAAGCAAGAAATAAAGCAATGCTGCCAGAGGTGAGATGAATTACAAGTTAAAGGATTCCAAAAGACAACAATTCTTTCAAAACAAAACTTATTATGTTTAATTACACAAAGTAACTAAAACATCAGACTGTTCAAAGAAAAGCTCCTCTTCTGTGTTCTCTCTCTCCATTTAGAAGACAACCAATTTCAAGCCTTTATACATGCAAAATCCTCTTAAGGTCTCCTTTTCTATTCAGTCCTTTTATTGTGTAAAATACGCTTTAGAAACTTTTTATTAAAACCAAAGGCTGGAAGATGCCAAAAATCTGACTTCACAGACATTTATAATGGAAGAAAAATGTGATCGCAAACAAAAAGGTTTGTAACAAAAGAAACCCAACCAAAAGCCCCACAAATTCTCTACCAGGTGGCATTACATGTCCTGAAACCTTAGGCTGTTAAGAAAGCACAGGACTACTGCCTCCAGCTCTGTCTGCCCTTAGTTCACCATGTTATTTACTGAGGAGCCACAAATCTTGATGCCAAGCAGGCAGCTGCACAGCATTGACAAAGTTTGGGTAGAAAAAACCACACTGATGTAGTTTTGAGACACTTGATAATCTACAGAAGCAACAATGTAATGAAATATGAAATATAGTTCTGTTAGTTCAAAGGAACTCTGGCAATCAGGAAAAGGTTTGCAGAAATTTTCTACCTTGTCTCCCACATTTTAAGGAAGAGTTTTATACACAAACAGCACATGTAAGTATGAAATTGCTGTTCATCTGTGGAAGTAAAATTAATATGTTTCTGAAGAACTTTTATAACACAGTTTATAGATCAGTGTCAGCTGTATTAAAAATATTAAGACTGCTGCTAGCATAAATACAAAAAGGAAATACATTATCCAAAATAGAAGCAAACTTGGAAAACATGGATCAGCATTCCTATAAAAAGAGGTAGAGGTAATCTCTAGAACAATGCTAGCTGTATATTCCATAACAGGAACACTTGTGCCAACAGTACTATATGCAATGCACACATCACTCGTGACACTAGAACAGAGTTCTGTTTGCTAGACACATGAGTGGGGAATGCCACAGAACGACAACCTATGGTTGCCAGTTACATATTACCAGTAAGAACCACTTCTGACTGGTAAAGGGGACTGCTAGAACCAATTCTTACACATACTGCAGTTAATTATCTTGTATGTGACAACAGCAAGTCTTTCCATCTCATTCAAAACATGTGAATATGTGGTGGTCATTGAATATGTGGTTAACATGGTGAAAACATGGCTACCAAGAAATACATGACACAAACACTTTTAACAGCTGGCATGAAGAAAGATTATTTCAAGTTTTCACACTGGAAAGGTTCTCTTCATTAGTGAGATAGAGGCAAGCGCAGGTATCAACATTTCTTCAAAGCAGCATGTAACATTACTCATATGCTGTGGAGAAGAATTTGTATGTTCCCACATTTTGAAATGTGCTAGCATTAGAAAGCAGGTTTCTGGAGAAAAGCATATTGACTTGTACCTGCACTCCATCTTCCAAAAGATGCTTTCCTTTCTGTATTCTTATGAAGGGAGGACACGGTATATGACACATTCTTCTGTATCTGCCTATTTCTCCCTGCACCCAAAATGCAGATGTAACAGTGGGACCATGGGACCACATTAGCCCTTACTCAGCATGGTGTGGGACAACATTTGTGATACATTTACTAGAAGTATCATCAGAGGCAGATAAATGTGACTTCTGGGGATAGGGGATTGTCTGTGGCTGAGTTAAACAGCATTTTTCCCGTTTCTTTTTGGACAACTTCCTTTATGGGAAAGGATCTTTACTTATGGGCATACTTTCATAATTTAGCCTTCCTAAACAGTTCTGCAGCATCAGTACAAACTATCACTTGATTGCTGCTCACTGAAAACCCACTGTGACCTCACAAGGAAGACAGGCCATTCTTCTAAAGCTTCGCCCTCTAAGATTAATAAAGCAACAGGGACCAAATACAGAACCTATAATGCACTTTGGCATCTGATCCTGCAACGTGGCTCGGTGGCCACTACAGACATTGTCAATACCTTCTTAATACATTATACAGCACCCCATACCCTGCAGGATTGTGCAAGGCACAGAGGCCACACAAGGTGGTGAATAAAATTTAAGATCAATAAACAGGTCAACACATTAATAGAAAACACAGTCCACAAAAATCGAAACAGTAAATAAACTTCAAAATGTTGGAAGCATGAAAACAACGTACACAGCAGAGCCTATAAAAGACAGCCTACCTAACCTACCTAACCTGTTACTAGTGATGTAATAGACGGAAATTTTCCCTTACGCAAATATTTGAAAAATACTGCTTAAAAATGAAGTTGCTTTCAAACATTTAAAAGAAGAACTTGATAGGAGTTAACGTACAGAACAATATATATACATCAACCAAGCCTTTTCAAAATCCATACATAGTGTTAGTGAGCTTCCAGTCTTAAAAACTGACATCAGAATCTCTGACACAGACATTACGAGAAAGCCAGTAACAAAGTGTTGAAAGGAGTCAGAATTGTTACATGAAGCAATGCAATGCAGTTGTTTTGGTATGAACAAGCTTTTGGAAATGTGACATCTTGGTAAATTCAGCTGAGCAGGCCTCTTAGATATTAAATAAAATATGAACTACTAACCCAAACAGTCTATAAAACTGCACTACGGCAAAACTCCAAACTTATTCAGTTTTCTATTAAATACAAAGTCAGTAATCACGGGTCATTACTGCCCACTCCGCTGATCAGCTGTGTTAGCCTGTCAAGCTGTTATTACAGAAATATAGGATTGATTAATGTTTTCACATAAAGTACAGTTTAATTATTTCTCTGACATCCAATTTCCTTTAAAATTATTCTGTTCTTTACAGTTAACAGTTTTATTTTTGGTATACTGTAAGAAAATCTTTCTTAAATTCACTATTACTGAATTAACTCTTAGAAACCTTTTGGTTATGGTATTTATGTGATTTTTTTAATTATAAAACTTGTTATATATGTGTGAAAGGCAGTTCACATGATACCAAACACTACTTTCACAAAAAACCTGAATTATGGCTGAATTTTTTCATTCTCCTTCACTCCTTTCTTTGAGTATTTAAGCTACAGTGCTACATATAATTATGTAATTAATGGACTTAATTGAGGACTATGCATTAAAGGAATATGTCTAAAGACTGTGAACAGGTATGAGAAGAATACATATTTCCAAGAAATTTAACTAATGCTGGTGCACAGTGTTATGATTCTTGCAACACAGGAAACCATTTCACGTTGTGTGCTTAGGTAGGAATTTTTTTACATTTCAGGGTCTGGGATGCTGAGTGTTTTTAAAGACATGAACACGAAGACAACTGATACACCGTAATTTTGATTATATGATAAAACATAACCTCAACATGCCCTACTTTCCTGTTGGTCAAACTGTGATGTTTTCTATACCAAACAGCACGAGAGGTGAGTTTTCATAGGAAGATGATGATTCTGTGAATTTGACTCAGTGAACAGCTCTGATGAAGAAAAACAAGTGACACTTTAACATATCAAAATACGTTTCACTGCATTTTCTAAATGAATGCTTCCTTTAGGAATTACATAATTTTTCCTTTCAGCAACTTCCAAAACTAAGCTTTTAGACTATTTTGAAAACAATAATTTGTGCCAATTCTTACATGCTGCTGAAAAACATTAGGAAAGTGTGCTTTAACATTTAATAGTAGTTTAAACAAAAGGGTCACAGACTGCCCTATGGGGAAAAAGTGCATTCACACGAGAACTTTCTGAGACTGACTACCTCAGATGAGGTGGAAAAGTGATCTGCAACATACACTGGCCCTACCCTCTTACAGCACACTTTGTTTCTATAGGATTTAGGCGGCGGTGGTGAAAATTTGCCCCGCCACTGCTGTACCCATTTTGTGGACAAAAGAGGCCTTCAGTATCCACTGATGTCAACCTGACACCTTTTACGAGCACTTCATTCACTTTAAAGGAAAAAAAGTGAAGTTAAAAAGAACCAAAGGAAATAAACCCAACACTTAAATAACTCAGGCTGTGATACAAATTAAGAGCAAGATGTGTTCAAGGTAAGACTATTTCTTTGCTCGTAAGTGCTGCTTCCAACACATCTTGTCATCTCAGTTTAGTATCCTAATCTGAAAGTTATCTCAAATGGAAAAAAGGATAAAAAAGTTATGATCCTAAAGTTTACATATCTTGAAATATGAGTATGCTCTTATCCTCTAGTTTTACTGCTATATACAGCTAGTTCTGAATTTTCAAGCCTGAGCTGAGCTACCAGCTATAAAACCATTTATATTTCAGATTTCATGCAAAGTTTTAAGTTCCACTGATCAAGGATCACTGTGTAAGAACAAAAAGACTTACTAATTTTTCCTTGAAATAAAAAGTATACCTGTAACTGGCCATTTAGTGAGCTCAGGTCCTCAGCTTTTTTCTCCAATGACTGCACCCAGACTTTCCGTTTCTGTCGGCACCTGGAAGCAGCAGCCCGGTTTCTCTCCAGGAACTTTCTTCTTTTCTCATCAGGGTCTTCATTGGCAGCTCTTCTTCGCCGACCACCTGTATTTGGAGTTTGTGGCGTAGGCTGAGCTGGTGATGCCTGAAAACAGTCATGACTTAACTCACAGCACTGGCATAAAAAGTCATCACATCTTGAGAAAAGCATTCAGGGCATTTCTAAATACATTTTGGTTATATACTTCTTTTTTTTGAAAGCTGTGCTCATTTAACTCTACTGTGATGTTTTAAAAACTTTTACCCGTACTTACACTCATGATCATCTTACATTAACATATTACACCCAAAATAGCTTTCAAGCTACATTTAGCAGGAAATGAATTTTCTATTTCTGACTCTTCCCACACACCTAGTCACAACTAAAGGATGGCACGATTGCTTATGCCCACTACACAGAAGCTGTTTGACAAATGCTGGCAGTGCTGAGACTCCCTGATCCCTGGATCTCCAGATAGCAATTTCCTACTTGTTGATATGTTCCCCACCACTGAGTAACAATTTCCCTCAATCCACCCACATTATACGACAGTATCAAAATACTTCAATACTTTAACTTACACATTATACTCATTTCAAAGTTGTATACAGACCCTAGACAAAGATTTAATGAAATATGCTAACAATATAACAGATCTTAAAATCCTTTAGAGATAAGATAGAATGTAACTGTCCACATGACATATTCACACATGCACCTCAACATTCCATCTAGCACAGCAAGAAACATTTTAAACTAAAAACCCCAAACACGTACCAGTTGGAATAAATTCTAGATAGCTAATAATAATAAACCCATGGGAACTCAAATCAGTGTCTTAAGAATAAAACACTTGCTATTTTTGATTAATACTAATTGTAAAATAACTCTAGAATAATCAAACAGCAATTTTCATCTTGAAAATTCTGCTATGTAGTATTATGAAAATATTCCTTAAAAAAACAGTATTCAAGGCAGTGTGGGGGAACAGCAACCTTAAGGAGGAGGTCTATTTATGATGGGTCACTTTTTTCCCCTCTTCTGTTCCAAACTATTTGTTTTGATACATTATTTGATTTCACTGGGCAGTGTAAGAATCTGAGGCTTTCATTACAGATGCAGGTCCTTCCAGTTCTGGGCCAGGTGTGTAGCTTTTATAAAATTAATATTCTGCTATGAATTCTGAAAATAACTCTTCGAGATTTTTAAAAGTGTTTTGAAAACACATTTCCGAGAGGTTTTGAGAAATAGAACAGCTGCAATCCTCCAGGATTCACCAGGAAGTGTCTTTCCTCCAGCAGTACTCCCACTTCCAGTCTGACTCAGAGGTTTTGCCTTTTACTCCCCTGTTCTGATCTATCGTCCCAAAAGGACAACACACCACACCTAAAACCAGAGCCCCCCTTCCAGAACCTGAGATGATGAAGTACACTTAAGGACACAGCTGAAACTTTTCCTGTGGCAGCCCAGGAAAGATCCTTCAAGCAAATTAACATAAGCATGATACCTGATGCAAAGAAAAAATTTCTACGCATATTTACGATATAAAATATAATAAACATACAAGAGATGCAACAGAGGCACAAAATAAAAGCACTTATTTTTTCAAATATATATACTGAGCAGCTGTAAAAATCTCAGCTACCACAGAATCTCCTATCAATGAACTCCAGAAATCAGGACTTAGTCCTAAATTTGAGCAGATAGATACTACCTGTTTTGAAATCATCATCTTGGATAATAGATTTTAGAAGCATTTAAGAACATGGGAGACCTGGAAACATTTTACATGCTACAGAACTATTGACTAAAAGAGGAGTCTGTTAACATCTATTTTACAAACCAAGAGTATAGAAAAAAGATATCAATTTGCAAAATAAAAGGAGGGGGTAGGAGGCACATGTCCACTCTTGTCATACCGGTGTTTCAGTTGTTGAAGTTGCAGGCTGTTGTAGTGACTGTGGTCGTGGTTCCTCTGACTGAGTCCTAACCAACCCACTTGGATGTCCCTTGGCAGTATCTCCATTTGTTACCTGAGGGTGCTGCTGGGTCAAGGCTGCTTTCAATCTCTGAAAGCAGAAAATAAAGAAGAAAAAGAAAATAAATAATCTCTCATGCTAACTTGAATGCTTAATCATTTATATTAGCAGTTACTTCCATTCTGGAAACAGGAACTCCAACTCTTAGTTGTTTCTTTTTACAGGCTTTCAGCAGTGACCTAGGCATATACCTACAAATAGGTGCTAAGTTTCTGCAAACATGACAATAGCAACGAGGCTTACATAAGATCCCAGAAAGGGAAGGAAGGCAAACTGAATGGAGACATAAACAGAAAGCCTCATCTGTGGTGAACTGTGCCCACAAACAGGTGAGTGGATGGCCATAAACAGTTGCTGAAACTGGTAGTACACAAGGGTACCAGAAGAGTAATGAAAACACATGAAGGAAAATAGGTAACAACCAGAACATAAACACCTTTCCATTTAAAAAATTCTGGTATTCTCTATCTCTATCTCTATCCATTTTTAAATACCTTGTTATGCCTCCACTAATTCATGGTCTTTACAATACTCACCTCTGCAATCCTTCCTACGGGTAATTAGATAAAAGCCAAGATATTTGCTGAAACATCTTAATAATGTACAAAATACTAAGAAGCTTCAGGTTTTATGTAAAGATTATTTATGTAGAAATATACAAGGTAACTACTACAGCATGCTACTTTGCAGTAAAAAACTGCTAAAAGGTTTGATGTTCTTTTATTGCACATAGCCACTACGAAGAACAGTAATGTGGAAGTTCAGCTGTATATAATACACCCAAGAGTTACTGACAACCTGATGGACGATTTTCAAACATTTTGCTGACTGCCTCTTGAAAAATACTTCATTCAACTTTTGGCGAAACCTATTAAAACTGTAATATAATACATTCTATTTAAAACAATTTCTTAATCTTAAGCGATAAAGTGTCCAATTTCACTAAATACGACTGCCTGTAATTCCAGATTCTTTCTTAAAATTTCATGAATACTGTATAATTTATCATGAATTTTTCAGTTTTACTGAAGAATGTACCTTATGGTGTCAGAAAATGTTTTTCTACTGAGCGCTGGATTTTTAAAGAATCCAATACAAGTTTAAGAAAAGATTAATGAATTAAACATGACAGTTTGTAGAAATTCTGATAACTTGTTTCATCATATTTTGGAATATGAACAAAGTGTCACCCACATACTAATATTAATAGAATGTCTTAAGAATGCTAGAGAGAGGCAGCATTTGGCCAGCTCAAAATAAACAGAAAACTTTGCACCTATTTATGTAGATATTCTGTATAAACTGTAGTATCCAATGTCTCTCAACAATTAAGTCATTGGAATATACTAACAGCTCTCTCTTACCCTCCATGATGACAGGCTTTCCTGGATCCTATGCTACAATTAAAACAACAGATTGCAGATTACCTCTGTCAGAACTGCCAAAAATCTTCAGGTCTGAAATATGGCAACTTAAGTCAACTACATGGACTTCATAGCATGTAACCACCACCAGTAGGTATCCTAACTGAGGACTACAAAGACAACCAAGAAACTCCAACATTCCTCTACTGGCTCGCTATTAAGGAATCTTTAGCCAGTGACTTCTGTAGAAAGTCTGTTCTGTAGTGATTGCTCTGGATTGAATTAACAGCACATTACACCAGATAGGAACCATGCAAGTGCACACTAAAACTGGGAGCTAATCAAGTCCTGTTCCTCACCTCATTTATTGTACCAACTTCATAAGTTTCCCAGAATGAAGGAGACACTTCAGAAAAGTACACAAATCAAATTTACTGATCTGTTTCCCCAGTGCTCAACTTTAACAATAAAAAATTTAGGATAGCTGCAATCATTTGGGCAGGATGACAAAAATTGTCAAGATATGTCCATAATTTTTAGTATATGTACAGCACTCTGGAAGTCGTTAGGTAGTTAACACTTTAATTAAACTCAAGAATTGACTTGTACCTTCCTAATCCTCCTTGCAGGAACAAGCTAACAAAAAAAATTTCAGTCCCTGTCTCCAGCAGGCTTAAGTGTTCTCTAACTGTCTAATTACAATTACTAAAACCAAACTCTATGATCTACCTGCCAACAACTGCAAAGTTCATGATTGCTCTCTCTCTTCAACTAATCCTGTCTCTAAATGGTAAAACTTTCTACACAGCCACCAGGACTACCAGGGAAACACATCACCTCCAAGTCAGTTTTAAAGAAGTATTCTGTAAAGAAAGTAGCAAGTATTTAACACCAGTATGACAATATCCTTTCCATATGTTATTAACATAAGATTTTTCACTATTTATTTTCATTTATGACTTGAATTACTGTACAAGTATTTCTTTTATCATAACTTGCTGTTAGGCAGGATGTGACAAATTTTCATCAGTGCTAATCAAGAGAGTAGTGACAGCACAAATCAGTTAAAGGATATGCTCTCTTTTATTTCAAGTTGTCATACTATGAGAGTTTTAAAAGTTACCATCTAAAAATTATGTCTATTGGGTTTGCATGGCAAGGTTTTGCACAGGGGGGGGTGGCAGGGGTGGCTCCTGCGAGCAGCTGCCAGAAGCTCCCTCCTTGTCTGACAGAGCCAATGGCAGCTGGCTCTAGGACAGACCTCCAAAGAGAGTTTGAGGGAGCTGGGTCTGTTCAGCCTTGAGAAGAGATGACTGAGACGGGACGTCAGCAGTGTCTAGGAGTATCTGAAGGTGGTATTTGAAGTTAAGACACTGGAGCCAGGCTCTGCTCAGTGGCACCAAGCAATAGGACAAGAGGCAATGGGCAGAAACTGATGCATAGGAAGTTCCACCTGAACATGAGGGAGAATGTCTTTACTGTGCAGTGACCAAGCACTGGAACAGATTGCCCAAGGGAGGGAGTCAGGCTTCCCTCTCTGGAGATAGGCGAGAACTCTCTGGATGCAATCCTATGTCATGTGCTCCAGGATGGACCTGCTGAACAGGGGGGTTGGACCAGATAACCACTGTGGTCCTTTCCAACTTGACCCATTCTGTAACTGTGAAGAGTGAGAGGAGTCCTCCCCAGCAGAGGAAGGAGTGGCACAGATGTCTAAGGAACTGACCACAGCCACCATTCCCCCTCCTCCTGTGCTGCTGAGAGGCAGGAGACAGAGAAGAGTTAAGCCCAGGAAGGAAGTGGGGAAAGGTGTTTTTAAGTTTTGGGTGTATTATCCCACTCAGATGTGATTGGTAATAAAAGAAACTGATTTCCCCAAGACAAGTCTGTTTTGCCCATGATGGTAATTGATGAGTTTGCACTGGGACATGCAAACAAAGTTGGACTTAACTCTATTTACTGTAATGCTAACATTTAAACATTATATCCTGTAAATTCATAAGTAAACAAACTCCTTTTGAGAATTACATTGTTAAATGTAATGTACTATGAAAACAGGAATAGAAAATACTTAGATTTCATTTCATATTACAAAATTTTAAAGTTGAAATTAAAGTAGTTAGGATTAAATTATCCACAAATGCAGACATATTGTGAAAATCTGAGGAATATTTACAGATTTTCACAAGGAGACTTCCAGCTCCTGTGTTTAACAGGCTTCATATTTTAAAAGGTAATGCTGGAGTAAAATACTATATGCATGTTGTGCTTCTTGTGAGTAGGGAGATAGTTACTCCAAATTCAATGAGAATCTCATCTTTAACAATCAAGTATACAGAAACAGAATAAATGTATACCAGCATTTTTATCTTGGGAAACCTGATGACAACAGAGGTTGTTTGATATTATTTGCTTATAGGCAAACTAAAACTGTTATTTTCAGATGGGTTAATAGCTTTTAAGATCTTGATTAGCAAGGTTTTATCATTCATGTATATCCTTGAAAACAAATCCTCATCACATCTGTCAAAATTTGGTAGGACTAGATCATTCTATCAAGAGCTCAAAGAAACAACATAATATACTCCAGAAACAATTTGTGAAAAACTCAGATCCATATTTCATATCTGCCACAAAAGCTCATCAGAGTAATAACCCTCCTTCTCCTGGGTGTTATCCTACCATCTGCTCCTCTATTACTTATCTTTATTTTGCAACTAATTAACAGCATAATCTTCTAAATTCAGCAAGTTAATTATCATTATTGTGGTCTTTGCAGCATCATCAGTCCTTATGAAGTCTTGTCTCTCCACCCCCAGAGAATGTATGAAAATGAAGTAGGTTGTGAGAGGGTCTGTTTCTTTAGAGTAGGCTCATTAGGTGTTTGCTGATTAGCTCGGCACACAGGGAGACAGGTCAGAAGAATTCTGCTGAACACAAGGTCCCATGCCGGGCTCCAGCAAGTTACTGTCGGTTTCTGAACATTTGCCAAGATGCCCTCTGTCACTTCTCAGTAGAAACCTCCTGCTGAAAGTCTCCTGGTTGCCTACTGAGTGCAAGGTATTTCTCAGATTGTGACAGAAAGTTTTGTACGGGAAGGAGGAGACTGAGGGAAACATTCCGTATTAAAGCAGTTCTGAAATTCTTCAGAAACTTCCACAACCCATGCTGAAGAGTCTGAACACTAAGTTTGCACCCACAAGGTGCACACTCAAAAAGGATGCTTTACAGCTGCAACTCAAGGCTCATGTTTCCTACACAGAAAGCATACAATTACAGAACTTCTCATAGGAAGATCAGAAGCAATTCTACAGTATTTAGAATCATGTATCCTTATCTTAGTGAGGAAGTTTTTTTGGGGTTTTGAGGCTTTTGGGTTTTTTTAAAAGACAGTTATTTCATCTACTTCTAAGCCTCTCTAAAATACCACGAAACTGACATACATGTGATTTTACTTAAGTATGCGAAAGTTAAGTTTCTTTAGCATGCCAACAAACATGGAATCATGTCAGAAAAACAGACAATTTATATTAAGTGAGCCACAGAAATCTGAAACTCATTTTCACTTCTACTGAATGTCATTCTCGGTATAAGATGTAAGGATACTTTCAAAAAGACAAGCCTGTGTCTGAATAACATCTCTAGTCATTTTTTACTTCAGTTCTACAAGCAGTAGAGAAAGAGGATCCAAGAATGTTCAAAACTACAGTTACAGTGCCTTTCACAGCTGTGAATGGACCAGCTCTGTTCACTACAATACATTCAATATTGGGGCAATAAAATTAAAATGCAATCTGATTTCATGCTATTCTTCCACAGCACTGAAACACATAAACCACTGTACATATTATTGTGGTGAAGGAGACCTTAAGACTGTGCTTAGTGCACTCTTTCACTTAATGTCAACTGTTTCAGTTGAGAGCCTCTTGCACTAAGGGCACCAATCATAAGGATTTGGCTCACTGCACAACCAATTTTAAAATTTTTGTCTGTCATCACTTTTATGTATTCCTTTTTTGACTATTTTTTCCTCCCAATTATTAGTCCTTGCAGTTGGTATACATTTTTCTATCTGCTATTTCACTCAGAGAACCTGTTCCTCCATACAGCTGTTCCTCTATGGAATTCATAAAATCATTTAATGTCAGGCAACTTGAACAGTAACCAGAGAAAAGACTATTGCAGCAAAGACCGAACAGAGTTCTAGAGGTGACAGCTCAGTAGCTCGCTTCGCATCAATAATCAAAAGTGCCATGCTGAAGGAGTTTGACACTTCAGACTGAAAACTTCATCAGACATAGAAATAAATACAGTTTTGATTATTACGCATTAAACTTGGACACACTAATATAAAATACTTTCAAATGCTGTAGGAGAGATACTTTTCCCTTTACAAAGGGAAAAAGTCTCCAAAAGCTGTCCACAGCAGGAGAAAATTCTCAGCAAGTATCTTAGTTCCTTTATCCTTAAAGGGTTTTATGACTTGAAGGACAGCTGAAGAAAAATTTTAACTATGCTATCAGAAGGCATCCTACGTCCATTAGCAAAGATGTCTCCTGCCAGTTGTTTTAAGGTTTAGATTTTAGAAACAAAAATATCAATTTGTTTTACTAAAGTTCTTTCATGAACTTAAAAAGAAGAAATAAATCTCTTCTTTGTACAATTTGGCAATTTGTTAAGAAACAAAAGGTATGCATAAAAATAAAAATGTGTTGTTTTCATGCCAATGAAAAAACAGAAATGAAGTTTTCTAAATTCATATTTAAATAATTAAATTTCAGAGCATTAGGAAATAATGGCACTACAATCTCTAATTTGACTTTTATCTAATTACTTCTCACATTCACTTTAAAAAAAATGCCTACACAACAGCAGCCTTCTGTAAGCCAGTAAGAGTGAAATGAATGATTGCAATGAGGAATGAAATCAGAGCACGAAGTTCTTTTCTTACTATAAAACTCTAAAACGCATTAGCTCCTTGAAATAGGCAGAAATAGCCTCTGCAAAGAAAGGCACAAAGAACAAAAGGAAGTGCTTGGTTCATGCCTTGGTTTGTGCCAGATATTTAACCTCAAACAAAAATTTGTACCTTCTACACAGGACAGCTCTAGATATGGTAACAATTCAACAACTTGGTGTTATTTCACACTGAAGTTACTGCAACCAGTTCTTCAGGAATTTTACTCAACCTCAGAAGTTCTTAGATCTGTGTCAACTTAGAATATCTTGAAATAGTATTGTGGTAGGATAGTAGAAAGTGCAAATACCATCATATCAAGTATGGTCTTTCAATAACGGAAAGGTTCAAACAACAGCCAAGAGCAGATATGATAAAACCCTTCAGAGATAGAAATAAACCATGTTAACTTTTCAAACTCTGCAGCCCATACAGTACCACACTTAAATAACCAAGGGAGTTAGGGAAGTTAGTTAGGAATCTATTCCAGCACGTTTTTTGTACTTGCTACATATTCTATTCTTACATTTTATAATGCAATATGAAAAACTCCAAGAGATTGCAAGGTTCATCTACAAAGAACAACAAAAACTTTCCTCAAATAATAAGTAACAAATAAAGCAACAGCCAAAAAAATTCCAAATATCTGTACTCCTGGGAATGTTGTGAAGAGAACACCACAGCTTCACCCGTTTATCTGGCTTTTTGTCCAAGACACTAAGAATACTATGCTGACAGACTTCATAGGTTCATAAAATTGTTTAGGCTGTTAAAGACCTTTAAGATGGAGTCCAACCATTAACCCAGAACTGCCAAGTCCACCACAAAACCATGGCCCTAAGTGTCACATCTCCATGTTGTTTAAACACCTCCAGGGATGGTGACTTCACCACTTCCCTGGGCAGCCTGTTCCAATGCTTGACAACCCTTTCCGAGAAGAAATTTTTCCTAATATCCAATCTAAACGTCCCCTGGTGCAACTTGAGGCTGTTTCCTCTCATTCTATCAGTTGTTACTTAGAACAGACTGAGTCCCACCTGGCTACACCCTCCTCTGAGGTAGCTGTAGAGAGCAAGAAGGTCTCCCTTGAGCCTCTTTTTCTCCAGGCTAAACAGCACCAGCTCCCTCAGCCAGTCCTCACAGGACTTTCTCTCTAGACCGTTCACCTGCTCCACTGCCCTTCTCTGGACACGCTCCAGCACCTCAATGTCTGTCTTGCAGTGAGGGACCCAAAACTGAACACGGGACTTGAGGTGTGTCCTCACCACTGCTGAGTACAGGGGAAGAGTCACTACCCTGGTCCTGCTGGCCAAACTATTGCTGATTCTGATACAAGCCAGGATGCTTTCTTGGCCACCAGGGCAATGCTGGCTTACGTTAAGCCGGCTGCTGAGCGGCACCCCCAGATCCTTTTCCGACAAGTAACTTTCCAGCCATCCTGCCCCCAGCCTGTGGTGCTGCCCAGGGTTGTTGTGGCCCGAGTACAGGACCCGGCACTTGGCCTTGTAGAACCTCTTACAAATGGTCTCAGGCCATTGATCCAGCCTGTCCAAAACCCTCTGCAGGGCCTTCCTACCCTCCAGCAGACCAACACTTTTGCCCAGCTTGCTGCCATCTGCAAACTGACTGAGGGAGCACCCCATTCCCTCATCCTGACCACTGATAAAGATACTAAGCAGAACCAGCCCCAACACTGAGCCCTGGGGAACACCACTTTTAACTGGCCACCAACCAGATTTAACTCCATTCACCACCACTTCTTGGATTCAGCCATCCAGCCAGTTTTTTTACCCAGCAGAGTATATCTGTCTAAGCCACGAGCAGTTTCCCCAGGAGAACACTGGGGCAAACAGTGTCAAAGGCTTTAGTAAAGTCCATGCAGACAACACTGACAGCATTTTCCTCATCCCTAAGTAGGTCACCTTGTCACAGAAGCCAAGCAAGTCAGTCAAGCAGTCTGCCTATCATAGATCCATGCTGGCTAGATCTGATGCCGGTTGTTCTGTCTATGCTATGACAATCAAGATCATCTGCTCCATGACCTTCCTAAGCACAGAGGTCAACCTGAGGGGCCTGCAGTTCCCTGGATCCTCCTTCCAGCCCTTCATGAAGATGAGCATCAAATTTACTAACCTCCAGTCACCTGGGACCTCCCCAGTTAGCCAGGACTGCTGGTAAATGATTGAAAGTCGCTTTGCTGAGCTTCTTCCCCAGCTCCCTCAGTACCCTTGGGATCCCATCCAGCCCCATAATCTCATCTGTGTTCAAGTGCTGTAGCAAGCTGGATTACAGAGGCTTTGTTCTCCTCCACATGCCTGTCTTCCAGCTCAAGGGGATGAGAGGAACGAGAGAGGAACTAGTCTTACTATTAAAGACTGAAGCAAAGAAGGCAACAAGTACTTCTGCCTTTTCCTCATCCTTTGTCATTATGCTTCCCCCCATATGCAATAAAGGATGGAGATTCTCCTTGGACGTCCTTTTGTTGCTGATGTACTTGCAGAAATATATTTAGTTGTCTTTTACAGCAGTAACCAGATTAAATTTTAGCTGGGCTTTGGCTCTGCATAACTTCACAACATCCACGTAGTCCTCCTGAGTTGCCTGCCCCTCCTTCCACAGGTCACACACTTTCCTTTTTCTCCTGTCTTCCAGCCAGGCTCTCTGTTCAGCCAGGCCAGTCTTTGCTGCTGGCTCATCTTTCAGCACATGGGGACAGCCTGCTCCTGCACCTTTAAGACTTACTTCTTAAAGGATGTCCTGGACTCCTCTGCCCTTCAGAACTGCCTCCCAACATGAAGAAATGTGGCCATAGTAGGCAAAAGGACACAGGACATGTTCCCAGGGTTCTGCTAACTTAACCATACTAGTAAGTCCACAAATTGCAGTATACCATTAATACATGAAACACACACTGTTCATTTACTAAATTTCAGTGTAATAGCTTATATTTCAACATTAAATGTGCACTATTAATAAAATGAAAAGCAAGCTGTAAAACTAAATACTGTCTTCTGCTGGCTTAACCAGGAACACCAGTGAAAAATAAACCTGGTTAGCAGACCTTCACAGAATTTAGTATGCAGCAAGCAAAATTATTTTTAAGAGAGACATGAAAAGAAAGGGTTTGGTATCACAAAGATTTAAATTTTAAAAATTAAATGGAACTTTGCAGTTAATAAACCATCACATCTGCCAACAATGCATCCTGTGGAACAGAGAATTAGTCTTACTCTTGGAGGCTTTTCTATGTAAACATTAAGCTTCTCATTAAATTTCTTTTACTTTCAGAGGGATAAGAAATTAAGGTTTTTAATTTTGTGAATAGGCACTATATAAAAGTAAATGAGCGTAAGAAATATACATAATTCTGATATTCTTGGATTCTGCTCATGCTTCATATTAAGTAACAAGGAAAGAGGAAATACTGCAAATACTCTTTTTACAGTCTCACTTAAAAAAAAGATAAGCAATCACTGAAGTGCATATATTAGCTAACTTGTAACGAGAAGGCTAATGAGACTGTTAAATTTTAAGTCTAATGATCTTTGTTTTCCTTTGCATTTGAGTGATTGCTTCTTCCAATGTGAGATCAAAGTCTTCACCACATACATGTATTTCCCTTCTGCCTTTAAATCATTCTAAGAGCAAATCACTCAGCAATACACTTAAAATCCTCATTTCTTGCTCAAAATTTATTTGGAGCCAATTCCTCCTGGATTTCAAGCAGAATTCAGAGTGTGAGTCTCCTGACTCTAAAACATGTTCCGTTTCTGAGAAAACAGTTCTTGCTTTCATTTTTTTACATTCTTCTATCCTGGATTTAAGGTACTCTAATTTCGTAAGAGCTGGTTACATTTAAATATTTTCTAAGGTATTAAAAGATTCCTTTTCCCATTCCTTGGGGGGCAAGGATGCACAGAAACAGACCTCCTTCCCTTCTGTCTTTCTCAATACTATTTCAAAAGTCATCACGTTCAACAGAGCAGGACAATGAAGGAAGAGCTGACAGCATCAGGCAGAGCCAGTGCACTGGTAACCACCTCTCCACAGCAGTCCCAGTATCTGGTGAATGTGGTCTAGGTGTGCTCACTCTACTGCAATCCCATTACTCCAGAAAAACCAGACTCACTGTTTTTCATACTATGGCTTGAGGAAACAGGTAAGGAAAGAAAGCCCACAAGTTTACATCAAGAGAAATGAGGTATCTAAGAATGCTAAGGGCATCCTCGCGCTTACCAATATCAATGCAGAAAAATGTATTTTATCTAGCAGGTGTTCCTGATTCTCTTTTAGCACAAAGTAAGAGTTGAAGGAAGAGGAACACAATTTCACACATACTGTTTACGGAGGCATCTTGTAAATATATAAATGGGTTAATTATTGTTTAATAATAGATTTTCTATTCCTTTAGAACAGTTGGAACAAACAAAGACAACAGAAAAAAAGAGAAGCAACTGCCTAACGTTGCATAAAATTTATCAGTAAATTGATTAATTCAAACTACCACTATAAATTATCACTAATATTAAGTAAAAAGAACAGCCCCCGAAAAACAAAAACCAAACCAATTTTTCACTTGTTTTAATCATTTTCCAAATAATCCTCATCCCCCACAAAAAACACCCAACACAACAGAAACAACCTCCACACAGAACAATTTGTTAACTGTATCAGTACTACGCAACTAATTGCAAAACTCTTGCCAAATGGACTATATTCAATTGAGATTCTGAAAACATTTTTAAAAAACACATTTTTCTTTCCTAGCTTTAAGAAATATCACTCCTTTGGGAGGAAACATTCTGCTTCTCTGAAGGAAATGTTCACTGTTAACATGCTACTAATCTTGTCTGTCTCCCAGCTAACATTTCTGATCCTCCGATACAAGAAGCAAGAAGGAGTTTAGTTAGAAATCTAATTAATTTAAAATAATGACTAAAAATAAGGTCTAAATGGCCATTAAGAACAGAACTAACATAGGCTGGAATTGGAAAGAACTGTAAAATAAATGCAGCTGTTATTTTTCTATTCTTATTAAATTTGTACTTGCAGAATTTAGACTAACAAAAGAAAACTAAAGCTGTTTTAAAAAGCAATAGAATTTAATTAATTTCTCAAGTTATTCTTCTTGAGGAATAATGGAGTTTTTCACTTACCAATTTAGCCTCAGACTGCACTGGCTGTGGGGAGGAAGGCCCTGGGATTCCTGGGATACTAGGCACCATGGTGACAGGTCTAACAAGCTGACCAGATAAAGTATAAAAATGAAGAAAACCTGAGTATGTTATCATAATAGAGAGCATTTGACAGCACTACCCTCTGAAGCCAAAACAGCTATCAAGGTGCTTAAAACTAAGTTCTATGCTGCACTTATGCAAATCTGCTCCACTTTCAAATTAATATAGCATCATGCTTACTTACTGGAACTGCAGCAGGGACATGCACATTAGAATTTGTGATAGATGCAGGAATAGCAACAGGCATGGTTTGTCCATTAGGAAGATGTAACAGCAGAGGAAAAGGACCTGGAACTGGACTGAAAAAGGAATGAACTATATAAAAGAAAACTTATCCAGAGAAGAGAACAAGTTTACACATTATTTTAAATTGGTTTGTTTCTTTACAGGTGTAATGTAATATTTATCTGGAGATCAAAAATATGAACTTAGTGATGTGGAGAACATGGCATTATATCTCACATGTAGTGAAAGTCCAATGTTTCATGTGTAGTAAAGCACCACATTACACCAAAGCATCTCAAATTCATATATTAACTGCAGAAATAGTAACTGAAAGTAAACAAGATTTTCAAATTCTGCAAGAAAACGTTTTACTAAGACTTATGTAACTTACACTATTGGTCTGTTGGATGATGGAGCTTGGGTGATAACAGTACTAGAAGTTGGTGATGGTATTGCCTGCTGAATAATAACACTTGAGTCAGAACTCGTAAGCAGTACATTAGGAACCTGCAGCGATGCTGGACGAACTATTGTTGATGTAGGCTGTGCAGTCTGCTGCAGTGACACTTCCTGAGGAAAAATAAAGGTTCATCAGTTTGCAAAATACAATTACAGACCACTAATTCCAACTGTTAAATGAACACAGTTTGATGGAACAAATCAGAATTTTTGTAACATTATGCAAACAGAATCAGTTATAAAATTAAAAACATTCAAAACAAACCCCTCTGGATGAATCATTTAAACCACCAAACTAAAAATCGTTTCAACAACAGTGATTTTAGTTTTATGACAAACCTGGCTCAATTTATGCTAAGGCTACCTACTACTTCTTCTTGCTTCTAATTCAGTTTTGATCAGATTTTTTTTTCACAAGAAACCCATGGTACTATCAGCACCATCGTGTTTACCCACACTCTGAATAAAGAAAATGTTTTATGGTGTCCTTATGTACATTTCAGTTTCAGTCCATTGTTCTGGATTTAAACAAGAGAAACAAGAAGTTTATAGTTCAGTAAAAACAATAGCAACAACAACAACAAAAAATTTTAAGCCTTTATCTGCAGCTCTCTAACTAGAGTGATAGAAGTACTTGAGTGTTACATTCAGAACTCTGCAAAATATATGCATATCCTGATGCAGAAAAAATTATTTGAGCACAGAAATTAAACTTTCTCAGGTGCAAATAAAGAGTAGACAGAAATCACTATAGCTCTTAGCTTAGCAACCAGGTAAAGTACATTATCAATTGAACTCTCTATCTGTATTTTCTGTTTCTGAAAACCCAGAAAGGCCTTACTGTAACCAATGCCTTCCTTCTCAGGAGACCCTTGATATTGTCAGACTTCAAATTTACCTTCAGACAGGCTTTTTTCCAAGTTATTCTTTTGACAATGGCTACTGCAATCAGTGACACATAAAATGGCATTCGTAAGACCAGCAAACTTTAGTTGCTCTGCTGGTAAACCGTAATTCAAAGAGAACATCTCTACACCTGTGTCACACAGGCTGCACTGACTACTATTTCCTTTCAATGAAGCTTAAGTTTTGAAAATTCATCCACAAAGCTGTAAGTAGTAAAGTCTGAGCTCTCCTAGCAGATTGTTTGTCTTTTTATATATTAATGCACAAATGTGTGTGAGCCTCTGAGCAATTAATAGAACTGTAAGTTTGCTGGCAAACTATGGGCTTTACATAAGAAAAGACTTTAGATCAAGAAATTTTCTCCCTCCAAAAGCTCACAGGCTAGATTTGTCATCAGGGTGCACTAGTTCATTCAGGCTTTTTCCCAAGGGACCTGAAAGACTATTTACAGTGAATGACAGTTCTTGAAGAATAACAGTGAGCTGTGTGGAGGAAAGTGAAATTGTTTTATTATTAATCTGGGGTATAATATCTGAACACTGCACTTAGCATTACAGATGAGCTTTCAGTAAAAAGAAGACAACCAGTACAGAATTGTGGAAACAGAGAGAAAAAAAAAAAGCCCAATGCGTATTCTTAGGACAGGATTAAACATTTCTTTGGAAATAAGGAATTTGGTGTAACAGCTTACAGATCTTATTCAAGAGTCACAGGGAAAACATAAATGAGACTGAACTGCTTGACTGTGGGAAATTCAGAATTCAGAACACCAGCTGAATCTGTATGCTAGCATGAACAAGCTGCACAATTCAGGCAACATTCAAAATCATGATGGTTCTTACATGTGAACAAAGACTGCAAGATTATATGTACACTTGATAAAGAATGGACCCTTGGAAGGATTTTTACAGAATCACAGATTGCTTGGAGCTGGAAGTGACCTTTAGAGACCATTCCAGTCCACCCCTTCTGCCTTGCTAACATCTTTCACTAGATCAGGTTGCTCAGAGTCCCAACCAGCCTGCCTCTGAGCACCTTCTGAACCCTGCCTAGAAGTCACTGGCATGTCAGTACCACCTCCTACCTCTGAGTGAGCAGCTGGGATTGATCTCCCAACTGTTGCTGCAACCATGTAACTATGTACAAGTGAGCAAGTCAGTTATGGCATTCTGTGAATACTTCTTTGCTGCTCATAGCAGGAGCTTAATTAATGCATGTTCTAATAAATACAGACTGTAAAAATGGGTCTCTTCCCGGCTTGAACCCCTATTAGAAAAGGGCAATCTGAAATTTTTAGACACGGTGTTCTACGGAAACCAGATTTCAGCAATAGTCAAAGATTAACATACAAAATTCTGAACTAAATCTAAAATTCTGAAAATGGAAACCTCACATACAATTATTTGTGTTATTAAAGACGGCACTTATTCTTTCTTTACAAGATCAGAAATGATCTTCAGCCACTAAAAAAAGAACATGTTTACTCCTGAGTGTGTTTATACAGCTGAAAAAGTATTTTCAACTTCCTCTTTACACTAACTTGCTCTTTGCTACACCGAAAAATGCATTCAGGTGCCTGTTACTGCAACAACGTGGCAAAAACATAAGCTGCAGATTTAAGAAGATGGCTTTAAAGGAAATTGACATTTAAAGAGTATATATAAACAAAACCATAGCCCCACCAGTCTGATGGAAGATTCCAATTGGTCACCAATGCATTGCACTAACGAAGTATAAATTTTGTCTGGAATAAAATAGTTTGTAAATATATTCTGCTAAAGAACAAGAAAAATAGAGTTGAATTTGCAATCATAAGATTAAGTGAAAGTGATCTTACCTTTACCTACCTTTCCTTACAGGACAGAAGTTTAAGCCTACCCAAAGGTACTAGACTTACTAAAAGGATTTCAACTCCTATATTCTCGGAACTAAAACCCACTGAATTGGAAATTACAGAACAAGATAGTTACTTTAACTGTTCTCAGATGTGCATATTCGCAAGTATTTTCTATCTAAAAGCAAATTTCATGTAATAGCTTTCTAATGCTACCAAAAATACACAGAATTCTTTATACAGAAATATAGAGGGCCAGAACTAATACTGTATTTGATTATGACTGTAAGAAAACAACTGGTTTTAAAGTAATTAAATTAGGCAATTAGCTACTTGGCAACGACTAAGCAACTGCTAAAACTCTGTTGAGGATCACCCTTTTAAAGTACTGTTAATAAACAACTACAATGTTTGAAAGCTCTTATTACTATTTTAAGGCTTAAAGACTTTCTTCCAATGATATCTTGGTCTATTCAAAGCAGAGTATCAGCTCTTACTGAAGCCCAATAGAACTCATGGAACTCTTGGAAAAGAATTAAGCATACCTTTTTTAAGAGTCTCCAAGAAATTCTTTTGACAACTACAAGGAAAATTAGAACTGCCTTGCACATACATTAATAGCGTGTAATCACTAAAGGCTACTAAAGCCGAAATGGTTACAGTGGCACATATATTTTAAAAACAGCTATACCCTAAAAAAAACCCCTTCTTGCCTTCAATACATCTGTAGAAGGAGAATACAAAAATCTAACTAAGCAACACTCTGCTCACATTTCTCAACTTCTGCAGGTCTTGTTCAGCTGTACACTCCAAGCAGCACCCTCAGCCTTGTTCAGCTTGTCTCTACAATCACACATCAGAACAGCATTGAGCAGCAGCACCGTTACAGTGACACACCGGAATTACATCATCACTGATACAAGTTTATAAATACTGCCAAGCATTAAGATATAATTTTCACTTGTAATGATGCTAATGAGATACTGAACCACTATTGTAAGAAGACAGTAATATTATCTTCTGCCAAAATTAGATTACTTGGAATAAGTACTTGCAGCAAAAAAATAAACTAACCTCTGAAATAAAGAAGACTTAAGATTTGGACTATGATTCACTTAATCCAAGCAGGTCTTTACATATATTCCTTTAAAACACTTTTACTATTTTTGAGACTGCATGATTGCCTTGATTACCCATGATTACTCATCCTTGCTAACTAATGAAACTCAGAAAAGCTTAGTAAAGACAAATCTGAATTGAAACTCTCTTCAACTTCTGTCACACACTTTAGGTTGTTCTTACAGCAGCCTCTCTCCCACAGAGGTTTCAAGACCAGACTGTGCAAAGCACTGAGTAACTTGGTCTGATCTCAGAAGTAACCCTGGCTTTGAGCAGAAAGTTGGACCAGGAAATCCTGCAGTCCCTTCCAATCTGAATTACCTGTGATCCTAAAAGGTCCTGCTGATCTCTGGGAGTAAGGCAGCTAAGCCCCTCATACACAGACTGCCCACTGAAGATGCACATAAAGACTGACCAGAGCAATCTCAGTGCTTTATTATGGTCTGCTCCTAATGTTTTTATTTATTGAATACTAGAAATAATTAATTCACTAACATTGCTTCATTTTCTGTACTTCAAGAGAATTTCACAAGATGAAAACACTGCAAGTCACATAATGAAGTGATCATTGCTAACGATAATGAAAAAACAAGAATAAAGAGGCCTTTTAGTCTTTTCTAAGACAGCATAGATCTTAAATTTTATTTCCTTTCTGGCTTTACTGGATGCAAAGAAATAATTCTAGTGAACAAAGCTAACTGAAGAACTGAACAAGTAACCTATATATCCACTGGAATGTGGCAAATGAAAACTCTTTTCCTTTCAACCAGCTAAGTAGTGTGACTATCACCATATACAATAAATTTACTGATCATCAGAAAAGTCAAAAAATAAATTCCAAAAAGAGAAAAAGAAGGTTTCTGACCTTTTCGTCATTGGTAGTAGACTCTGGATGAGGTAAAGGACTATCTTGGTGAGTTGTCTCTACAACTGAAGGTTCTTCAATTTTATTTCTTATAATTGGTGTTGCAAGAGGAGACAGATCTAGAGGCATCTATGAGCAACAATGTAAAACAAAATTAGTCAATGTTTAAAAAATTCAACTGAGCAAAAAAATGTAAGTAACTGAAGAGAAATATCAGCCCATTATGACACAGACGTGCTGATGTTTGAAAGATCTTGATGCAGATGCATTACCAGTCAAGACTATTTTACCAGCACCTACATGAACACCAATCTTCAGTACTATCAATGTCTTTCAACACCACGGTCAGACTAAGTATTTTCTTTTTGCAAATTAAAAACATTCCTAAACTTTTCCATTTCCAAGAATCAGAAGAAAATTATAGCTGCAGAACTGTGCCACAGTTAAAAAATTACAGCTAAAATAAGGTATTTTATTGTGTATATTATTATACCTCATGCCACAAAGCACAAAATCCTAACTACATTTTCAAACTGAGAAAGTTAGTAGAGACAAATAATTTCAAGCTTATTGCAGCTAATAATTACTGAAAAAGCAAATTTTATACTACAACACAGGTAAAATTCACTAGGACATCTGAAATGCCCCAAAGAAATTGAGCTACAAAAGTACTTAATACCATAGATTCGAAAGCCTATATTCCTGTCTAGTCTGCTATCCAAATACTTTTGGAAGACATTTCCCCCAAAGAAGTTTTTCCAAATGTTTTTTTTTTCAATGAAATTCCTAGTTTTCCTGTGCAATATATTACTAATAGACAGGGAAGACTCTAAGAAGTGGAATCTCTTCTCATATCACAAGTAACTATGAAATATTACAGAAAAAAACTCAATTACAATCCCCTAGAAAATGTGCTATTATGGAATATTTTTCCACACTTTGCCATTATTGTTTATGTATATAAAACATCCAGAGATAAGGCAGGACTGTGTTTTATCTTGTAACACAGAGGGCAGCTTGGAAAATTAGTATCAATTAAAGAAACAGATAAAATATTTAAAATAATTTGCAATACATATAACTGCCTCCAAGACAGTGGTGAATGATACAGAAAATACAGTCTTGGTAAATGAAAAATTGGTTTTCCATATGTCATGTTATAAAAACAGCCAGCATACAGCAACTAAAAAAAGTAAACTTATAAATCCATTATTTGATACAGTTGTTACAAAGCAAGGGTGAGGCTTGGTCAGGAATGGATAATAATCCATCCTATTCACAAGTACCTCTCAAAATCTTTACTGAAACAAAGAAAATGAAGCTACCGATTTTGAAGAACTTATATAAATGAGTATAAACCCATGTTTTTAATCACTACCTATGGAAGTCACCCAGATAATCAACTAAAGACAAAATTATTCAAAGGGGACATTGAACAAAATTTTTTATTTGCAGAAGTATTTAAATGTTTAGGTTCTTAACCAGTTATGACTGGGAAGCACTGAAATAAATAACAAGAATAACACTTTAATGTATGGCAAGTTCCTCACAAAAACATGAAGTTGCTAAACAGATATAGTTCAAGTTTTTCTTATATTTCAATCTGTACATTAAAAAATAAGTAGATCTTTATGTTGTAATCAATAATTTCTAGGCAAATGTGATTTCAACATATAGTGAATATAATAATAACCAAATTACTGACACTTCTTTAAATTTAGTCAGTACTTAATTGTCATTATTATGATGATTGATTCTTAGAGTAACATCAGTATTTTAAAACTAATCAAAAGGATCAGTGTTCGCATACTATTGTTTTCACATGGGTTTTTCTTTCTGCTAAAAACTCTTTACTTTTCAGACCTCTTTCTTCCTTATTCAAGACCTAATGAAATTTCAATCAAAACTAGTGGTTAACTTCAACAGACATGGACTAGACACTTATATGATTAGGACAATGTGTCCCATTGTCAATGCTGACTATGCAAAATGAATCAGCTAAACTAACCTTCAGAAGAATAATCATAGGTTTGTATTCCCTACATAGAACACATATAAGCAGTTAACATGATTATTGCTATAGTTCAGAAGGCAACACATAAATCCAAAGTTTGCTTTTTCAATGGAATTTCAGATTTAAAAAGGTAGAATCTCTGAGGAAAAAAAGGTTTCGAACATACTTTCTTAATGTCATCTTCAGAAGCCTTTTTAAACTCATTTTCAAAAGGACTTGCTAATTCATTGAATAAGCCCACTTCTTCACAGTTCTTCAAGAAACGAGTTGGTGTTGGTGTCTGATCTGAAATGAAGTGGATAAACCCCCCCCAATTTTATTTTTACAATACCATTTATGAACCTGCTTGTTGCAAATATTTTTCAGAACACAAACAAACAGAAAGAGACGAGGTGGTGGGGACCCCTCGGGCTCTGTTCTGCCCTGCGGGGAGGCAGCCAGAGGCAAACTCCACCTGCTGGAGACAAGCACCCGGAGCCTGCAAACCACCAAGCCCCTGACAATTCTGGCAGGGAATCACAGCATTTCTTCTGAGTCTGTGAACCACAGGGAGCTATTCTCCAGTGCACAGCAGAACACTTCAATGAGCAAGGAGACTCTGTTTGCAAATAAAGATAACGACTACATGAAGGCTTTTATTTAAAAAAACAAATGAGAAAACTGCATAGCTCAAAGGCAGTTTGCTTCTGTCTTTTCATAATTTGACAACAGTAGTGATTACTTCCAAGTGCATGGAACTTCCAAAGGCAAGTAAAGTGTGACTCTGTACACAAGATTGCACTGGCTTCTCTGATGCCTCTATATCAAGCTGGAATCATAAGACTTCTAGCATCTGGGTGACTATTCCATGAAGTAGTTTCAAAACCATCTTTATATAAAATTTCTGTTAGTATACAAATTTGCCTTATTTCACTCTTATTATCAGGTCAAAATCAACCAGACTTCCCACAAAGTTACTTGCATTTAAAATATTGTAAAGTGGTATGATTGTCTGAACTTTGTAATGTAGCATGGTGTTTACAACAATTCCTACACTGGAATGTGGCTGCACAGAGACACTGTCATGGTTTCATTTTTAAACACCTGATTATTTGAAAGGTCTCTTTTCTTATGGTGTAATTGACAAGGAGCAGATTTAGAATTTTAAAATTTGTAACTGCTAGTTCAAGAGCAATCTTTTTTTTATCTGCTCATTGTAACAAATTAGCCACTTACAAGGAAAAAAAAATAATCAGAAAATGTCTGAAAGTCTTTGTGAAATTCATTTAGGCTGCTCCACCACTGAAAAAAACCCCAGACTGACTGTAACTACAGAAACTTAGCACATGCCATCTTCATTAAAAAACTCTCAAGTATATAATGCAATCAATCATCCATTGGTGATTACTTCTGATCCTGGACAAAAGTTATAATTACTAAGGGTATAACATGAATTTAGAGGTGGAAATAAAGTATTTTGAATTTAAGCCAAAATGAAAACAAAAATTTTGATTTTTCTTCTACTATCCCATCAGAAGAATAATCACTGATTGATTCTTCTAATATCACTGTGATATGTAAAAGATGCTACATACTTTAAAATTTAAGAGACAAGTAATATCAATGAATAATTAAAACGGAAATACAGCTTAATTTAGTTCCAGATCCTCTTAGGCATAGCCTTTGCTAGCATGTTCTTACTGAATGCTTACATAATTTAATCAATTATTTAAGTATTGATAATTTAAAAATATTTGGATTACATACCAGATCCAAATAAAAGTAACTTATGAAGAATAATACTGACTTCAAATTCCGACATGAATTATGTAAGAAAACACTGCCTAAGCACACACTGCAGACAAGTATAGTGAAGAAAATGTATCACATTCTCTTAATCTGTGTATCATGTACAGAAAATGCATAAAACATATGCCTATTCCAGCAGAAAAGTGAATAAACTTAACAGAAGTATATACTTACCAGCCACAATGACACTATCGTTACGAGCCGGACCAAATTTCAGTGTCATCTCATGTTTATGTTTATGGACAGCCAAATGATCCTCATTGGTAAAACGCTGCAGCAGAAAGTTTCAAGAAACAGTTGAAACTGGGAGTGTGAACACAGCAAATGCCATACCACAGAAAGCAATTTTTCCAACATGTAAAACTATCATTACTACATTAAAAGACAACCCTCTAACGCAGATATATCTTGTTCCTTGGTCAACAGTACCAAGCAGAAATATTATAAAACTCAAATGATGCTCATAGTAACTAAGTATGGTACCAGGAAAATTGTAGTGTAAGTACCTGCATATATCAAAAGTCCAAGATAACATCTCGGAGTGCTGCCTCCATCAACCAGCAGCAAACAACCATTTGCTGTATTAATGGTTCTTGACAATGTCTAGTAATTCATTACCACTACTTGACTACTTCATTGTGTGTATAACCACAATAATGACAATTGATCTGTAATCACAAACTTCACTGCATTTAACAGCATGAAGATAAAATATACTATAGCTCCTGCCCCTGACCATTTACTACATAAACAAGAGGCAGGTAGAAAGGGAAACACTAGAACCATGTCAGACGACTGTAATGCTGTGAATGAACTAAACCTACCAGCACTTTACAAACATCTCAGGTTTGCTTGTTGCATGCACACTTTCCCCAAAATTTGAGGTCTATGCTATAAAAAAAGCAGTAAGCAGACAAACTATATGCTGTAAAAGAGAAATTCTTACTTTCACTATTTATTTACTTTCACCAATTTGCTATGTATCTGTAATTGTGGGTGAAGTTAGTGTTTCAATTGACATAATCTAAAAAAATGTTTCCCGAGCTGCAGCTTTCCTAAAAAGAACACATTTTACACAAAACATAGTAATTCTTAATGTGTTTTGTGAACATTTGAGCCACAAATTATGTTTCTCTTATGCCTCACTAATTTAAGTCACTCCACATGTACCTTACAACAGACACATACCAAGAATCACCTCTCAGGAACTAACATACAAGCTGAATTGACCTCAGAGTACAGTAACTCAGAATGTTTCCATGAGAAAGGACATGTACGTGTGGAACTGTGAGGGAAATTAAAAATGCGGGATCACTGTAAGGGTGAAACAGGCAAGGGACTTTTTTTCCCTTACAACTCTATTGCCCAGGGTTGCAAATACCCAGCTCTCCGTAACTCCTGTGCCTTATCTCTGCATACAGAGTAAGTCAGAAATTTCTGCGTTCTATCACCCCAAAAGACTTAAATGTAGCTTTCTGTCCTCACAAAGTGGTGCACCAGCTCTTCCAGAGGGAAGAGGACGTCCAGATCCTGACTCCCTCTCTCCGTCCTACAGCACGAAGCTGGCATCTGGAGAAGCCTTGCCCATTTTCCGGGACACGAACTTCTCTCTTCACCTTCCCTGGAAACATGCACTGCTGTAGACCCCATGATATGTCTTCTGTGAGATTTAGTTACCAAAACTTCTGACAGTATACACTGCAATGAGATTCAATTGGGATGGGGACAAACACGTTGCTTAGGAGAAAGCAATCCTCTTCTGTTACTTTTGATATCTCTGAACATACTAGACATAACAAGAAATCTTAGTCCTCTCCTGCTTTAAATACAGAAGACCACATTAATATAACATTAATACTGTCGTTCATCATAAAAGCTAAGTTTCCAGAATAAAAATGAGAGTATTTTGAACTCAAAATCCAAATAAATTGAAGCGCACAAATATAAGGAAAAACATCTTGTTTATGAAATCGATTCTATATAAAGGCAGCAACCATTATATTATGAAAAAAAATCAGCTTATGAAATAATTTTATACACAGGATGCAGGGATGTCCACCACACACAGCAGATAATGCAAATGCATTTATTTTCAGGATACTAAATAAAAGTGTTAAGACAGCTTCCTTTTAAGCAACCATCTGCTAAAATACTCCACAATATTTTCACTTTTCGGTTCACATTCACCTATATATATATATATATATATACACACACACACACACTAATGCTATTTACTAGAATTCATTAAAACTACAATAGGAATTGAAATATACTCTGTGGCATGCATAGTGTTACAATCTTCCTATACACAACAACATACATAAAACAAACTTATGCCAATAAATATCTGCAGTCACCACAGCTATGAAGAGTAGTGACAAGGAACCTTCACATTGAGCTCCCCACCAACACTGAAATATCCTAGAAAATGCAGGTTATCTCATACAAGTTAGGTCTTGATTATTTTCCTAATGAAAGCAAGTAAAGCAGGGCTAGCAAATTAAATTATTTTTAGCTCAGAAAGAATAATTTAATTAGTTTTTTCTTCTGTGGATAGCATTTTGGATAAACATATAACATGCTACAAATTCTTGCCTTTCAGCAAAATAAAAATACTTTCTAGCAATTATCATAAGCCCCTTTCCATCAATCCCTAAAAATACATTTCACTGTTTTACTTTTATTTGATCAATGCTAGTAACTTCAGTTCAGACCATTACCTGGCCACATCCAGGGGCAGTACATAAAAAGGGTTTGTCATCACTCATATTCCACAGGTCGTTGTGCTACCTGTATTAAAATTAGAATGGAACAAATTTTACAAATATTCCAACAAATTATCAATACATCAACATCCACAGGCTATTTTAATATCCTATGGGCAAGAATTTCTACCTTCTGACTACACTAATATTCTAAATACCCATGATTCAAATGGATTTTCAAGCTCTGTCAGGAAGGTACACAAAATCCACCACAGCAGTTTCTGAACATTACACCTCAATCAGAAATCCACATGTTTGTATGTAACATGACTAATTGCAAAAAGTATCTGAAAGCATAGTAAGAACAACTTGTCACTGAAATCAAATACATTGTATTAATGATCCAATTCTCACAGTTAAAAAAGAAATCAAAGCAGCAGACAATACCACACAGTCAAGGTTATGGTGCCAACAGATGAGGAAGAAGTGTTGATTACTTAGCCTTTTCACAATCTTTATTTAAAGCTCATCATTAAAGGTAAGTTGGCACACAGCCCTTTGTGTAAACCGTTACAAATCTAATTACAAAAACATGCACTATACTAATGTTTCAGCTACTAAATTATTGACAGACTAAAAATACTTAGGAAAGAAGTAAGATATTAATTATACTTGGCGCTGTTTTGCATACTCACCCCACACAATAATACACATACCTGCCAAATTTCACATATAAACCTGTTTCATAGGGCAAACTATCATATCCTCCTTTTCATGGCAATGAACTGTAACTAAAAGAAGATATTAATTACTGTGCATGCTAAAAATGAAATAATGCATGATTTCATAAAGATAAATGATAAAATGTCCACTATCCACCCATGAAACACAACAGTTTTTCAAAGAAATTGTTTACTTCAATACATCCTCTAATTAGTGTGGCATCTGTGGCTTTACGCTGGAGGAAATACATTCATCTTTAAATGAATATTTGTATGAAGAACTAACAGTGTTAGTTCTGAACACTACTTAGACTGATGAAGCAAATAAAGATGAATAAAGATGTTTTTATGATTAAATATCATAGGCAGAATAAATCCATCTCTCCCCCAGCATGCTGGTCATGTAGAGTTGCAAGGATTCTCAAATTGTTTAACCATCCTAAGAATGCACACTTCTGGTACACACCTGGGCACTAGACACAAGACATATCAAGTAAGCATAAGCAAACCATTTCATACTCATTACTGCACAGTACCTGATCCTTCTGGATGTACCTGTACAGTAAAAAACTACTGTGTATAGACTTTTTGGATATTCCTTCAAGGAGGAGGAGATCCCAGTGTCCTTTGTAATGTACACCCAACAGCAAAGAAAGGAAAACATGGCATGGAGGAGATTTTAAACTGTCACTTCTAAATATATACATTTAAAGGAATGAGGATACTGAGCTGAGATCAGAAGTCGAGAAGAGACGAATGGCTGCCAGAAAACTTTAGAGTCTTTGGCACTGACAGCTCAGGGAAACATTTACATCCCAAAGGAAGGATGCCAAAGCAAATCAGGGATGAAGACTGTTCCACTGTTCTTTGCAAAGAGTTCACAACCTGTCTCAAGTTTCTGAATGAATGAAGTATTTTTTGAACTGTGCAAACTGTGAACTTGGTACTTTCACTAATAAGGAATATTAACGAGGTTATGGGCAAGTCTGAATACTCATGACTAAGGCTCCAGGGTAAGAAATAAGGTCCTTATCCATGACACTTTAGGAATATATCCTTACAATATGTGGAACTTCAATAGACTTAACAGCTATCCCACAAGCTTATTACTCTTCTTCAGCTATGCAACAATCTTATTTCTTTAAATGCAGGCTCAAACTAACAGAGTTAGTCTCATTTAGATCTCAAGAGGAATTAGTTTTGTTAAACCTGTGATCATAGGGCACCATATACTTACATAATGGCTACATATGCCAACATATGCCAATATGCACATATGGATATGTATTATGAGCCGACTAGTAATATCCATATCAGAAATGTCAGATGATGTAAGAAACAATTCTGATTTTTTTTTTTTTTATCCAAAGGATGAAGATTTTGATTAACTAAAGGGCATGTAGGACATTTTTTCTACTCAGTTACTGTATCTTGTTGCCAGTCTCTGAAAGATGCAGTTTTGGCCATAAAACCTACTCCCTCCATGCTGTTAGTATTTCTCCTAGGTGAGAAGACGTAAAGATCAATTTTTTAAGTCCACTCATTTTCTCTTTTAAAGGAGTATTACCAGAGCTCGTATTTGCATGTGAAGTTGTATCTGGTTCCATGTTTTGGTTTGCAAAGCCTGTGAATTTTGAATGCCTGATGTACAAGTTAAAAAATCAATCCTTGTGAAAAAGAAAAGCAGCGCTGTCCTTCTGGCAAACTTACTGGAAAAAAATTGGAGATAAATTCATTTCCTCATCTTTGTAACATTATTTGACTGCAGACCACATGGAATTTTGTGAGGTAATCCCTTGTAAAGAGATTCCGGATAACATCTGAGGAAAAAAAATTATGTTGAAGCACTGAAATTTTTGCACCTAAAAGAGAAAAGAAGTTCACTCGCATTCCAAGCAAGACCTTGGACGTTTAAAATCTAAACAGAAACTAGATCTGACAGGATGGGAAAACAAAGGGCTCACATTCATTAGTGCAGCCAAATTGGTTAGAATTGTATTTACCTATTACAAAGACAAATGCAAGGCTTGCACCTAGAACAAAATAACTCCATGCAACAGTGGAGGCTGAGGGGCAACTGGTGCCAAGCAGCTTTGGGGCAGAACCTGTAACTCCTGGTGGACAACAAAGCCAGTTGGATTCAGCATCATGTCAGTTGCAGCACTGAAAGACAAGAGGCTACTGGGATGAATTAGCAATGGCACAGCAATGAGATGAAGGGAAGTGATTATCCTCCTCTATCTGGCACCATAAGGCTATATAGCTCAAGTGCCATATCCAGTGCTGAGCCCCTCAAGACAGCTGATGAACTGGAGAGCAAACATCTGGGGGCCCCGTCAAAATGGTTAGGAGGCTGGACTACTACATAACAAGAGGAACATCAGGAAGCAAATTCAGAATGGAGAAGGAGTGCTAAAGAAACATCTACTTGCTGTCTTAAACTATCTAATGTGTTGATATAGAGAAGTCAGGTCCAGACTTTAGGTAGAGTATAATAAAAGGATGAGATGTAACATTCACAAGACACAAGTTAACAAGAAAGTTAAGGGCAAGTGTAGAGGAAGAGGAAAACACAGTATTTAAAAAAAAAAAAAAATCCCACAGTGAGGGCTGCTGAACACTGGAACAGGTTGCCAAGTGGGGCTGTGGAATCTCCACCCTTGCAGAAATTCAAAATTTGACTGGATGACATTCTGAGCAATCCAAGATAACTCTGAAATTTAAAGCATACCATAAAGATACCATAGCAAGGAACAGAGGTTAACAACTGCAATAGACCATCCAAACCTGGGTAATATTCTGACACCTTTAGAAGACTCTGCATGATCAAAAACCCGCTGCTGCTACAAAACACACACAAACCCCATCCTTTGCCTCCTCTTTTCCTTGTGGATTGCATGTTGCCTGACAGGCATAACAAAACTAACACAGAGAAGGCAAATTTTCAGAAAAAAAAAGTTTGTAATTGCCACTCTAATTTCAAAAGAGTCTCTCTCTCTTGTAGACTGATTGCTCCAAGTGAGAATATCACAGTAAGAAAGAACAATTTAGGAAATACCTTTCCCTTGAAAGCCAAAATAGCAACTTAGATGCCATCTTGACAAAAATGTTACTCTCAAAGCCAAATGAGAAGTGTAATAGATGAAGTGATAACCCTGTCACTAAAGGGGAATTATAGACACCCTGGACTGTTACCTAGGCAACAGCTAACACCTTGTCCCATAGAAAAAAAGACAGTTCCTGAAGGAATCCAACACGAATGCGAAACTCCAGCCTTATCTCTTCAGATAGAATGAACATTCAGTGAAATGATTCTTACTACAGTCCACTGAACTGCAACTTTCTTCTGTAAGCTTCAAACCCTACATTCCTTTCAGTAGCATAAAGAAGTCCATATGTAGAATTCCAGTCACACAGTAACAGGATCAGAGCTGAACACAGGAAAAACTTGAAATAACCTTGCAGGATAATCAACTTCAGTACTAAAATCAGAAAATAATCTCAGTTTTTTGGTGTTTGCTCTGTACTTTCACCACAAAAGTAAAATACATTCACATCATGCCTATTTAAAATGTAGCAAGCCTCTTCTATCATGTTTGGAATGTAAATGATACAGTAAATATATAAATAAGTATACATCCATCTTGAAAATATATATAATATGGAGAAATAAAAATGAGTTTGCAGGTAATTCACTAATATTTAGAGGAGTGTGCTTATTTAAAAAATAAAGATGTCTCTACAAAATGTCACCTTAATATTTATCTAAATTTGCTACAAAAATAGCTTCAACAATTATCTGAATATTTCCATAAGATTTTAATTAAACACCTTGGGTACACTTTGTGGAAACTATTATTACATAGTCTGAGGCTTGCTTTCAAAATACCTTTCTGCAGACAATGTTACAAAGAATACAATCATACACTGACTTAAGTCATGTCTTGTTGGCTTTTTAACTGCTACAGATTCTTCTGTTTTCTCTTAATTGCCTACATATGGGAGCATGGAAAACACAACTGACACCTTGTTTCAAAATTTTTCTACTGAACATTTAAACAGCTGTTTAAAATGTATATATATCGATAGTCTTTGCAAAAACTTATTCAAATTTGCTGAGAAAAGTAATTCTTCACACACACCTACTAAAGACTCACCAAACTTGCAGCTGAAGCCTCTACTTTACCATATGTAAATGGTACCATATGTACCTGTAGAAAGCAAGGTGTGTGCAAAAAGACATCCGTGTACAGAGCCACTCACAGGCTGTGTAGTCTTACCCTGTGATTACTTATTTTAAGCACTGTAGCAATACAGAGACTGCCCTCCTGTAACATCAGGGCTGACACAAACAGCACAGAAGAAAACTGCCAGAACTGAACACAGAAAACACAACTACGAACACACACAGCCCCAAGAACAAACAAAAATGTTAAAACTTTTGATGACAGCATTCTTCTTTTGGCCAACATGCAAGAAGAGATACATGTTCTTACAAGTGTGCCACCCTCCCAAACTGGATAGTCCACAGAGGACAATGTGTCAGTCTGCAGCTACAGTAGCAGCTGATTTATCTCCTACTGCTTACATGAGCAGCACACCCAAGCCTTGCAGCTACACTGACCACTTGCATGTGGCTCCAACCCAAGAAACACCTGTACAGTCTGGTTTGAAAAAGATGAAAAGGTGGACAAAAACTGTATCAGGCCACTGAGACAAGTAAGAATTATAGTAGTCCATCAGCATTTGATTTCCTCTGAGTCCAAACATTACAAAGTGCTTATGTTAGAGTAACAGTGATGTATCTTCCTACGGATGTTTGCATTTCCTCAAGCCTGATCATGTCTAGTCAACATTTCCTTTTATTCATTACATTGGATCTGGGATTGTGCCCCCTTCTACTGCAACATACAAAGCCTTACTGTATAGAGAATTATTAACTCTTACTAAACTTTTCTGTTGATCTCATCATAGTGTATAACTACTTTAGGTAATGTAAGACTTTACTTTAAAGCTTCATTTTATAACAGGAAACTGAAGCATAAAAGAATCAGGTCAAAAACTTTAAGTTTTATCAACTTTTACGAGTTCTACTTAGAGTACATACTTATTGAAAGTAAAGTGAACTGAACATATTTGCCACAGTAAAGAATAACAGCTTCTTAATGGTTACCTGAAGAGCTGAATATAGTGTTTTGCTTAGCTCCTCCCAAGACTTCTTTAGATGGGGGGAGGTAGCTATTTTTGTTTTCTAAATTTAAACGCCTCACAATTAAGAGATGGCTTTCTTATACAACCAAACAAATATCAACAAAAATCAAAATGAACACGGCGCCCTTATACTTTCAATGCTTGCATACAGCAGCCACATCATAAATTTCAATCACTTCTCACATTTGAGTCTATCTTATTTCCACAATTTACTATACAGGTAGATTTGCAAGTTGTGATTTCAGTAAAAATCCGATGTTAGCAGGTAGAATACACCACTTAAAAAGAAGAGACATAAATTTGAAAAAATTAATTTGTATTTTAAAAGGAAGAAAATCCCATTGCTCTACTTACCTGGAGGGACTGGAACAGCTGTATTTTCTGTTTCCTATAAAGCAAAAGAAGAAAGGTGAAGCAAAAGTGGTGTAGTTAATACCTGACCATTACAGGACACTTTCAGAAGTGATCTGACTCTATTTCCATAACACTGTCGAATTTGGCATTCCTAAAAAATAAAACTGAACAATGAAGGAAATGGAGGAGATAAAACTTGAAAAATTAAAACATTACTCCTCATAATGAAAGTGGGATTGGCAGAAAGTAACCTAATAGATTCTGGTGTAGTCCAGAATATTTAAAGTTTGTAAATAGCAATAGCTGGCAAACAGGAAAACAGGAGCTCCTTCTTCACACTACGCTGCTAGCATAATGCTCAAATTTTTTCTTCTAGAAAGTCAAATGTTAGGCACTTTTTGCTGATATTATTAAGTAACTGCTTGTATCTGATGTCTAAAGTTAATTCCATACCTTCCCCAATTTGTCTAAATTCTATAAAGGGCAGAGCATCTGGACAAGAAGGAAAGATACAAGTAAGGATGATTGACTTAACAAGTTGCAATAAGAACAAGAAAGCCAGTTGGACAGATAGTCACATATGCAGAAACAAAGCAATAAATTCCTTCAGCTGCAGGAGTGGCTTCTTCCACAAGAAGACACATTTCTGGTAAACAGAGAGCACTAATGGCATAAAGAAAGGTCCTTAGGCCTAACACTTCCTGTTGGCTGAACATGGTGGCTTCTAATTCAACCCTCTGGCTTAAGTATTTTTCAGAGACACCCCTGATCTTTCTTTAACTTAGTAAAAATTCAGGCTATGTGAATACAGCTCTTGTAGATAAGCAAAAAGTCAATGAACCTCAGAAAAGAGCACAGAGGGGTTAATATTCCTCCCATCTTTTCACAATTTGCTTAGAGATATTAGGGCTTACTTGCCCCAGTTCATTTATCTAGGTTTGAACATCTTCAACCTAACACACATTAGAAATCCAAGCTCATTTTTATACACTAGCTTCAACAAATTAAAAAAAAAAAAAAAGCTTAACAAAAAGTTACTTCATTTTTACATTTTCTTAGATGGCATCCCTGAAGTCTAAAATTGAATTAATTAATTAAGAATTTAATTCTAAAAATCTTTAAATATATCAAATATTCCACTACAGGATTCCTCCTGCTCATTAAAACAGAATGATCTTTTTCTTTCCTGTAAGCACTTATAGAAATGACCACTGGCTTTACCTAGAAAGGAAACATGATATATTTCTTGGAACGCCTTCCTGAAGAGAAGTTCTTATCTGAAGGGAAGCTAATGGAAAAGTTCTCAGGCTGAACCAAAGCTGACACTGAACAAAGTTGAAAACAGTACAGCATAAATGTGAAAAAAAAACATTTATTGCATAATTATTAAATACTGACTAATATTTCTGTCACTAACTATATTCAATGCCTCCTTAGAGTGCATATTATATGTGAAACAAATATAGTTCAGTTATGCAGAACAATGGTAACTTGAAATCTATTCAGTACCAAAATAAAAGTTAAAAGTATTGAGTCACATTTGCTTCTTTGAAAATCGAAAATACGTAATTTTTATGCAGAAACTCAAGACTATGTTAAGAGACCATTAAGAATGTTAATATTATAAATAACTTTAGGTTAGGAAAACTTCATGGAGGTAAAAATGTATATTTTTAAGTTCAAGTTAATTAAGAGTAGAAGAAGAAAAAGCTGATGACAGAAAAGGGATTTTTAGCACTAGGCACATTCAAAATTTAATGACAAAAGAATGAAAATAATACCATAGTTCATGCTGTTCAATGTGGTCATAAAAGAAAAGCAGCATGAAAAACAAGATTATTAATAAAAGTAAGTATGATTAAATTTATGATCTGAAAGCATTTTATTAGATACTACATAGTCTAGAAGTTTCTGGAAAAAGACCTACCAAACATATTCGTATTTCTAGAATTCAAGTCAGGATAGAATATCAACAACATTATGAAGAAGATCAAAAGCTCAACTACTTGATTAAGCATTAGCATGCAACATCAGTACTGAAACATAAAATCCCAATGGATTTTTAAAAGAGCTGCTTCACTTTATGTACACATTAAGGTTTCTTATTATTTGACAATTCTTTTGAAGCATTATATAACAACCAGTCCCTGACAAAATTATTGTTTTGTTTTTTAACAAGACAACTTGACAATTTTGATTCTGGATTGCATAATTATAAACACTTCAGAGTTAATCCAAGTGAATGCCAAACTGGACTACAGCTTGTCCCTCTGAAATTACGTCTGCAATGGGATGTCCATTAACAGACAACAACCTGTTTCAGCAGATGGCTCAAGAAATCCCACCTAAAACACCTGTGGAAGACCAGAACCACAAGGACTGGTCCACATCCTATCGGGAGGGCTGAATTCAGCATCTAACACAGACCTAGCAGTCTTATGACCCAAACTTCACAACGTTTGTTTTTATTACCTCTTACCTGGCTTTACGCTCAGCAAGAAGTAGGGATGTGACATTCACTGCCATGAGCAGAATATGTCAAAAAGAAAACAAACCCACTGTTTTAAAAAGTGGTATATAAAATACATTTTAGCCATGTTTGTGGTCATTATTTGGAAAGTAGAGGATGATTCAGAGTATTCAGGTCATTCAAATTTCTCATTTCAGTGCAAGGAAACAGGTGACAGCAACACTATTGGAAGATAAACACCTCTGGGAGAAAGCAACAGAACGAAAAGCAAATGAGGGACACACAGTGCATGAACAGGGCATAAAAACACACGAATGGATCTCCCTCCAAGAACAGGGATGCAAAAAGGCTGTAGAATGAGTAAGACTGCAGAAGCAACATGGCAGCACACATATCCCCTAACTCCAAACATGAGGTTGCATCTTGGCATAAAACATTTGTGCTTAAAGCACCGTGCAGCTACCACTAATTGAGGGTCTGTGGCATGTTTTTTCACGTGAAACCTTTTATTAGACAACTAGAGAGACATTATGCACAATAACAGGCAAAGTCAGTGAGGCAACTGGTCCAGGAGGTTCAGTTCCACGGCCAGACCCCAGGCAGGCCAACACCTCCCTCTGGTGCAGAAAAGCTGTTCTTACCCCCGCGCCCAACATCCCCCACACCCGTACCCTTCTCCGCACCCTCCACTCCAGCACCGGCACGGACCAAGTTCTCCTTCCAGAGACGACGATGGATGCAGACGGAGGCCTCCTTTGGAGCAAAGACGAGGCGGAAAGGCGAGGCCCGGCTGCTCCCTCCTCCCGCCCTCCGCGCCGGTCCCGGCGATGCCGCCGTGGGGCACCCCGCGTCCCGGATGCCGCTGCAGCCCCCTTCACCCCCCCCACCCACTCGCCTCGCCGCCCCGCGTCCCGGGCCGCCCGCCAGGCCCTACCTCCAGGCGGGTACCGGTGTCCGCGGCGCCGGCCGGGCCGCCCCGCCCCGCTCTAGGGCGGCGGGAGCCGCAGGCCGCGCTGGGGGAGGGGGCTGCCGCGGAGAGGAGCAGCGGCGCCATGTTACTGCCTCCCGGGCATCCCCCGCCTACCGCCGCGCCGTGCCGCTCCCGCCCCGCCGCCCCCGCCCCCGCCCGCGCCGCCGCAGCGCGGAGGGAGGAGGAGCCACCGCGCCGGGCCGAGCCGGGCCGGGCCGTGTTTACAAACTCACCCCGAACGCGGCCGGACCGCACATTAAAGGCCGGGTCCCCCGCGGGCTTCCGTCGGCTCTCGCGAGAGCTGCGCGGACACCCCCGCGGGGGCGCGGGCGGTGACGCGGCGCGGGGGCGCGGCGGCGGGCGGGCCCATGCCCTGCTCCCCACAGCGGCCGCGGCGGAGCGCGGCTGGGCAGCGCTTCTGCTGCGCTCGGCACCTCGGGCAAAGCTCGTGTGGTAGAGCAGGATTTGTGCAGCCGTGGCGGAGGGGAGCTCAGGATGAGGTGCCCATCCTCTGCGGCGGGATCTGCAGGAGGCCCGGCAGCTGCTGCCAGGGGAGGACGACAGGCACCACGTAGAGACTAAACCACTGCAAGGCTTCGCTCAGCGGCAAGTCTTCATGCGCTTGTCACATCTAACTTTTGGAATAATCAGCGCTCCAAAGCCTGTACTGGCGAGATTCCTCATCTCTCAACACACCTCCATTCAGGGCAGGAGCGAGGTGTATGCCTGAAGCCATGGTTGTGCTAAACATTCACCTTAGTTAATGTATCAAAAATGCTGCAGCACTGTAGAATAGTGGCAAACGCCTACATTTTACACAGGAGGAACTAAAAGAGTTTTGGATTCGTTAAAGAAGTAGCATAACCCTATACGGCAACTCAGTTTAGCTAGTATGTGCTCTGAATCACACATTAAGCTTTAATTCTGTACATGTGTATCATTTGGTCTTGTTCTGAGAGTGATCTGAGAGTCTAAGGCCATAACAATAAAGTACTTCTAAAAAAGTAGTATCAGTTCCAGTAACATACATTTTGTCCGAGTTTCTCTGAACTTGCACAAGACAGTATGGTATGTTTCATGTCTTGGTGTGTTGTTTTGGTGGGCACTGTACAGCACTTTTGCAAAGTTCTTTAATATATGGTAGGATAGAAAGCACCGCATAAAAGTACCCTGTTTACCTAAAGGTGGAATTATTCTTTAAAGTAGCATGTTGCAAGGACTCAATTTTAAGTGCAGAAGAGAGGAATAGAGATCTTACTTCTTTGTTCAGGGAGCAACTAAGAGCTGTATTAGATATAAGTATTTTTTGATGGTTTAGCTTCACCATTACATAGCAGCAGCAGTCCTAAGCCTAGACTAAAAAACTGAACTGCAAGTGCCTTTCTTCAGTCTGAAATTGATGCAAACAGCAAACAAAGGGAAAGCAGGAAAAGGGCAAAAACCAGCAGCAGGATGTTCACTTATACCTGCAGCAAGGGATTAATTACTTTTACCTGCAGCAATAACTTAAGAGCATAATTGGTAACTTTAACAGTTCCTTCATTTTCTATTAAAATAACATGGCTATTTCAGAGGTGGTATGATGTCTGATCTACTGGGACAGCAGGCAGAACAGTTATTCAGAGACAATGAAGATCTCTGCTTTAGCTGGCTTCAACAACAAAACATGAACAGTCCTTCAATCTAGAGAACCTACAAGACAAATTTTCATGAGCTGACAATCTCTAAGTTCAGCACGGTCCATATCAGAAGAAACTGAAAAAGGTTTCAGGGAAGTGAAGCCTACAGTAACACCTCATAAAACTTAAGTTTGGTTTCTCTGACGTACAGGAAGATTTCTTGATGTAAACTCTTACAGACAAGATCAAGAGACCTTGGTCTGTTGCTGCCCTATTAATGCAAAGAGACTGGGTTGGCGGTTTTTTTGTAAGAAAAAAATGGATCTTTTATACATTCATAATTGCTACTTTTGTGAGCATTTTAGGAAAACTGAGTGTAGTCTCTGTCAGACCACTCAAATTGACCAACTAAGCTCTGTTGGAAAGGGATTCCATGTTCCCTGTAATAGTTCACCGGTCAGTATCTGCTCATCACTCATTAACCCTAAGCTCCTTATTGTCTATAAGGAGGATAATCCTCTGGGTGAAGGTTTGTTGCTGTGTTTTGAAAAGTCCTTGATTAATCTTTATCTGTAGAACCCAGATCTGATTCTTTCATGACTGGTATAACTAAATAGCCACTTTGCCTGAGTCTGGCCTATGCTCACCAGTCTAAGAGCGAATTAAAAGGAAACAAGCTTGGGGAGATGCTACTACTAAAACAACCTTCACATCCACATACAGGATCACCCAAGATGTCCACTGTCTTTCAGGCAAGGATGATCACAAGAAAAAGGGTTCATGTTGAGAGGGTGGTGCATGTGGTAAAAGATGGGATGTAAATCCACAAATTGTTTTTCAAACCCGATTCAAGTAACTCACGGTGACTCAGGTGGCTTTCTTACTGAAGTTACAGAGCAATAGCTCAGCTGGGTCTTCTATCTACACCAAACACAATTACAGCTTAGCAGAAACATTTTATATGCAAACAAATTCCTAAGCAGAATTAACAGAATGGGAGCTGGACTTGACCGAGAAAAGTCTGAAGATACCTGTTTGGCCAAATCCCAGTGATACGGAAATCTGAAGCTTGAATTAAGCTAGTCCACTAGACTGTCCATGATTTTAGGAAATATAGATTGCCACCTCAGATGCCTGTAGAGATCTCTGCTGTACTGAAAGAAGAGAAACAAGTTCACCACCTACCAGGATATCAGGACAGCAGTAAACAGATGAGCTTTAGAGTCTAGGATACCTTTCAGCCAGGACAAATGGACTGTCAGCTTTGCAAATCAACAGCTTCCAAGAACGCATAATAGCAAGTCCCTAAAGTCACCACTGCATGAGCATAAACCACATGGAAGGTACCTGCAAAATGCTTCACCTCCTACCCCCTCTCACTCCTCAAAACCCCCACTTCCTGATCTAGTCACTTAAGAAACTAATATTGTTCTAAAGCTACAAATGTAAGATGCTACATATTCTACACTCCTAAAGTTCACATATATAGAAGAACATTCTCTAACAGAGATTGCTATTTTCTACTAAGAACATGTGGGGGAAGTTATTTCTCATGCTGGGTTCTAGAATTTTGTTACACAAATTCTAGAATAATTTAGGTTCGGAAACACCTTTAAGGAAAAGTCTTTTAGACCTTTAAGATCATTAAGTCCAACTGTTAACACTGCAAAGTCCACCATAAACTGAAGTGGACTAAAGTCCACTAAACTTTATCTCTATGAATACCCACTTGGTACTTTTAAATTCAGATTAAAACAAAATCTTACCCACACCTTGCACTTATCTGAGTCACTAATAATTTCTCCATTTCCTCCATTAAAGTTTCCCATATTTAATTCAGTAATTACTTAACAGCAAGATGACAAAACATTTAACAAGTTTGCCTTACATTCTTAAAAAGTTCAGCTTGTAATTGTTGTTATATGATCAGATTATTTAATATTCTGAATAAAGTTTGAGATGCTATCAACCCCCTCACCAGGTTAGTATAGTAGCATAAATGCATGTAGATTGTTACAAGAGAGATACTACAAGGAGCAAAAGTAGATACTACAAGGAGCAAAGGTAGATACTGCAGCTATTTTTTTTAACCAAAACGCTTTAATCCTAACCCTCTTAAAAGAATGTGCAAGATACTGTGAGGCTGACTAAAACATTAGAAAGCTGGAAGCTCTCCTTTTAATTAGGTGATCCCAAAAATGCACTAACTATTTAAAATGTAACATCAGTGTATCACAACTAAATGCCTTAGACCAAAGGAAAGCAGTGGTTTATTTAGCTCAATGGGGACGCCCTCCAGATCCAAGTGGAAAACCTACCACGGGAATCAAAATATCTAGTGTGCTTGAAAACTGATATGAAGTTTCCTATCACTTTCATGGATTTGTGTTTAGCTCCTTCCATCAAGAGGTGCCAGAACGTGTGTGTCACTAGCTTGGGAAAAAACAAATTGTGTAGAAGAACAGCTCTGGAAGTTTAAAACACAAGCGAAGGAACAAGGCCAGCAGTACAGCCTTTCACACCTAATCTGCATCCTTTGATCTTTCAAGTATATACCACAATAATTTAAACAAATAAGATGTTTGACTGGAAGGCTTCTATGCAGTATGTCATTATCAGGAGTGTGGGGAAACACAAAAGGTGCTCCCCATCCTGTTTGTCACCGAAAACACCGACAAGGAGTAATCCATGGAGACTGAATTACAGAATTCCACCTTCCAGATATCCCAGTGACAAAGACAATAAATGCAGGCAACAAGTTGACAGTTAAAGTTGTTATCTTTAATGAAATGACTTTGGAAATAGCATCAATTTCCATGACACCAACATTTTGGGAGTCCCATAAAATGCAGTTACATTCCAATGCCAATATTACAGGCAGATCTCCATTCACATGGCAAACAGGATCAAGAAAGCAACCATCAGACAGAAGAGACCCATAGCTTCAGACAGGGCGAATCCCAGGATAGCATATGAGAACAGCTGCTGCTTCAGAGAAGGATTTCTAAAAGAAAGAGAAGGTGTAAGACCTTTTTATCCTTACAATTAAATGTTTTTCATACAGTTTAACCTCACACTTCCTTGCCACAGATTCTGAAACAGGAAAATCCAATAAATCCAAGCAATTCTTTTGCAAGGCTTTCACTCAAGATAAACTAGTTGGCAACTAAGACTAGATTCAGGTTATGCAGATGGTGTAACAGTTTTCCAAATGTGCACAGTTTTTGTGACTGTACTAATGTAACTTTTGAATTTGACTGTCTCCATCCTCCCATGCAGAAACTATCAGCACTATGCTTCAGAAGTTTATTTCACATCTGTGATATGAGAACTATACTCCAAGGAATTCTCTGCATATCGTGTTTTAGGCAGCTCTCAAGACAAATACAGGAACTGAAACCACGTAAGAGCAGGACAAACAAACAAAGAAATATGCAGCAGTTTGTGGCAAAAATGCAATGACTATACCTTCAAGAAGTGAGAGGAGAAAATGTCCAACATAAAACTATGAAGCAATGTTCTACAACCTCTTATTGTCACGTTCATGCCAAATTCAAAACTCAATATATGAATTTTGTAGTGAAAACACTTGTTTCTTCAGGTGCAAAGTGAACTTCCTCGTCTTCAGAAGGGCTTAAAAATCCTTATTAAGAAGTAAGACTTAACTGGTTGGAAAAGTAGTGAAGAACATGAAACCTCTTCTATGCCTGTGTAAGTTCTGCTCTTTCATGATGCCACGTGAACTACTTCTATTACAGGAATGCTGTAAAATTATATGAAAGTTCATCCCTACTACAAAATCCTCACCCTTGCCCCCTTCAGATTTCTAGAAGGAATAACTCATTTGCTGAAGTAACTGCATATTCTGAGATGCAAAGGTGAATGTGTTAGAAAAGCAAATCAGGCCTCTATTTCTAAGCCATGATTCTGACTATGAAGACTAAAGCATACAGACTCTCATTCCTTACTACCAGTTCTCACACTGTTTTTCTTTAGGATTTTCCCCCTTACACAGAAAAGATCCAGTCTGGATTTTTAGTTCATTTCTGGAACCAAATGCTCAAACACTGGACTTCCATGACCATAAGACTGACCAAGTCTAATGATGCAATTTCTTTCATGGCTCTCCTCCAGGAAGAGTGTAGAAAGTTCTGAATTTAACAACAGAGCCATCCTGACGAATATGGTACAGTTTCATACAATTCTCTTCAGCCATGTTTGTCAGTAACAGTAATCATTAACAGGATTTATTACTGTGCCATCATCCTTTCTACAGCTCAGCTGTCTTAAGATACACCTGCACACAATTCAAGAGTTTTTAAAGAGAGAGATTGATTACCTGGCATAACCAATGATTAGACTACCGAAGACTGTTCCAATACCAGCACCAGAACCAGCCACACCTACTGTGGCTGCACCAGCACCAATAAATTTGGCAGCAGTGTCAATGTCCCTGCTGATAGCACTAGTCTGGAATTCTCTAAGTGCTAGTCGGGAGACAGTATTTTGGGCCCCGTTAACTGTTGAGTTGCCCTAAGAAAACAAAACATGAAAAAGCATTATATTCAGACAAAAGACCAGGTGATAGTGTTATTATGCAGTTTTAAAAGCTGTATTAGATCCAATGTCTAGTTATTCTTCAGAGTGATGAGACTGTAAGAGTCATAAACTTCAGAATGTTACCTGTTCCACCTGAAAGCACCAACTTTATATGTAAAAGACTTCTCAGGGGAAACAGCAAGACAGCAATGAGTATTATCAGGTGTTTGACTTAAACCAAGTTTCACACTATTGGTATTTGAGTTAGTACAAGTGAACTCTAAGTTGAGGACATTTAGGCTCACCAGGTAATTTAGGAAGATACAGAATTTTGTTTATAAGGTACCTCTCCATTCTTGACCTCTGGCCTAGACAACACAGATGCCGAAATTGGTCTGTACAAGACTCTTGATCCAGCACGGATCTGTAAGAGAAGGAAAAAAACTATAAAAAAAGAAACACTTTATCATAGCTATTCCATACAATAGTAAGTGAATAAGACTATAAGCTACTAAGCCATTTATCTTCCTTGAAAGACAGAAATCTCTGAACAGCTGGATATCCAATAAACAATACAGAAGCAAGCACTGCCATGCAATCTGACAGCACTGTTCTCAGGAGATATTATTGTAAACAGCTGCATCCTTCAGTGAACATATACATGCATTATGCTGAGAGAAAATAGAGGAAAACAGCGATAAAAAAGCCCGACCGACCAGTAGGCAGTGAAACACATTTTGAAATGAATAAATAAAAGTCATCAAAATTAATTTCAAAGTTGTTAAACGCACAGATGTAACCTAGACTTTTGAATTTAGCAAGGCACAAATGAATGAATCCTTTTTCACAAGCGGCCTGCATGTGTCCTTGGGCTCCCAGCAGTCTAAGGTCATATCGGCTCTTGCACAAAGCTCTTCCTGCAGGGGAAACCTGGGCCTGCACCATGCAAAATGAGACCTTCTGCAGGCCAGAGAGGGCATTTTCATGCAGGACAGTCTCTCATCTCTGCAGGGGCAAAAAATCCCGGCCCTGCACAGGACTAGCAACAGGCTGGAGTTTGACCTACAGCGAGGCACAGAGCGCAGTAGGCCCAGGAGCTGTTGGCTGCGCTGACCTCCCTCTCCTCCGCCGCCCGTGTGCGAAGGCCCCTCACCTTGGCACAGGGCCCCGGCCGCGCCAAGGAGGCGGGAAGGAGAACGCGGCGCTGCCGCAGTCTGCCCGACCCCCACCCCTTCGCTCTCGGCTGAGCAGCGCCCGGTACGGGCTCGTCCCAGGGCGCTGCCGCGGGGCTCGGAGGTCCGCCCAACCCGCGGCAGCCTCGCGGCCGTCACCGACCCTGTCGCCGACAGGGACGGAGGCGGTGAGGAGGCGCAGGCGTCCCCCGCGCACCCCCACTCACCAGGGAGGGCGAGGTGGCGAGCTTGGCGCAAGCGAACATCTTAGCGGGCGGCGTCCCGGGGGTCGCGATCCAGCGTCTCTGCGGAGAGAGCGAGAGGGTGAGGGTGCGGCGGGCGGGGGCGGCGATGGGCGCGGATGGCGCGGGTGGCGCGGCTCTCACCGTGGCGGTGCCGCGCTCGGGCCGACGGGCGGGCGGGCTGGGCCAGCTGTGCGCAGGCGCGGCGGGGCCGGGCGGCGGAAGGGGCGGGGCGCGGCCAAGGTCACTTTGTGCCGGCGCCATTGGCAGCGGCGGGGGGCGTGGGGCGCGCGCCGCTTTCCCGCGCAGCCGCAGCGCGCCCGGGGGCGGAGCCGGGGCGGAGCCGCCGCGAGGGTCTCTGTCGCGCCCCCTCGCTGGGGCTCGGATCGCGGCAAGGAAAGGGGGCGTGTCGGAGGACACCTGCTGTGTAAAAAGCCCCTACTGTTTAATTAGTCATTTCTGCACGATGAGCAGCTTCACACCCAAGTAACGAAAAAATCCTTTTTAATCAAGATTAACCGAAATAGGATTATCTTCACTGAGTTGAGCATGTGTTCCCGAGATTCCCGCTTTAATCACTTACATGTGCTTTGATGTTTTTCATTTGCTAACGGGATTATTATTTTAATGGTCATTTGCTATTGTTAGTAGTATTAGCGCCAACTAGTAAAGATGCTGAAAAATCGAGGTTTCGAGTAAAACACTGGAAAATACATATTTAGGTTATAAAATTTTCATTTGATACAATCTGTGCCATAAAAATCTAAAATTGTGTGCTGCAAACGCTCTCCAATGGACCAAGTAAGGAGCTGTGTGTGCTCTATTTAGGGATGGGAACAGTCTCTTAGGTCTTAGGTGCTGGGCTCCTGCAGACTTACAGGACGATTGATACCGCTGTCACTGGTTAAAGCGCAGGTGCCACAAAGCTGAGACATGGTCCATATCAGCAGCTTGAACACCCCTCAGCAAACATGGACAATAGGTGCTTTCAACAGCTTCATACTAATGTTAAGCATAATGTTGCTTTTATAACCTACAGCGTGGTGTCTTCTGATCATTAGGTACCGGGGAGGTGTACTCAGCTGTAGGTCTGAAGGTGAGAAACAACAGTACAATTTGAATTTCCCAGCCTTCTGCTCCCTGCCTCAATCCAGCAGCAAGCTTGGTTTGGTTCCAGTGTGCATCTGTCTTAGTAACAGAGCAGTAAAAATTCAGTCTGTAAAGGCCAGCAAAACAGCTTGTAAGTTGCCGGTGGTTTTGGTTTTCTGTTTTTTTTTTTTTTTTTCTCTCTTCACAGCTTACACGAATTTTTTGGGAACTGAGGTGCATGGGCAGATCTGCATTGTCTGCCACGTCGTTCTTCCATAGACCAACACTAAGAAATAAGTATCAATGGCAAAACCTTTTAATGGTTAGGCAGAACTTTTCACTCAAAAAAAAATTTCAGTCCATATGCTGTTGTGGGAACAAGTATTTCCAGCACCATGAATAAAACCATAAAGCCAAGGTGAATGCTGTACTGTTGGAATGACTTAAATGTGACCTGCTGCTGTACAGTAGCATACAGAGTACCCCATTTATGAGGATGAGTACAACAAAGAAGATCTCGGCAACAAAGAAATTCGCTTGCTCACGGAAGGAAGTGCAGCAGTTAGAGACATGCTTTCTCCTTGGGAAACTGGAGGTCTGGACCTCCAGGCATGAAACAAACCTTCCTCCAGCTCTCATGAATGGAGAAGAAAGTGGAAACTACACTCCTGTATACACACAGCACAAGGCTGCACGGATTCAAAACTGCATTAAACGGAAACCCTCTTCTTTCACAAAAGAAGTGCCCTCTTCTGTCATAATTCCCACCCCGGGAATGTTTTGCAAAAAATGCATTCACAAGCTGTTTGTTGTGAACAGTGTCAAAACCACTATTAAACACTAGTTTATTGTTACTTTTAAGGCATAGCAGCTGATACTGTATTTTGAATGCGACTCAGCTCTTCCTTTCAGGAGGATTTTTGAAGAGCAGTTACTGATCTCTGGGGCCAGGCTGAGTTTAATTCAAGCAGATCTTCATAAAGAAAGACTTGTTAATCTCACACCATTTCCTATCCTATGGCTGGCCTGCTGGTAGGTCCCCAAGGAAGTGCATCAGTGCACTAAAGACAGTGTAATTTCTAGTTTCTCACCACGTTTCTGAAAATCTTTGAGAGTAGATTCCCAGTTTTCCAATTGTCTCTCCCCATCAGGACCAGTTATGCGTGTGGACAGCAGCCAAGGATGCCGGAGGAAGTTTTCTCCCCATTTTGCCTCTAGCAAGGAAGACAGAGTGCAGATGTTTGAGCAGTACATGGCGCCTGAAGAGCCACTCCAGTCCTCTCCCACAGCTCCTGCGGCCTTACAGCTCCCTGCTGCTGAGCCAGGTTTTTGTCAGGGCAATAAGAACAGCGACCACTAGCTGTGGTTCACCAGTATGGCCTTCTTCTTTCCCAGAAAGGAAAGAGAAAAGGTCATCCCGAGTTTTCCAAGCTTTCTAAAGACTTCTCCTGGAACCATAAAGCTTCTCCCAGTCTTTTTGTCCTTACTTTTAGAACAGCAACATCTGTTTCACCGTCGCTGCCAAGCAGCTCATTTCCTAGGTTCCCCATGCAATGGATCAGTCCTACAGTGACATGCACTTCCGCTTTATAACCCTGAAATGAATTGGTATCTACACGGATCAGGCTCTGAATGCTACCACGCACGAGTATCAGCAGAATGGATGTTGCATACAAATGGCATTTTTCTGGTGACTTCTTAAAGAGTACTATCAAACCTTGTATCTGTCCAGAAAGCAGGTAATAAGGCAACTTGGCACAGTATCCATAAACTGGAATGCCTGCCTGGTAGATATGGGTTGGTTTTCCTCCAGGTACAGACAAATCATGGCAGTTGCACATTGGTTCAGTTGAACAAGTAAAATCCTGTACAAGGCTAAATAAATGAGCATGTCCTGAGTGCTTTGCACTGGAGGGTCTGCTAGAATTCAACATTTATTATTAATAGCTTATAAAAGATGAATGTCTGTATCTGAATGTTCTATATTTGCTGAAGGAGGAATCTTGGCTTTTTAAGAGAAATCCCATTGTCCAAAGCCTAAATAAAATGTTCTCCTGCTAGATCGAAACCAATTCCTTCAGGTTAAATTTTATCTCCCAGCAGAGGATTATTAACTCAAAACATGTCACACACTCACACTAGTCTTTCTTTTAAAATCTGTTTTGAAGAGGAGATGTGTCTGGAAAACCAATATATTCCAATAACTCTTAATTGTTGGAAGACCCCCAAAGGATGAAATTGGATCAAAGGCCTCCTGAGATTATCCTAATGTTTGTGAAATATTTTAAAACTTAAGGGGTATTACCTCAGGGTTAGCTCTCTTGAACATCCAGATTTATGACGTACTTTGCAGGGCATTGATTGATATTGATTTACAAAGTCAGGGGTTTTCAGTGTTTTTCACAGCCTGGGCCATGTTTCAGTCCTACCTCTTCCATTCACAGCTGTGTGGTTGAATTTTCCCATTCAAGACTGAATCTTCCCATTCAGGACTCATAGAACTGGAGCAATGGTTTGTGGAAAGAAGATACATAAAAGAGAATGAATACACTCGGAGTATTTAAACCATTTTTGCTCTGGGAAGAAGGAACAAAGCCATTATTAGATGGCTCTGCTTTAAGTAGAAATTCTCTTGGTAGCACTGTCTTAATACCTGTTTACCTTACGGATTATTAGTAGGTGCCAAATTTTGACATAAGTAATGTTGTTTTAATTGCAGACTGGACTGGATTATAAGAGATGCTTCATAGGAATACAGATGATAAAGTTTTTTCTCTAAATTCTAAACTTCTCCTTCACAAGGGAAAGGGAGAAACTGTTTCTTCAGTGATCTTTGTCCCTGAGAGCACTTACCCAAGCAATTTTTTTTCCTAAAATTAGGTTTTTTATAGTCTCAATGGCTTCTTTCAGTGGAGAGCAGGAGGCAATTAACAAAGTAGAGCTAATTTAGGCTGTAGAGCATTCTGGTCAACAGACCATTGATTATTTTAACACCTGAGTCCTAGAAATGGGTGAGGTTAACCACAAACATCATACCATGTTCATACTAGGTAAGATTTGGAACATATGCTAATACTCTTCAGAACATTCACACAACTTGAATGGGAAATCATGATAATCCTTATCATTAAATTTTTGGGTCTTTAAGATCTGCTTTAAATACCACAACGATTATATAAGTAGGATCTGCTACACCATAGCCTATATATGTCAAAATGGGATGTTGTCAAGAGGAGAAACATTCTGCTTCAGCAGAAATTCAGCATGGAAGAGAGGCATACTCATCTTCATCCTAGCTGTTGGATTCTGGTGGAAAGTGACATCAAGGCTCTAAGGATGCCAGAAAAGACTGGTGGAGCTGCTTTCCCTCTAGATAACAAGTCCTATTGTCTAGCGTTCAGGTTCTACTGGTTACTTTTATGATGCTGTACAACAGTATAAACATTAAAAAATACAGCCGTCCTTTTGTAAAACCGAGCATGTCACAAGGTGGAAGATAATACTGTATTTTTGAAATTAATTTTATATGTCAGCAAAAATTATAATTTGTCTATAAAATTATGATTCCCTATTTTAATGTAACTTTTATTTGTATTTCATACAATGATAGAATTTTTTAAATTCTCAGAGATTATTGAGTGCAACCATTAACCAATGTAACTTAAAGTGGAAGGTTCATGAATAGTTTCACTTTATGCTTTACATCTATTACACTGTGTGTGTCAGCATTGCCGCATTCAGGGTGAGCTCTTGTGTTTAAATATCATTATTATGTACCTACCCAGTATTTTTTGGAAATCGATTTTTGAGTAAAATCTGTAATAAGACAATCCACTGATGTTTAAACAAAGTAATTTTTATAAATGCACAGAAGATTCAGAACTTTTAGAATGAATATACCTCTTACCTCTTACCTTAGAACATGAACTCCTTTAACTAAGTTTTCTTACTCATGATATTTCTCAAGGCTGTGTTGCAAAAAACAGCTGATACCTGAAATGGTCAGTCAGTTCACTGGGTAACACACACATGGATTTCTAGGTTACAAAATATTACTGGACTTAAATGAAGAGAAATTCAGCAATGCTTTATATTCCTACTAACAGTACTAAACACCTTTTGAACAGAAAACATAGTTCAGCTGTAAGCTGACACTATTGGCTGCACTGGTTAGAACACAACATTGGCAATCCAATTTTAACACCTTTCATATAATACACAGCACAGCCAGCCAAGACTTTGCCCAAAGTATAGCCATTTTTTTTCAGAAGCATCCATAGATTTTCATAGCTGAAGTTGAAGAAATCCAAAATGGAGGAAAGTTTTCTTAATGGGCTCTTCTGGCTTTTTGTGCAGGGAGAATTGCAACACCAGAGTTTTAGTTTTTAAACAGAAATACCTAAGCAACTTTTTTTAGATTTGTTGTTTTTCTTGTTTCCCACAATTATATAAATGATACTAGACAAGGCTTTTTGGGTAATACATTTTGGCTGTTCACAATCTGAAAAGAGAAATAGGAAAGGTAACTGTTCAGTGCTCAAAAAAACCCCACAGGAATTAGTAAATCTTGTTTGGATATTAAATTAGTGTTTTGGATAACTGATCTGTTATGGCTGTTTGTGCCATGTAAAGAGCAGAAGTGGGGTACACACGTATCTGCCAGGACTGTGGCAGAAGGATTTTGCCTTCCTCCCCCTTTTCACAGAGGCTCTAGTTCCAGTTGATGATCCCTGGTTGCAGGGGAGATGGGGCTATAGCCCATTAATACATGCGAGATTCATCTGCATAATTGTAAATGACACACCTCCCAACTACGAGTTTAGATTCTCATACCCCTGCAAATTGCTTTAGGCTCACAGCCTAAAAGGCAGTGTATAAATGAACAATATTCATTATCATCTGAAAGCTTTTCAGTCTGAACCACTGAGCAGAAAACCTGTGGAATCCTTTGACTCCAGTGCACAGGTTGTGCCCTCTAGGACCTGGTGCCAGTCTGAATCCAGAGAAAAAGTTGCTGTAGTTCAGCTGCCTACTGTCATGCTTTGCATGGCTCAGATGAGCTATTTTTAAATTACTATAATTGATTTTGCTCATAGTTACACAAGAGATCATATATTCTCATGTTTCGTACCTAAAGTAGACAAACTCTGGACAGCCTGCCATTTCTAAATTCTTGGAAAGGACTCTGTCCCTAATACTCAGACTCAATGAACATCCTGGTTCTCTGGCATGCCTGTATTCATTCCCATCTGTCATGCTGGCATTGTTCCCACTCAGAATTATTGATGCCAATTTCAACAGGGCATAGGTGCTAACCAAACATGGTTTTAGAGGGACAGCTTTCATAACACAGCAAGTGCCATCTCTTTTGCCAGGAGATCCTGCTGTTTGCAAATAATTCCAGCTTAAGGCCACATGCTTCATTACATGGGATCACATCTGTAGATGCTTGTGGGTATTATTAAAAAAAATCAACAAATGTCTACTGTATTTCTCTTTCAGTTTGGCTCAGTGCTTGGAATTCTGTGTGTGGAGAATGAATGCTCTGCACCTTGTTAGCAGGAGTGAGCCATAGGCTGTTAGATACTCTGAGCAGTCTTAACAGGTTACTGCATCAAAGCTGGGACAACAAACTGCAGAGTTTAGCAGAGCTGTGCTGCTTTTTTCAGGTGCCTTTTGACTGCTTTGTGTATGTAGTTTGTTCTGAGGAGAGAATGATAGAGCATTGTGTTTTGCACCACAGCTTTTGCCTTTCCAGGTTCGCAACAGATTTGTGTGTAAGGCATATTCTGCCCCCACCCAATTGTAAAATGGCAGATATGTACTACAACATTAATACTGCTTATTAAAGTTATTAGTCTATATAATGCTCTATAAAAGATACATATTGTACATATAAGGATACATATATTGTATTTATATGTATATCACATTAGTATCATAGTAGTATATTGTAGCTGCACTTGACTCCTGTTTTGCCCCCTGAACAGATTACTTGTGTTAGTAGAATTACACTGTACTGTATAAAAGCTAGAAATAGCTTAGGAAAGAGCAAAACCTGTTCATGAGCCTCAACTGGACAGCCCACTAAGCTCAAATTTTGAAATAGAACTTTGTAGTGAAGCAAAAGAATATTTTGCCCAGAATATACCTCAGAAAATACTGTTTGGAATAAAATAAGATTCAGGGTAGATAATTTCCAGCCATGTGTTTCCAGTCATCATTTTTGACTCTTAGATATTCCATCATTCAGCCAGGATCTGTGGAAAATAAACCAAAAAACGCAACCCCCTCAACACCCGTAGTGTTTTGGCTGAATAGCACTAGGAAGACCTCGGTTCACATGCTGTGCATAGAAATGTATTTTTGCAAATCAGAAAAGGTATTTTCAGTTGTTCTCTTTACTAGCAAAAACCACCGAAGGCTGTTTTCAGTTGTATTTTACCTCTGTCTAAAAAATGTTGAATCTAAGAATGTACAGAAGAGTCAAACGTTTTTTAGAGTCCTAGCACTTCAAGGACGCAGAGTGACAAGTAGACACATGAATATATTGAAAAATTCTGTTGGGAATCAAGGTTTAAAATAACCGAACATTTCTACTGACTGTACATTTCAGAGTAGTAATATGTACATTTCTGATCATTTTGTTATTGTTTAGCATGTTTATGAAATTGGGTACAGTTCACAAGATTTCATAGGCTTTGAAGGATACTTAATGTGCTTTTCCTATGCTTTTGATAACTTCAAAATACTGTATTGAGCTCAAGAAACAAAAAGCCTCATTTCACAGTAGATTACTGTATCAATTGTAACTGATCTTTACATCCTCTCACCTGTCTTCTGTCCTTAGTCTTTTTGGCAGCTAACCTGACCTTGTGGGCTGTCAGCACTGATTTGTTTTCCGTACCACTTGGACTCAGAGGTATTTTGTTTTTCTTTTTCTTATCTTCCCCTGCCTCCTAAAAGTGCCCCCTCATAATAATTGTATACCTTAGAAATCATCTGTCCCTCCGGTAAGGGCAGCAGAGTGGCAGAAGAGGTGTACGTTATTAGTGCCATGGAATGAAAAACTTCAAGGCATATGCTGGAGAGAACAAGGGTTTTCCAACCCAATAGCTCAGGAGAGGTGAAAAGAAGGTTCTACTTCAGCACAGTCAGACCAGGAGCTGCCTCATGGGAGGGCTGTTGCACTTTTGGGTGAGTTGTATTTTGATTGTTTCTTACCAGCCATAACAGCAAAGTTATAAGGCTGCCTGGTTGGAGTCTCATCTCTGAGATGTTGCAGTGAACAGCCAGTCCATTATCTCTCTGTACAAACCTCAAATCTTTTCCCTAAAATATGAAGTCAGACGTGGTACGCTTGTTAGGGAATACCTACCAGCAGCATTGCCGGGGCACACAGTTGAGTAGCTGTAAAAAATGACTGGTGCATGTCTAGGCAGCTTGGAAGCTTTGGCTCATTGAAACTGCTATCTCTAGAACACCAATAATTAAAGATAGCTGATTTGAAAAAAGCCATGTCTGGATTGCTCCAATTCATGGCTGGACTGTGTTTTTAATGCCTCTAAAATGACTAATAGTGTGTATAAATAGTGACATCCAGTGTTCAGTTAGATCAACCACAGGTCTGTGTTCCGTAAAGCCTTTTAATTAAAAGATTTATTACAGACCCTATTTAAAATGCCTATGTAAAGATAGTAGATAACCTGCCAACTGCAACACACCTCCACAATAAAAATTTCCTTCCTGGCTTGTTGGGGAACAAGAATGGTGTGGCTCTTGTATAATGCTTTAACTTTCTTTTTTTATGACAGCAAGAGTCTGATTATTCCCAGGTGTTTTTGATTTCTTCTTTCTTTGCTTCTGTTGCTGTGAATGTGGCCATTAGGGCAGCAGTCATAAAGGATGTGTTCACCACTTCCTTCTCCGTCTGTCTCTTAACAGAGCCACAAGTCCACCGTCTTCTATCCACATTAATTCCCTGAGGTATCCACACAGTATTTGTGTTGACTGCCTTAATTTTGATCTTCTCTAATCATTCCCTGCCAGATGGCAGTTAAAGTTTAATGGTCCCTGTAAAAATAGTTCCCTTTCTTCTTTTAATCAGTCATGTGTGTTTGCTTAGCTAACTGTTAGATGTTCAGAAAGCACGAAGGGACCACCAACACAATTACTTCAAAATACACATCCGTATTGTGATTTCAGTGTTACGTAAAAGTGAAGAGTTATAGTGTAAGTAAGATTCCTGGAAATTAGTATGGGCTACATTACCTTAAATTTTCTTTGTTTCTTTAGATTTATTAAAAAGATTAAACTAATAATTTGTGACATTTCATGTAATCACATGTAGATTACTTTCAGTATTTTCTAGGCTCAAATGTTTGTGTTTTCTAGAAAGCATATGAGTATTATGCTTTTAGGGATGAATTGAGCAATACACTTAAGCATCTGCTTAACTTTAAGTACCTGTGTATAGCTAATGATAGATAATAGGGCCTTGAGCAAGGTATTTCGAAGTATGCTTCACCTTAGGCCCCTAAGTACTTCCAATGAAATGATTTACCTTCTTGAATTTTTAAGAGTATGTATCGACACCTAATGACACAGAACTTGAAATTTTCCAGCACGTGTTTACTTGATTGAAGCTTATTAGGAGTTCAGGCTTTTGCTGAATAGAGAATTTAATTCAATTGCATATTCATGCTATGCCTAAGTAGCAAATCACTTCAGAGGCAAATGGTTTAAGCTATATCAGACACCTATGGAGTGAGCAGGTAAGGTTATACCTCTGAGGAATACGGAGAGCCTGGGAAAGTGATAAATTAGCAGTCTAATCCAGCTCAGAGTACTGCCAGAGAAAGGGGTTCTGTGGAATTAAATGGAGACTGGATCAGGGTCTGAACGCCTTGCCTAAAGCAATACAGGAAATATATGGCAGAGACACTAACAGAATCCAGATCTCCTGATCCAAATTAGATTTCGTTTGTATCTAACATCTGTGTATGCTGCAACTGGATGTGTCATCACAGCCTGCACAGGCCAGCTTCTAGATTAAAGCTCGCATGATAACTCCTACGCACACTGCAGGAATCACACCCACTTACACATCCCAGTAAGATGAGACTTAGCAGAAGTGCAGACCATCCTACTTTATTCTCCCTAGTAGAAGGCTGAGAAAATAGGGATCCTTGTACCTTCCTTGAAATCATATTTTAACAACCATGTCCAGAAGTTTTAAGATATGACAAACTATGCACTATGACAGTACTCTGAACCTTCTGATCACTTAGTGCTTTTTGATTTTGCCATCAATGCCAGGGAGTTGCTCCAGCTCCAATTTTCCTCATTATACCTTAATTAGCAATAAGCAATTTGGTTCTAACATAATAGAAATTTTGACCCAAAGGAAAAATTCTCTGTCCTCCATCTAGGTATTTTTCCTCAGTTCCTTTCTACATGCAGGTTTTTTGGGTAAGATCTAGGCCTGAGAGCAGAGATGTGGATGGGACGGTTTGCATTATGATAATAACCAGATGACCTCACTGAGATCAGAGCCTCAGGGTACTGGATTCTGGCAAAAACATAGTAAAAGTCAATCCCTGCACAAAAGAATGTGAAGTATAAATACACAAGCTCTTTGGTAACTCTGGGATGGAGAGGTTGATTTGCCCACTGTCAGACTGTGGCCATTGCTAGTGACTCACTCTTGATCTCTTGTGCCTTAGCCAATGGCCTTAAACCCAGAAGCACCCTTCTCCTCTACTTACAATTAATTAGAAAGAGAGCCCAGCTTTGTTACTTTTGGTATGTCAGAGTTGTAAAATCTGTCCGCTGTGGAAGAGTGGACATACCTTTATCTTTCTGTACCCTGGTTTCCTCTCCTGTTTCCATATCAGACAAGCATACACTGGTTCCTTACTTGGTTGGCTAAATATTGCAAAGATAAACAAGCCAAGGAGAGCTTGCTGGGCTGATGATGGTTACTAGCAGGCATCAAAGTGAAGGTGTTCCCCTGTGGACACAACCCATCATGGTTGGGCTGATGCCCAGTTCATAGGAGGGAACATGAATCTTCCAAATGGAAAGGGAGATAAATTGCATCTAAACATGCTAATGATGATAATGTAGAGAGACAGATGTGGTAACTGAGCATTCAAATCCCTCCATACACTCTTTACTTCTGCTACACTATCACATCATATACTACTGACTAATATAAGCCAGATGCAAAACCAGAATGTTGTTTGAGTTTATATTCTTGACATCTCCAGATCTGTACAGCTTATAGATAGAACATTTTTCCCTGGCAAATTCACACAAAGGTCATTTTTATGAGCTCATATAAAGAGTGAATTGGAAAGCAATCACTGGTGTTTGTTTCAGCTGCACCACTTCTGTTAAGGAATTCTTACTATAAAAATCAAGGCAAAGCACAGCTCAGAAATCTGGATTCCGTGCAAGGAATTTTGTTTCCTTGTCCATTGTGTGGCCACTCACACCTTTGCAAAGAGGATGCCATTTAAAGGCTTGTAATTCAGAAGTGGCTTGGATCAGCCTTACATAAATGTAAATGTAATATGTAAATGACATAATGATTTCCCAAGGTGAAAGGCAGCAGAGGAGGAGACACAGAGGTCTGCCAAGTGAGGTCAAGTGTGGAGAATACGCAACAACCATGCAGAACACTTATACACCTGGTACAGTACATGCCAGTTGTAAAGGCAGAAAGCCAAAGGTAATGAGCACTGTGAGAATTACCAAGAGCTCCTTTTTGGCCCAGGTTCTTGCTTGTAATTGAAGCGCTATCCTCTACTGATCCTTCAGGTAGTGTCGGAACAGTTTTATCCAGGCAGGTTTCAAGGGAGAATCAATCCCTACCGAGTAAAAGAAACTTCCTTTACATTATAGCTCTGTGCTACAAGCAAGCTATGGATGTGACTCGTGAGTATTCTTAATAGTTTCCAAAGAAAGTGAAATTCCTGAGAGAGATTTTGATTTTAATTTAGAAAGTGATTTTTATGCGTGCTCCAAGATGACTAGAAAACTGTATGTATGTTTACATATTTATGTTATTAGAACATATAATGAAATGTACGTTAAAGTGCCTTTATTGCATTTATTAGAATATATGTTTTAAAATACTTCTGTACAGTATTAGGAAAGAATAAATCAAATATTAGCCATCCAGGAATATTCTCCATTGGTCTGTACTCTCCATCAATTTTAACAATGGGCTATTTATTTTTCTTTAACTGGATTCTAATGTATTCACAGACATAGAGTGGTTATAAGACACCATAATGTTATTCCTGGATAACAGATTTTAGCTTTTATATATCCTAGTGAGCTCCTTCTCTACAATATTGAATTTCAAGGAATTGGTGGCTACTCTGTGATGTTGAAAATTTCCTTCTATATGTCTTCAGCTGCCAGTCTTTGAAATCTCTTTTAAAGGATAATCTATACTTGAGAAAATAGCCAGACTGAAAAATCAAAGTCTAACTTGGCAATCTCACTGAAGTGCATGTAGTAGTCGCTTGGCTTTCCTTGCCTTCCACACTCTTCCTTCATATGTTTTTATTTCAGTTACAAACTATTTAGGACTAACACTTGCTTTTGCTTTTGAAAGGGGATCTGGGATAATTGTGTGCTTCCTAAATAACCAAATATATTTTTTATTCTTTTCATTTTATGGGTATGGGGCATCTGAGTTCAGAAGCATCCTTCAGAAATGTCCATTTGGGAAAAACATTCTGAGACTTTTATAGATAGAGTAGTAAACCTGGGAAGCACTGAATGTTTAACTGAAAAATCAGAAATACCAGCAAAATAATTATTGGAGCTGCAGAGAATCTGCAGGTTTACAGAAGACTATAATGCAAACATTTTTTTGCTGATAGTTCTTTTTTCCCCCCCTTCTTTTTAACTTTTTTTTTTCCCCTGGAAGTTCAGTGATGTACTATAGTGAAAGGAAGGAACTGTTAAATTAATTTGAAACTGAAAATTAAAAACCAATAGACTTTACTGCAAATAGGAAACGGTGGAAACCCCCTGTGATTCAATCACTGCAAACCAGACTGGGAAGAGCAGTACACTTGATGGCACAGCTGCAAGGATGAAGCAAGCTGGCCTCTCTGTTACTGTTGATATTGGTCTGGGAAGACACATACTTAGTAAGTAACACTAAATACACTATTTCTATTACAATTTTCTATTTCAAATCATGGAAGGACCTCCCCTTTGGCTGTCTGTAACTGCTGAAGAGCATCACGTAGTTAATTTCTCTGTTTATCAGTAAGGCATCCTTTGAATCACACAAAATGAGTACACTGGTAGAATACAAAACCAAAACACCACACACAAACAAGAGAAAGGAGATAATACTAAATTATATTTTAGCTACTAGTGTACGTAGACTGACAAGTCTAATATAAAAGAATCTTCCATACTACCTACTATCTTTTTATCTTTTGGTAACAATACGAGAGAGTTTAACAGGACATTTACATCTGATTTAATGCAGAAGGCTTTTTTTGAGAAACAGAAACCCAAATTATAGCTGAGAGAACTTCAGAAAAGAAAATTCATCTTCCTCAGAAGAAACAATGTAAAGAAAACTTAGTAGTTGTATAATGTATCACTGCTTCAGAGTTCCTAAGTGGAAGTTAGCGGGTATATTAAACTGGCAGTTTATCCTCTTTGAATATATTGTATCCACCTAACTCCTGAGGAAAGCAAAAGAACATTAAAGAAGTGCTTTTGCACCTGTTATACTACACTTTGCATTTTTAATGCTTAGCAGAAGCTGTTAGTGTTTTAAAATCTTCACCAAATGTATCCATGCAGCATGGAAAAAGCTGAAGTCGTTAAACTGCATATCACACAACAGAATCATCTTGCATTTAATGACTAGATTTCTAAAGCAATTACTAAATTTGGACCACGTGCTGCCCTAGGGGGAAGCCAAGTTTTGGTTCGTTTTGAGAAATTAGTCTCCCCGGTGTGCAGTAAGAGTGCTGCTGTTGACATAGGCAGCCACCAGCATGCAGGATGGCACACAGGATGTGTGAGCACAGACGGGCACGGTGTGTGTAGGGAGACCTGTCACGATGGAGCAGGTACAGGTGGTGGCTTCCCCTGCCCAGCAGCATGTGGGAGGCACTGCCAAGGCAAGCTGACTTTTCTGCAGGAGGTAGAAAGAGCCGGCCTTCCCTTTTTGATTGAATACAACTATTTTTTTCTTTACAGAGTCTACATCCTTGAGTTTTTCTCTCATTTTCCCCTTGTGTTCCCATGATAACTTGACACAGAGTAAACCTAAAATTTGTTCTTAACTCCAAACAGGCATTTAGTAATTGCCAGAGATAAAGAAACACTAAGAGTTTGGAAAAAAGTAAACAGCAGTCACAGCAAAAGTGTGTTAAAGAAATTGGCTCATCTAATCTAAAATAGTAAAATGACCAAGTTCCAGGGCTGAATTATTCCCAGAAGTAATACCATGACTTCATTCAGGAAGCATTACTCAGTGGGATTATAGCTGGAACATTTTCAACCTTAAGGATTCATCTCCAGAAACATCATTCTTGGAGTGCAAAATATCCTGAACCTCCCAGACCTAGAATAGGTTCTCTGTTAATAACTCACATTTCTGCATATCATAAACTTCAATTTGCTTGTGAGTCATTTTTCTGTTCAAGAATTGTGTAAAATACGAATTTTATATCAGTAAGAATTGAGAGTCCAAGGAATTAAGCTTTCACTGAAATGTGGAATTTCCCTACACACTCTTGAAAATCCTGTCTCCAGTATAAAAATATTTCATTTTTTTTCTTTACAGAAGAAAATTCCATGCAGTTATTTACGGCCTCCCTGTAAGACATGATAACCTACATCCAGAGATGTGAGATAAGGTGGTCTCCTACCATGAAGTGGACTGTTCAGTGTGGTGAGAAAAAGAAGTTGTTTTTATTTATTTATTTACCAAAAAAAACCAAAAAAAAACCAAAAAAACCCACCAAAAAACCAAAACTGAAAGTACCCAGAAAATTGACATTAATTGAAGCATGCAAAGCTATATGACATCAAGAGCTTTGGGGAGCTTTTTCCCTTGGTGCTTAAGACATGCTATGGAAATTTCTTGCCTGGTGGGATAAACTAATGGGCTGACAAAAATACAAACTCTCCCTAGCTGGAATTGCAGTAAAGGAGTGTCTTAGTTCAGAGTGCACTGGAGAAAACACCATGTTCATTTTATCTTGACTTTCTTTCTATTACACAAGAACTCAAACTGAGCAAGAGTGTCCTTGATTTCACTCATAAATACTGTGTAGAAAACTGACAGTCCTTTTATTTGTCTTTAAAACTGATATGGGGGTGGGGGTCCTGAATAAATATTTTCATCTGGAAAAACGTGGAGTAATGTTCATTATACTAAATACTTAACCTAATTTAAACTTAGGGTTTTTTTCTTGAATGTCATTCTTCCATGATTGTGAAACTTTGGTGCTTCCTTGGATGACGCCTTGGACACCCACATGGAAATTTCCATTGGAATTAGCTTAAAGTAACTCACTCCTATAAGAGAGTAAATCAAGAAACTGGAACTATACTGTAGTTCTCATTGCATTCCTCTCAAAAATGCGGTTGCTGCCACTGGTGGTGGTTTTTTGTGCTGGACAGCCAATTTAAGAATTACGAGTAATTGGAAAGCTTTTCTGTATTTGTCATAAAACTGTATTTTAATGTTGGTAGCTCAGATCACTAATCTAAACCTTGCTCCTTGTATACCTCCATGCAAATGTGTAGTCAGCACTCCTATTATCATGTCACTGCTTCCAAGTGTACCCTTGACAGCTCACAGACAAGAATATCTCTTGAGGAGAAAGTAATTTAGTTATGTAGATCTCCCTATTATTTCAGTCCAAAAAGCTCAGCTTAAATAGACTATCAACTGAATTGAAATGTTTTTTGCAATATGCACTGATGTGAGACCAACAAACTTATTTTGCTAAGGTGCCTTAAGTAGACTTGGATCTTTAGTTTTAGCTGTGCTATTACATTTCCTTGAAAGCTCCCTTATTCATAAAAATAAAAAGGGGGGAGACACATTTTCTTGTGACTTAAAGGCACCTGGCTGTTGGGATTTTTGTCTTTCAGTTTAGGGAATAATGAGTGGGAAATCTACACGCCTTGTGTCTGAATGATCAACACTTGCATTGCCATGTGCTTTCCTGTTAGTGTGGAGGTACAAGCTGTGTGCTAAACACTAAAGTCAGGCTCAGATTCTTCTTCCAGATGCACATGTGCAACTTCTATAGCAGTGAGTGAAAGTTGCATACACAGATGAAATTTTAAATTAATACAACCTTGCATCCATTTGCCTCAGATGAGAATTTTAGTTTAAAGAATTAACAATTTACTGTCATTAAGTCCTTTAGCCCTTTACCATATTCATATTATGAAAATAAGAATACCTTTCACACACACGGTGTTAAAGAAAGACATAGTAGGAGGTGTGGAGTGTCTTGGCTGGGAAATCGTGTGAGTACTATGCACATACATTTCCTGAGTAAGCTGCTTATTGTTTCTGTTATTGTACTTCTGAACAATTTCTGTTGGCAACAGGGTATTGGCCATACATTCACAAATTTTGGGGCAGAATCCATCCTGATTTTTATCAAATGGCTGCTTCAAAACGAGGTTTTTTTACATTAGATAGTTCAGCACTTTATAAAAAGAAACATGGTTGAAAATACATTAAATTGCAGTAGGTATGCCACACTGAACACATCAGATAAAAAAGAGCTCTGTTTGACACATAAATTGTGGATATTAGCTAATTTACACATATAAACTGTGAATATTTTATTTTGTATTCTGGAACAGGTATAACTCCACGACGTTGATTGTAATTTCATCTTTCATCACCAGCAGAGGGAGCAGCAGTGACTGAGCTGCACAAACCGTGGGGGTTTAATCCACTCCATCAGCCAAATTCCCTCTGCAAACACCCTGAAAAACCTCTAGTGCTGTCAGCAGGAACCAAAGAAAAATGTCTGATCCTTGAATACGTTAAAATATTCCTATTTTCTTCAAAGTAAACTCTTGTGTACCCCCTTAATTGAGTAGCATCACATTCACAGCTTTGTGAAAAATATACGGCATACGAGTGGTATTTGGAAAGAGATCAGAGACCTGACTACACAGACCATAGCCATCACATCTCATAAGCCAAAATCATGCTTCAGAGATATTTAGCAAACTCTGTTCCTGATTTTGCAACTTAAACCACAGTTCTGTGGGAAGACACAGTTCAAATATGAAAACTATAGTTACTTGAGACCTAAGATTTTGAAAGATGTTGGAATGCATTTCAAAATTGTCAGTTGTTGTAGTTTGCTTTCAGACAGTGTTTAAAAGTGTCAGAATCCTTAAATCAGTCCTCATTTTAGCATTTTCATTCAACCAATCTAAAAAAAAAAAAAAAAAAAAAAAAAGGGAAATTCACAGCTGTTAAAAAAACTTCTGATTTAAAGCAGTGTAGTCCATTACCAAAGCTCTGGGTTTGAACACTTCTGCTGTGGGAAAGCAGTAGAGAGACCCTCTGCTACACAACTCCTAATTGAGTCCTAATGTGCCAGTGAATACATTAGTTGGCTCTCTGACATTTCACCCATTTCAGTAATCATCTTCACCAAATATGAACACCTATGCTATTGTAGACTAGATGACAAGGTTGTGCACATGAACTCTGTCTTCCTTCAACCTTATCAGCACCTCTAATGGAAGATACTTTGACTACAAACATGACGTGCTTATAAACACAGCCAAGACAAACCCAGCAGCCCAGTTCCTGCCCAGGATCAGGTCAGTTCAGCTCATCCCAAAACCAGCCATCTAAAACTGAAAGCCTATCTACCATCATCAGCCTGACGTTTATTACATTATTTCTGATGAATGTAAAGCAGTAATAATATTGGGGAAAATGGTAATTATGGAGACTTCATATTACAGGCAGAGAAAAGATCAAGGGTTTGCTGGTGGTCTTGCAGGAAAAGAAGTGAGGGATCTCAGAGTTGCTCTGGGCTCTCCCTCACTGTGGTATCAACTCGCCTGGCTGTCAGAGATGGTGCCTAAGGAAGCACTACTGCAGGTTACTCTCAGCCTGTCTAACCTGCTAAGGATCTGGTCAGAATGCCTGGCAGGCGGGAGGTGGACACATGCTATTTGAAATGTTCACAGTGTTTCATAAGTAAATTATACTTAGTCACCAAAATTTCATTTATCCACTCTCAGTTTCCTGACATGTCACTGGCACTCTGGAGTCTTTTAGCTATTGGTGTCAATAATATGAAAAAATTAAATCTTCTTACCTTGGGAGGCTTTACAGTAATGACACACCACTCTTCAGAATCCACATCAGCATGGTCCTCCCAGTCACTTACTTGGTTGAGGGCAGGGCATTGACCGTACATTTTTTAATACCTGCAAAGAAAGAAATTTCGTATCTTTCCTGATCAAAAGTATCTTTGATAAATGTCAGTGTTACTGTGTCCAAACAGCTTATTCAGTGGGCTATCCTGCCATAGGGGCTAAACAAAAGTCACAAGGCTTTATTTTGTTAAACAAATATAATTTTAGCCACTTTGAAGAAAGGGCAGAGGATGGATTACAAGTGTAACTGTAGCATTTCTTGTGTTTATCACACTTAAAATACAGCAGTGCAGTTTGGTTTGCAGCATGTGATCTTATTAATTTATATGCGTTCATATAAATAATTAATATTAAAATCACTTTAATTAATTTTTGCCATTGGATTCCTTGAAAGGGAATTTAAAGCATGCTTTCACTGTATATTTAACACAGTCCATTTTTTCAATTTTGCTATATGTGATTCCTCTTGAATTTCTAAAGTCATTTTTATCATTTCCCAGAATTGTCTACCATGTAAGAAAAGAACCAACAATTTCGGAACTCAGAAGGATGAGTGACACTATTAACAGTGATACTAATAATAATTCAGCAATTGAAGTTCTGTGTATCTCTTTCATATAGCACTAGTCACTGGATATTAATTAATTACATGGTATTTACTAATGTAGCTAAAATGGGTCTGAGTTGTTGGACCCATAAGCTGTTTTTGTCTGCAATCTGCAAAGGTGATAATTTATCTTTAAAAAATATTTCTTTACAATGTTGCTTTCTGATCACTGCATCATTGATCACTAAATCAGAAATATTTTTTGCCACTAGTACTGAAAGGCTAAAGTTTCCACATGCTTTAAGTGCATTCATCAGCAACATAATTGCTCACTTTCCTATAGTTTAATTTGCCCAAACATACAGAAATCTGCTCCAATGTTTTCATTGAAGATGACAAATACGCAATGATACTGTGGGCTGTCTGGTTTTGGTTATGATCCATAAGTGTATGTGCTATTTAACAACCAATAAAATATGACAGGCATATATAATTCTGTCTGAGCAGGAAAGAAGATTTTATTGCTCAGGTTTTAGTCACACATGCCTTACATAAAGTTGTACAGTCAGATCAGTATTTTATTGTTACTTACCATATGTGTTACACCCCTTAGGCATGAAAGAGCAAGCTCAAAAGCATTAACCTTATCTGCAGAAAAAGAAATTACTACAAATAAGTTTATAGTCAATACAGTCTTTCTTTAGGAACAAAACAAAAAAAACTGGAAACAAATCTACACATCTCATAGACTTCAGCCACAGAAGAAAGGAACCATTATTACAATCTTAGCTTTATCAGCTTCTTTCTTAAACACCTTATCTCCTCTTACATGCCAAAATAATTCAGTATGCACTACTATGGATCGCTGACATCAATAAGTGCTATCTGTCATCACCCTACCCACTGTATCCCCCCAAAGCTCCTGGTATTGGGGGTCTTGGCCTCACACAGAGAAAACATTGCTAATCTTATAACAAGGTTATGTGCATAAATTTATGCATACATTTATCAGAATCACCAGGTATGTTGTGCAGAGGCAGATCAGTGGTGAACAGAGAACTCAGCAGGACACATCTGCACTCTGTTCACACTTCTCAGGTTCCTTGTACAGCTCAGCAGGAGAGGGCAAAAGGAGAGGTGATGATTTTGAGGCACTTCTGCAGTTACGGAAGAATTCCAGAACAAATTCCACTGTCTTGTTTTTTCAGAATACACAGATTATATTTTCTTTAATACACATGGGAACCAGAATTTATTTTTATGATGCACTACCTGCATTTATCTCCACCAGTTGAAGAAGTACGCTAACAGCCTGCAAAGCATTACCAGGGCAGGATATGAACCTACACAGGATATGAATTTATAAATGTCAAAGGAGTGTAGTAGTAGCAACATGTAAATCAAAGTTCAGAAAGCCAGAAAATCTTACTTTAAGATCAGCTGATGCAAGGTAGCAACATAGTTATTTTTTGGAAAAACAAGTACTTTTGTGGCACCAGACTGAGGGACTGAATCATCAGCAGGCTATGACCTGACAATGATTGATTCATGATAGAAGAAAGGGAGAGAAAATGAGTTGTATTTCAGATTCCAGCATGCAACATACCAAAAACACTGAGCAGGGTCTCTGAAAGCCAAGTAAAGAAGCTTTCCAGCTTTCCTGTTTCTTTGGGCACTTTATTTATCAAGACAAACTGAAAAAAGAAAGAGCTACAATATCTTCATTTAAAATGTACTAGGTAGCTGTCTGAGATATTTTTAAGCAACACTGGCAGAAATAAAGGAGGATCAAAGAAATAACATTAAGAATATTTAAGACATTTATCCTGGATAAAGTTGCTATTCTCAAGCTTCAAATAAACTAATACAGAGCTCACCCAAGCAAAACTTCAGTGCAAGTTCCTTAGAAAGAAGAAAAAAGTGTAATTTTTCTCTGCAATCACATATTCACACAGAAATAGTGTATTTTTATATATAGCTAATGCTGGATGACTTTATGGCTGACTATAGAAGTCTGAGGATTACAGAACCATTGCCTGAAGAGTGAACACTTGAATTTAGCCTTACTAGTTGCTAATATTTTTCTGATTCTATTTTTTTTTTAATAAAGTGATTTCAGGTTTGTGAGCAGCTACCTATAATAAGAAACAATCCGTTTGAAACACTGGAGAGTGTAAGTAGAAGGTGTTAATTATAGCTAAATGCCCAATTCCCCTCCCCCCCTCTGGGCTAAACCCTACAGTTTTAGGCTGCTTTCATTTCAGTAACCATTTGATCTTTCCCAGGAGAGGATTTCGTACTATTTCTTTTAATCTTCTCTGCATGCAGTTCAAAACTGGCTTGCTGAACTCAATTTAAGTTAGTGTTTGCGTTTATGAGGAAAGGATCGCATGGTCTACAACAAAACAAATAAAAATAATGGTTATAAATGTCAGTTAAGAAAATTGTGTGAAGTAAATTAGGTGCTTATGAATGCATCTATGCAAATTTTAGAATGATGCTATTACTCCCTCTGCTCACTATGATCTGCAGGGAAAATATGATTTAGAAACCTTCGACCTTTGGTAAGTACAATAAGCTTTTACTATGGTGCCTTTGCAACTAGTAAACAATTAGGCAAGAAACTTAAAAAATATTTTGAGAATAAAACACATTGATGTTTCACTCTACACACATAAGGATCTTCAGTGACTATAAGTAATTAACCAGACAGAATAAAGTTAAACAAACACGTAAATCTTTGCAGGCTGGACATTCTATGCAGTAAATAATGCAACACCTCCACTGTCACCAGATAATGTGCACTGTGCTAAATTCGACTGAGCCACATTTTGGCACTAGCATCAGTGCCAAACGGACTTATCTTGTAACTTTTACCTCTAAGGATCAAGTCTCCAGAAATCAAAATGGCTCCATTGAATCAAACTAGACAGGATTTACATTAAAGTAAAAGCAGGTCATGCAGTCAGCTAAAAAATTGCAAAATGTGTTTACCCACCTCAAAATATTGCTCCATATCTCATTCCTTTTGTAAGAATGTTTGTAAATCTACAAGAATTATTTTTCACATCCATTGTTTTAATAAAGTTCCAAAGAGACATTCATTTCCCAACTTCCTGCTAGCGCTGCAATAGCAAAATATGCTGCTGGTGCTGGCCATAGTCATGTCCACAGTTGGGTTCAGACAAAGTGACAAATCAGCTGTAAGAGCCAAATGCACACAGGAGAAGTTGCAGCAATACCCTAATTATGCTTACAACAGAAAAATATACTGCCAGAAATACTGAATAAATACTTTGCAAACAAACAGAAAAACCAAGATACAAGGAAAATAGAAAATAGAAAAAAAAAAAAAAGAGGAATCTAGCACAATATGTACTGGTCAGGACCCCAGAGAATAAGGATTTTCATGCATTAATACATCAAAACCAATTGGTAGCTTCCTTTGGATTGCCTGTACCAGTCCAAATAAAATGTAGCAAAGCAAATTTATACTCAGGCCCCATTAAAACTGACTAATTTCAGAGTTGTTGAATTTAGGAGCATTTTATCATATAACTGGAACCAGAAGTTAATGTACTGAGAGTTGAGTTTCACTAAGATGAAATATTAATTCATGTTTATTGTAAATGTTGATTGTTTTAATATCCTGAATTTAGATGCAGAAGATTAGATGTAATGGGTTCTTTCCATATGTCACAATTAATCTAGTTGCTCTTTTAACTGTAAATTCTGCAAGATTTCTTTTTCTTACCTAAAAATTCAAGCAAATGATTTAAAATTAAACCATTTTTCCAGCACATGTAAAAATGTGTAAATGATAGAACTGGCAGTATGATGATTGTTTTACAGATAAGCATTTTCTTCATCATCTTCAAGGACATCCAGATTTATGATCTAATCACTCAGACCTTTAACAGGATGCATTTGAGTTTGATTAAAAAAGAAAACAAACAGCAGTGCGGATTTATTAATGAAATGTGGGTGACCTTTTCACATATGGAACACTCTCAAAATAGCAACCTTAAAGTTGAGTATGGTCTCCTTAGCTGCTTTAGCTTTGCCCATCCTAGTGTACAGCACGTTTTTGTTATGCTTTTTTAAATTGGCAAGTGCAAATTTTGGGAAACCATTTCCCCCTCCCCCTCCTTGAACTTTAATTGCTTAACCTACATCCTAATTCAAGCTGCTCATAAACCTTAGCCTTTGTTGTAGGTCCGACAGCTGCGTTATGTCAGTAGCAAGTAAAACCTTCACAAAGTTCCGGAATGCTGCAAGACATTTTATAGGTGCTGCAATAAAAGGCAAATTGAATTTACAAAAATGCATTTGTCACTGATTAAAAACTTACAAAGTTAATTGGAAACACAGTGTAGGTGTTACCACACAACTAGAGGTGTAATTGGTGGTTTTAATTCAGTTGGAGCATGGGGGAGAGTAGCTGTTCATGTAAGGCCAGCAATCTTTTTCATATTTCTTTTCCCTTGAAGAAGCAGGGTGTTTTTACTGGAAGACTTGCATGAATGGTCAATAGCATTAAGATGCTAGCTGAGGAGTAGGGACCACCTCCATGCCTAGCTTTCAAGGCTGTATCAAAGTAAAATTTGCAAGTACCAGTCAGTGCCCATTAGTAATTGCAGGGTCCTTTGGGAAAGTTTTCCAGTCCTTTTCTTGTTTTAGGTTGGCAAAGCTGACACAGCAAGTGAGAAGGGGAGAGGGAGGTAACCAACAGCCCTGGCAATCAGCACCCTCCCCCTGGAGCTGAGTGAATTATCTCCACATAATCCACTTAACCTTTGCCATTGTGGGACCTGGGAAGTTGAAGGTATTTTTAAACTTGAGTCTTTTAATTGCCAGTTTATAGTGTCACTAGTCCAGCTCAGCTGGAAGGAGGAGGATTGGAAAATAGTTCCATGAGGCAATAGCTTTTCACCTCGGCTAGGAGTCCTAATTATTATTGGTTTTGTGGCTCAATGTCCTCTAAGACTGTGGGGACAGTGATCTACAGTGAATCCACAGGTGATGGAGTTTCTTTAATCACCACTTCTGGTTAACATGGCTAAAATATCAGAGATTGTAAACTGCTTACAATGTTCAACTTGGGTAACAAACATATTGCCATCAATTCTCAATATGCAGAAAAATCCAAGCTAACAAAAAATGTTGTGAAAACAGCTCTGTAACAATAAAATTTAAGAATATGAGAAAGCTCCTTTGCAGTTTCTGTTCTTGGCAATCTCCACTTGATATAAAAGTTATTATTTTATTATTTACTTGATATTAAATTTTTTAAAATATCAAATAATCCCCTTATCAGAAAAACATTCCTTGAACAAATGCTGAAGGATGCTTCTGGGTAGTTTTCCAAAAACAAGATATGGAATATTTAATTAGGAGTGATTAGTTCAGTAGATTGCAATAGCTTGTGAGAGCCTTCTGCTACATTTTTATTCTTGGCTGCTTAAATTTAAATACCACTTACCTATTTTGTTGATAAATATTCCACTGTGCTGGACTGCATGTATGTCCACATTTCAGGGATCATCAAATCAGGCAAGGAATCATGCACGTGTTCTTCACAGAGACACCAAGAAATGGACACTGCACCTTTTCCCTGAATTTTCAAAAAAGCCCCAAAGAGTTAGGCATTCAGCTTCTTTGTACATCTAAATTTTAGACTTACTGGATTGTATAGGTCCCTTAAGATTTTTTGGTTAAAAATGGGATACTGATTCCTTTTATTAATACTCAGGAAATTCTCACTCCTATAGTTTTTACCCCTTGTTCTCTTCACAGTTTTAAGTTTCCCACCCACTGGTAGAGACGAGGGGAGCATGTGGATGTCCTGCACTGGCAGGTGCACTCATACTTCACTGGGCAAGGATGTGGCAGACCTATAATGTTAGTTATTTTGCAGCAACACCGATAATCAGTGTCCATCATGCTTGTATTATATATACCAATCCAAAAAACCCCAATGGTGCACAGTCCCAGAGCATTTCTGAAAGGGAATTACTAACTCAACCATCTCCTTTATTAACATTCTTTGGTGCATACTGAACCAGTAGAAAACCTCCCTGTGTGATACTTCAGCATCAGTACAGAAACAGAATTATTCTTGGAAATTCATGTCAAAACAGACTTGCTGTTTCTCACCACGGTCTCTGTGTCATCTCCTTGATCTTTTATTAATGATAAGGAAGTGAACAGCAGTAGTCAGGACTGAGAAGCAACAGCAGGGATGATCCAAATATTCCATTCCCACTCCCGCTTCTAAAATTCAGCAATATATATGGGAAAGTCCCTATTACATATTTTCACTTGCAATCTTTGAAAAGAAACACACACTAGAGTAGGAAAAAGAAACAAACAAAAATTTTTTTCGAATTCTAAATGTATGCTTTTATCCAGGCCTACTGAGTAAGAAAGATACCCACTTTGTTTGGTATCCCTTCTCACCTTCACATGTTCATATCAGATGCTTGGCTTTTCAGAGAACTTAGAAAATTGAGAGAAAGAGAGAATGCCATGGAAGACTGTAGTCACGTCTGTGACTTAGCCACTGGGATAGTTCTGGGCTAGAATTTTGGCAGATTTTTGTGAAAATTCATTTTTCTTGACCCGTATACCAAGATTACCAAACATATGTTGTAGGAAGGAAGAAATGGGATTAAATAAAAGAGAAAGTGTTTGGCTTACTTTTCTAATTTTTCTGTTATTTCTGTAGATAAGACTTTTTTGGAATGATCAGGATTGATATAACATTTTGCAATGAAAGGATAGGCAGAAAGAGGGGACTACTGTCTTTGATGAAAGACCAAAGGAGCAGCACATCAGCCATACCTTTCATTCCACTGGACAGGTTCCAAATACGAAAAAGATTAAACAAAACCCTGTACTCATCTTGATATTGGGAACACTCAAAAAAAATTTAAGTATCTGCTCTGGTTTAGATGTTAATTTAACTTTTTTAGATGAGGATTTAGAGAGGTTTTGTGAACAAATAGAAAAGCTTGTCTTGTTTCCAATTCAACCTAATTTTTTTTCAACTTCCCCCTCCCCTTCTCTGTTTTTTGTAAAAACCTTGGAGGCATTTCCAGGTTATATCTTAAAGAGTTGAGATTTCTCCTCTGAGAAGATCCCTTTGTGTCTGGCTATGGCGTAGTGAAACTGGCCATTACAGACAGATGCAAGTCTTAAGTACCTTCCCCTATTAAAGCCATGGAAGAGCCATAGAGCCATGCCCTAGCCACCTTCTCTCCCAGCTGTCATGTCCCAGACAGGCTGCCATGGCTCCAGCCGTGACTGCTGGGGTGCCTGGGTGCCCACTGAACCACCCTGAAATTAACAAAGGGCTTTGTACTGCTGCATAAATGAGCACTGGTAACTGATACTTAGCGGGGGTACAACTCTGTATTAAAACAAAAAAAAATTACAGATTTCCTCCCAAGTGTTACAGTCTCCATTCTGACCCTCTGTACTATCCCTAAAGCCTCCAACAGCCTCATGAATGGGAGATGTTTTTCTTAACAGCGGTGGTAGGTAAAACACGGTGCAATCTGCATGGTAAGGGTTTTGCCATGGCCTTCAGCTTCTCATCTTTCCTGAACAGCTGTGAGCATGTAAAATAGCTTACACTCATGTTTCCTCTGCTAGAAATGGTCACATAGATGGAGAGAGACAAAATGCTTTCAGAAAATACTAGCAGCTCCTGAATACAGGAGCTGATATCATCTAAAGTGATATTTTGTATAGCCTGAGCAAAGTGTCTTTTATATATATATGTTCTCCTTTAGCAGCTTAACTTCACTTGCAGCTGATGAGATGGATCTTTCACTGAGTCACAATAAGGTTCTTAAGACCTCAGTCATATTTTTCCCCACAAAGGAAAGGCACATCTCACTGTCAGCCGAAGGATTGTAACTCCAGATTAAAGTGAAAGAGCAGAAATGAAGCCTCTCTGAAGGAGCATGGTGCTTCCCTCCTTCCTGTAATCGGCTGCAGCTGACCACACAGCAGACAGACAGCTTCTAAAATTGTACATGTGCATTATACCATAAACTAAATTGGAAGTTACATACCCATATACCCACCGCTTTCATCTCCACCATGTAGGTGCATATATTGCTGCCTCTCTGAGCAAAAATTCTTGACCTTGATCCAGGATGGTAGAGCACACTGTTGAACAATTTAGCCAATTTCATTTATTCATTTTCATGAACATGTGACACGATATTACTGCTATTAATTTAATAATATTATCCAAAGCTGGTAAAATCCTTATCACTTTTGTCTGATCTCAAATTAGGGGAAAAAATAATCACCCATTTCTTACAAGAACCTTATAGTAAAGTCAGGTCAGGTTGCCCAAACAGACCTGCAAGATCCCATGGACAGGAGCTCAAACAGTTTTGATTAATGAACCTAAGTTATGAACTGCCATCTCCTTTTTGATCCCACCACCCCTATCATTAGCACAATTCATATGCTTCTTTTGTGTTTGCAAATATATGTATGCTGTGCTTGCTCATCTACTTAGGATGAAATGTGAGAGAAATTGTTAAAATAGAAAAGGTTCACAGAGTAACAAAGTATTTTTTCCATATTCCTTGTATCACACTTCCTTCGTAATTGGAAAACACTGTTGTAGTGGTGAAGAGAGACAGAAATTGTGATTGCATTTCAGCAACTTAGGGAGGATATCATCTATTCACATATTGGTTTATTTTCATTTTCAGGAAGTGTTGTTTTTCACATAATATTTTCTGGGTATAAGGAATAAGAGAAAAGCGAAACAAAGGAAATAATGAAGAGCTGTGGGTGATGCACCAGTTGTTAGAAGGACAGTAAACGATGCTTGGAAAGTAGGGGCTGTGAAGATTTGGAAGTCATTGCTGAAAAGCAGCTGGAAAAGATGTCATAGAATAAAAAAGAAAGACCTAATGTGGTTCTTCAAGATGTAGATGGAAATACTGGGAGAAATGTGGTAATAGCAGTGATATATGTGACATTAAATCTATTTCTGAAGTAGGATGTTTGGCGTGGGATGTACCCACCCTTCGGAAGTGTGTTGATGTATCAGAAAAACTCTGAGAAAGAAAAACCCTGAAAAGTGGGAACCTACATTTCTGCAGAGATTTGGAATAAGCTCAGTCTATTTAGTTCATCCACAGTTAATTAAGAGATAATTTGATCACGGTCCATAATTATCTACAGATGAAGACATCTGATACCTATAAACAGACACGAGTATAGGAAGATGTAATGATTGGAGAGAAGACAGTGAAGCATAAAGCGAGAATAAAGTGCAAAGGGTACTTAAACACTGGAACTATTTCCACATGGCAGATTCATCTTCATCTGAAGATTTTATATCGAGTTTAATGTCAGTCTGAAGAAGCAGGATATCTTGCCAAGAACTTGGAAGCTTGATGCATGGACCGTGAGGTGAATTTCTACAGCCTCTTTCATGCAGGAGGCCAGGTAATATCAGATGAATGCAGGGTTGATGAAGGATTAATAAGAACTTGTGATCATTGCTGATAAATGTGAGCTCCTAGAGAATGAGTATGTCTGCCTATTCATATAAAGATAAGACATTTTGAAGGTGTTTATTGGTTTGGCTGAATGAGCTGTTGTTCAGTTATATACCACAAAACTTCATTTTTAATCAGAAAACAAGGCATATGATCATTTCTTTGCAATATCAGTGTGAAAGTCTATTGGCAGGAGTCAGCTGTCCATAAAGTACAGCATATTACTTAAATCACTAAAAAAATAATTATCTAATTATGTACATACTTTACAATTCTTACCTTGTAGCTGGTTTTCTGGTTCAGCTAGAGCCTCTTCCAAGTCTTCATCTGTGAAAGCTGCTTCAGCATGCAGAGCTCCTAATAAATGGAAACAAAATGAGGAACATTCATTCTGGAAGAAAAGCACACATTACTAATGTAGTTTTATGTTGATTAGAGATCAGTTCTGCTGTAACTTGTTACTCTAATCTGACCAGATTAGAGTCAACAACAAGCTATATCCAAGGCAAGGACATCAAAGGTCTAATCAGTTCAGTATTTTCTTTGAAAGTCCTTTCCAAATTATTCTTGACAGAGTTTGCTTTGTGAAAACTAAGGAATACCAAGTTCATGGTTTTAAGAAGCAACCCAATCTGAGATGTCCTCCTTGAGTGGCAGTAGTTTTCTCAGAGCTGATTTCTTCATACACTTCATACACTTCAGCATGTATATTTTGCCCTTACTGAATTTCAGCTACCATTTTATTACCCAGACAGTTATTATGACAGCTGCAGGCAATTTCTATTTATGGTTTTACATTTGACTATTCCCAATAATTGTATGTCTTCAAACTTTGTCCTTGGATAACATGCATTGTTTTTCCGGCTTAGTTGTTAATTGAAAAAAAGGAGAGAAATAAAGGGAAATATCTGTATATATATGCAAATATAGAAAAACGAACATTTAAACACCATTTCATCTGCTACTTTTCTTCTTTTAATTTCCCTCAATTTTTTTTCTAGTTTGTATTATCAAAAAAATCCAATCTGTGTGGAAAATTAGTGACCGATTATGAATATTTCTTTAATCACAGATTTTGAGTACTGGTAATATTACTTCTAAGGTAGATGCTATCTGACTTACAAATCTTACATTTTATTGTCTGTCTCATTTTGATTTCTATCATATTTCACATTTATGATTTGTTCAGACATACTCCTGTTTTGTTCAGTAGGAATCTGTGTGGTCTTTGATATAAGGCATAATTTATTTGACAAGGACATATGAGATGGTGCCTTGAATCTGCATTTAATTGATGGATTGAGAATTTTTAGCATTGCAACAAGACAGATTCTCATCCAATGTGTCATGGAAGGAGCGTTCTCTTAATCTGTTCTCCTGTGGATTAAAATACATGTATATGTATTTTGAGGAGTAATTTTTAAAGTTCTTTATTGAAGGTAGTTAGCAGGGTTTTCATACATATCTGACATTCAAATACTAAAAGTGATTGATGCTCTTATCTGTTCATAAGGGTATTTTTATATCCATGAGAAGTGAGTGTTCCATTCTGACAAGTCTTCTGGAAATATCACTAACATTGCAATGAAGACCAGCCCTTGGTAGCACATTAAGGCTGGATATAAATATAACCTTTAACCAGCAACGCAAACCTGATGTGAGTTTGTGCTTGCAATTAAACTTTCTGCCATCTAAACATCACTCAGCCCCATTAAAAAAATTCTTAATTGATAATTGCATTATTCTTCTCCATGGTTTTCCATAGGGCTGTATAGCACACCAAGAGCTTTCAGAGGTTTCAGTAAAGTGTGGTATGCTCGACCTTGCCATCTTGTACAGTCTTCTGCTCATTACTCTTTCTGTTTATCATCCTCACAGCTCCTGCAGCTATCACTTAAACTTAGGGGATGCCCTTAATCTGAGACAACTATCTTTTAACACTTATGTATTTTTTAATGCCAATGCAATCCCTGGTTACTGGTACTTCTTAAGACATTTTCATATAGAATATAAAGACGGGTTTTTGGTCATCTTTTCTGACAGAGTTCTGCTTCTTAAGTATTACAAAGCTATTTTGGAGCCCTGGGGATGCTGGCAACTAACAAAGCCTCTGAACATCAGGTTTTCAGTATATGTTTGTCTACCTTTTGTAAAGGGAAATTTTAAGCATGGCTACCTCCAGCAAACTTTACTGCCTTCCTTCCACTTCACCCAGCCACGATTAACCAGGAAAACACTACTGGCCTATGCAAACTATCGGGTTTTTACTGGTTCAGTATTTTGGCTGTTTGGAGAGTTTTTGTGTTTGGTTCCACCCCTAACCCCAAGTATAATTTTAGTGCTTTACAGAAGACCAAGTTTTGTGTCCAGTGCTCTTGATGCCTTGAAGTGGCTACCTGAAAACAGAGACTAGACAAGATTAAGAGAATAAAAGCAGGTGTTTATTTGAAGGGCCTTCAAAGGTACACCTTGGGCAGTCAAAAGCCTCCAAGGGGCTCCACCCAAGATGGACGATGGGTCATGGGTTTTTCACACTTTTATAAGTTTGGTCCATTTGCATATCAAGGTTAATTCTCCAGTTATAATTTCAGGTAGTGATGTAATCACCCCAAGTTTGCTCCGCCTGTCAGAGGCTTTAGTTTATATATTTTGGGGCCTGGGACAACAAGGTGTCCTTGAGTTCAGGCCCAGAGAGGGTTTGTTATATCTAACCAGCATGAGAGAACAGTAGCTAACAGGCTGTATGAAGTTTCAGAGTTACATATGGGATTTGAAAAATACAAAAGTTGAAACCTAAGGCATCATTCTGACATAAATCTGAAAGTGAGCTAAGAAACTCCCAAACAACAGTGATGGCATTCCTCAGACAGTGCTCCATGGAAATCGCACAGTACAGCAGAGAGCAGCTGCGGCCACATCAGTGGCACTGCAGCAGTAGAGAACCACTACTGAGAGTCAACCTCAGAAGGCACTCATTCACTAGCTAAACATGAAAGTCAAAGGAAGAGGCAGATAATGTTTATTTACCTACAAGACAAATGGCAACAAAGTATTCTAATATCCCTTAACAGAACAATGGCAATCTGTGTTAAAATCAGTATCAAGACTTCACTCTTAAAAACTTATTGAAAGGCAAATTTTGTATTTTCGTGACATCTTACAAAGCCTCTAGGGACTGGACTGGTAATCTAGAAAACCTGTCATTTATTGTCTGAATAAGGATTGCAAAAATCAGACAGTATATTCCAAAATTAAAATTAAAATAAAGGTGAGGTATTATATTGCAATGGCCTACTTCAATTGTAGCAATCTCTCTCTGTTTTTTACCTTGCCTTCAGATTTATGCAATAAAATAATTGACATTTTTCATCATTATGTCTTTATATCTTTCATGAGAGAACCACTCTCCTAGTTATCTTTATTCAATGCTGTTAAAAAAAAAAAAAAAAGATAATGTCCCTTACCTCATAACACAATGCCTTTTAAAAGCATTCAGTTTAGAGCTAGTGTGAGGCCATGATGAATTGCTGAATGGTTGATTTCCTGACACTGTTTCTTACTAACCTTTTGTGACAGCTTCTGGATTACTCTACCTGGTAATTTGCACTATAATAATGGCTACAGTGAGATGTCTCCTAACTATTTCCTTTATTTTTAACAAGATTCTTAACACCCTCTGTAGGTGACAAAATGCAGTTACAGACATGAAGTGTCCCCTCGAGGAAGGCTGTTCACAGATGCCACCAGTACTTTAGTAGTGCAACTGTTAAATGAAACAAAAACAAAGAATCAGATTTTCTAAACATCCAGTTCAAATAAAAATTTAATTAAAAGTTATGAAGGCATTTTATTGATTAACAATCTTAGTAATTAAATACTGTCGTTGACTTTTTTTTTGGTTGGATTTGTCCTTCCTTGGAGATCTCTAATTGTGGTATGGCTTTACATTTATTGATAACTCTTTTTGATGAATACAGATGCCACCTTTTATGGCAGTCGTTGACAGAGTAATCATATTGTGAGAAATACCAGGCTTATGTAGTAACAGGTGTTGCAGTTATACATGCTGATATCCACTGGGAAAATGTGTTTGCTGCTATCATGGGTACACAATAAATGGAAGGTGCAATAAAGCACAAGCTAACATTTTGAAAATCCTTACAACTCTAGGAACTTTATTGCAGATTACAAGCACTTTGATCTCTGTCCAGTACTTAAATCTTAATTATCAGACTAATTGCACAGACTATGTTCATTTTCAGTGGTAATTCTTTTGTGAAATGCTATGTGAAATGATGTGCTATGGAGGAAAAGGTTCTGCAGTTTTGCCCAGGGCCACTGCAATGCAACTGTTTGAAAGACTACAAAGCAAATCCAGTCATCAATGCCCAAGTGTGTAGACTCTGCCAAAAAGCCAGATGCTGCTATGGGAAGCATTATGTATCTTTTCTAGTTTGGCACCTGGGTCCTGCTATGAGCAGCCATGTCTAATGTCAGTCTGTAACTTCAGATTCTACTGGTGCCTTAATAACAGCCTTTGTTTCGGTAATGTGTACAGTTAAAGGTTCCCTTCTAATCCCTCTTCCTCACCGTTCATCATTCAGATTGATTCCAAAGCAAGACACATGCAAAGTTCTAAAATGTGCTCTCCTCACTCACTCGTGGTAGTGTGGTACCTGTGCTCATTTCATGTACCTTTTTCTCTTTCTTCTTGTTATGGTGAAGGAACCTGATCAAACCAGACTTCTTCCAGACAATCTTCTTCACTGAAATTGTTTGTTTTCTACGCCCGTTAGTTTGGGGCTAAGAGGTAACTTTTTGTTTCTTGCCAGTAACAAAGACTAGTAACTATTAAACATCTGCTCAAAAGACTTACAAATTGAAGAGGAAAATTTATCATATCCCATCCATATTTAAAGTAGCAACAGTACTCCCATAATTTTATTGGAACTAATATCTCACTTTCAAAGAAAAAAGAAAAATCCTTCTTTTTATGTGCCCCATTCCAGAAATTGAGATAAAGCAGCATTGCCTCTATCTAAGAGTTCCTCCAATGTGTTCCTTTTGATACTCTTATAATGTACATAGTGGGGGTGGCCCAGCCACACTCTTTCCTGAATGGAATGGAGATAAAAGCGGCATTGTATTTGAAATCAATAGAAGTGACTTGTGGCCTGTGATGGGAGTGTCTGGCTCCAGAATTATTAGCTGGTGCTAAGTGCTGACAATGCAATAGGATCTTTACAAGAAAGAAATACACTGAGGGATCTCCAAAAGCCTAATGCTGTCCTGGGAAGCAAGGCTGTCTAGACTGCTTGTATGGAGTATGATGGGAAGAGACTTACACCCACACTTTTGCGAGAAAAATGAAGAGCCCAAACGGAAGCATCTCCTGTCACATGTAGAATGAAAGGCTGAAAGGCTCTGCATTAAACTTTACACATGTGCTATTCTAAGCACTTTAATCAACAGCATATTTAACTGAGTTCAGAAAGTTGTGAGTGGGCCAGGGACTTGGACACATTTTCTGAAAGTTACTGACGTTCATATATTGGCAAATTTGAGGAATACCTTGCATTTAACTATAGTAATCTGATGGTTTTTGGTAATTCCTTATTTGGACTAAGACTGCTGATATTCATTGTTGTTTACATAGTCATAGCTAGCCAATTTTTAGGTGTCTGATAAAAAAATTTGAAAACTCAAGGGGAATTGTGATGGCTGGCATAGTCACTTAATATTTTGAAAAACAAGGACTGTATGTGGGGGAGACCTGTCCCTTTTCACTGACTGCAGAGAAAGATGAGCCTGCCTACACTAAAGCTGGTGTCTCTCCCCAAACCCCTTGCTCTCTCCCTCCCTGTGTATGCTAATTAATTTGAGTAGCTGCAAAGAGCCACTGCCCAGGGAGATGACAATCCAGGCAGGGAGCCCATAGGTCTCTATTCACAGGGAGATCTAAAAGCAGTAGGCAAACCATGACATGGCACAGTGGTATGAAGGTCATCGCCCAGTCTGCAGTTTGAGTCATGCTGGACATCAGTGAGCTCCAGTTATGCAATTAGGATAAAAGAATCATGGAGAGAAATGAGCACATCCACGTCACTAAGAGACAATCACGGATACAATTATGGATGTGAAATGCTGCCAAAGTTACCTGCTACTGGAATTACCAAACCACAGAAGCAAAGAGATCTAGTATAGCCTCCAGCAATGCACATACAAATGAAGTACCAGAAGGCCTGCAGTCAGGGAAACAGATGCTGTTCTGCCATCTTTCTCTGTTGTAGAGCACTGCGCTACCCAGTACAGCTCGTTCAATCTCACTGACACCACATGCAGGATCCACAGGAGCAGTGGGAACACAGGACAAAAGAATGCTCCAGGAAAATCTGACAAAGCAAAGGCAGAAGATACTACATAATTATTTCCCTTAAAACCACAAAGACTATTGAAGGACATTCCTTATTTCTTCATTGTGACCTTCCCAGGAAAACAGTTTTTTTCCCTGTATATTTGATTGTGGTTTCACTTCTTCCCTTAGTCTGGGTCTTGAGGTAGTAAAAACTATCATACTCTTGAGCATAAAGGAAAAGCCTTTTCTTACATAAACATTTACCTGTTAGTGAATGATAAAAAGCAAACATTCTCAGCAGGTGCTGAGACCACCAAAAAAAACATTGCAGTGGTATTAAGAAAACCGGAATTTCCTTTTACACCTGCAGTCATCGCAACACTGTCAATACCTGCTGCACCTGAGTGGCCTTGGAATGACCTACTGCAGTCTAATCCTCACCTCATCTACTCCATAGTTACCTGCAACTTCTGACAATGCACAGAAAACAAATTTATAAACAGAAAACAGCATCCAGTTTTGTTTTTCTTGTCTTCTGTTTGGTTTTTTGTGGGGGGATGGTGGTGACAGGGGCAGAAGTCAAAGGTCTGTTAGAACAGCAGATCACCTAGGTAACAAAATTCAAAATATTCTATTCATTCACATCATAGGCAGGGTGTGATTACACAACTATTTGGTTCTGTGTGATCTTCTTTCTCTCTTACCTAGCTAACATCCATTTAACTATTTCATTCACTCTGCAGCACCATCCTAGTAAATCAGCTGTTATGTTTCCAAGGCCCCAGTTCAATATGGTACTGAGACCATTCCTAACTTTTACCTTGAGTATGAATCTACTAATAAAGCTTTGCTACAAACCTAATAATATTACTGTACTGTGTCAAGACTAACATCTTGGGAATATCAATGCATTTCAAATGATAGCACGAGAACCCTAAATTCTTATGAGAACCCTAAAACCAGCGTGAAATACAGCTAAAGCATATCAGTGCTTACTGTAACTGTAAAACTGAATAAGGGAATTAAAATGAGTGGGGAGGTTCTTATGTGGAAGTAATTACTGAAATCCTGCCCAGAAAATATGCTTAAGCTCCACATTTAAAATAGGAGATACTCATAAGGAATTGTGCTATTTATTTATTGAAAAATAGCTTAGCTCCATATTGTAATAGATGATAATCAGACATTTTCATCTGAATACTCCCACACTGAAAGAAGCTCCTAGACAAACAGGAGCTTTTGTCCCTGACTGAATTCTGACTGCCAATTTTAGATGGTTGGGATGTGGCTTTCTCATCTGCACCAGAGCAGACGTATCAACCTATCATGTTCCTGTTGCTGGCAGCTCTTTGCTAATTTGTACAATGATAAGCACCTATTTCCATCGCTCCTGGTAATCTTGTCATTTCCATGATGTCACCAGCACAAGTCAGAAGAGAAAAGGTCAGTGGTACAATGATGAACCGTATATAAAATGAGCCATTAAAAAAAGAAATATGGCTGGGTATTTAAAGACCCACGCTTGCTCAGCACAGTAACAGCTATTCTGACCATCTCAGAATGTATTTCTTATGTTATTCCCATCATAAGCAAAAAAATTCCCTCCCCACTGCATTTTCCCAGAGTGGTGCTTCGTTTACTGCACAAGGGAGCCCAGTTATGCCCAGGGAGACCATTGTGATTCTGGATGAATGTACTTTTAATAACAGCCCCTATGAGTATTTACTGAATTTTTTGAGCATCCACAGTCTGCCTTTTCTTTTCTCCAGTTTCTATACTACAGAAATACATACTTAAATGTGGCATATAGATTTTTATTTCTTTATGTAAAGAGAGTTACCAAAAGCAATGCAACAAAACCTTTGTGCGCTAGAAATGAAACAGGAAATATAGTCAAAATTCAGACAAAAACCAATGTTACAAAAAACTTTGGAAATCCAGTGACTGTTTATAGATAATGGGGGGAATAAGAGAGGGGAGGGAGAAAATAGAGAGACAAAGAGCCACGTTGAGAGACTGCCACCAGGTAACTAGTGCTATGTTACTGCTCAGCCTGCAGCCAGACCCCATGATAGGCACTACTCAAGGAGCCCTCTGTTGCTCTTGTGTTACAGTTATCAGTGAAAGCAAAGCTGGTGAAAAAATGATGCCATTTCAGAAGGTAACCAGCTGCAGGATTCTGGCTTAAAGTGGAAAGCTGGGGATTGAAGTAGGTGAGCTGAAATGTTACTATGTCCTTGGCTGCAGGGACAAGATCTAGCAGATCACAAACATCATGTGCAGAACAAGGGAAATGCCTCTTTGTCAGAGCTTACACATTGTTTAGGAACAGAGAGCTCAAGAAATTTCTAGTATTACTGGCTACTTTTTCTTGTCCTTCTCTCCAGCCTCTCTCTTTAGAATTATCATTCATATCCTTTCAGTTAACTTCAGAGCACATCACCCTGCTCCACTTAGCCTGCAGCTCTCTCCAAACAGACAGAATCAGCAGGATTTGGTATGCATACACAAGCGCATTATCTGCATTTTAAATTTGGGATAGTCACAGTACTTCGTGGATTTCCATCACTATTGCTTACAAAACTAGTGATGAGCTACGAAGAATGTGAGATGTAGTTGCCAAGTAAATATTTCAGTCACAGATTCATTACTCATTTCTATGAGATGCTGTTGCTGAAGTCAGGAAGTGAAAGGGTGGAAAGCACAGCACTGTTCTATGCCAGAACTGAGGGATGATCAGCAATATGCTGTGGATAAGAGCGAACAGACGCTTGCCCTCATGGCTAATGCTGGCACGGTAAGGCAGCAGATAGTACTGGTTGAATTACAAATTCTATTGCTTTCCTTATTTATCAGTGATCTTTGACCACAGGTGAACACTGAGGTGATAAAAGGCACAGATTACACAGATAAAGTGCACTAAATTATTCAGCTAGGTAAAGACCAGGGAAGGCTGTGAGTTTGAGAGGAACTTAACTAAGCCAAATACAAGATGTGCAACAGTGTTTGAAATCCACTGCCAACCAAGGGGAAGTAACACATGCAAGAAAGGACATGCCAGGCTTTTCATCTTTTAACTCCAATTGCTTTGGAGAAGAGCTTGGGCATTTTCTGGGTGAGTGTACTACTGACAAGCTGACTCTGTGAGAAAAGCTAAGCAGTTTCCTGCACATGGGCTCTTTAAACTGTGTTACTCTGAAACTCCAGGTTTTGGTATCTCCTACAACTTGGGTTTTGGCAAATGCAGCAACCAGTTCCTTTCAGGAGTGCAGTCCCTATATTCTTCAAGTTAAACATAGCCAGTTTCATACCACTGTTTGTATTGCGCTTCTGCAATTTAATGTTTTGTTTTTGAAATGTGGGGAAGTCATGGGATTTTTACGAAGCCTACACCACCAGTCTATTTGTATTGTATTTTTAGAGACATTGTATTGATTGAGAGGGAACTGGCTAACCTGAGATGTAAACAATGACTGGCATTTGCCTTAACCCGTGTGGTTAATATCACTGATTTGTCATGCTGAATGATGTGAGAAGAGGAACGATTGGTTGCTGATTATTGAACAGCTCAACACAGGGCACATTTGGCACCTCAGATGAGGGGCTATTCTAATGAGTAGCACTGCTGCCAATTACTTAAGGGCCAGTGCCTCCTCTACAAGAGAGATTTTGTACATCTTCAAGATGTTTAACTAAATTCTAGCTCAGTAACAGATTGTAAATGAGATGGTTAGATTTGAGGCTCCATGCATATATATTCCTTTAACATCATTTCACATGCACCTGCCTGCTAATGGAGCCCTTCATTCTCTGTTGATGACTAATTAACATACCACACAGCAGTCAGTTTAAGAAATGTTTTGTTCTTTGTATAGGTTGTTCTTTGTATAGGTTGTGTAATTGAAACATCCCCTCGTATTTTTATTTACTTATTGGATTCAGGAATAAAGATTTTATCAGCCTTGAAAATTGTTAGAAGAAATAAGGCTGGAAAGAAACATCTCTGATCATGTATGGCCCATTATAATGACACTGTTTACTTTCAGATCAAAGCTGTAGGCATTAGAGAACCAGTAAAATATAAATATTATATCCCTGATTGTATCTCAGCACCGAGCATGGTGGTCATAAATATCTGTACTTCAGTATCAGACGAAATTCCCATTTTATATTTTCGTGGTTGTGAAATCAAATTTTTCTTTTTCCAATAGCATAAACAATATCCATGCTCAGACCATCTGTAAACATGTCTTAAACCAAAAAAAGTACTCCAGCCAGGCCCATCCAGATACTTGACTCACTCCCTCTGCATACAGCATATATGTGGATGTGTGATCTTGGGATACAAACACATAGCCCAAAAAACTGGGATTAACACTATTACCCTCAAATATTTTAGTTGCTGCTGATCAGCAATTATTTTAACTGGTAATTAACAACTAGCTAGCATATTTCCATTTCAAATATGATAAGTGATTTAAAGCTGTACCCACGTTAATCCAGACTTTCTAGAGCATCGAGTCTGCTCATATGAACATGGGACCTTCGGTGGCAACAACCTACACTGTGTGTACAGGTAATGACAGGAGAATATTTTCCATTTTCCCATGCATTGTGTTGGGTCAAATCAGTTGCTTATGGCCATGGTACATGCAAGTAATGTTAAAGAAGCAAAATCACATAACAATGTATTTTTGACAGAAAATATTACTGAAAAATATGTATGATTAACTTTATATTGATGTGGGGACACATACCTCTTCTAATAATGGGACCATGAATTTTGTTTAAAAATAGATATTTAAAATTCTGAATATTTATTTAAATCTGAATTTAACAGAATCAGTGTACTTGTCCAGGAAACTCCAGAAGTTCCTGCCTTTGTCGTTTTATTGTGCTATCTAGATAGTCCTAACAACAACAACAACAACAACAACAACAACCAAAATCTTCATTCAATTAATGATTTAATTTGTGGTCTATATTATTATTATTCAAAAGATTCTTTATAGGATCTGCCTGTAAACTGGATATTGAAGAAATGTGAGCTTTTGTGAGCCTGATGGCTCTCGATAGGCTTCCAGTTGTAATACATATTTGCTTTCATTTTTGTGCAGGTTACCACACAGTAAGCCCTTTAGCACATGTGTTCAGAACAGAAATAACACTGAAGTACCCTGAATTTCATGGTCACAGAGCCTGAGTAAAACCTCACTGCAAATGCAAGGTATATTTAGGTACACTAGCACCATAATTTATGGGTATTAAAATTAATCATTTTCTTCTCGTTTTCCTCTAGATATGTAGGATATGAATGTCTCCTAAAATAAAAGGGGGTTTTAATAATATGTTTGGGGTTCTGCAGTTGAAGCACCTTTATATTTTTTTCCTGATGAAATATTTGCTGTTTTCAATCACCTGGGGGACATTATCTTGATGAAGCCACTGAAATATGCTCCATCAGTCTCAAAGGGTTTTCCTAGCCTACTTTTCACCCTCTTCTTGCCAATTAAGCTGCCACATTATGTATGATAGTGAGGGTCACTTGTTTTTTCCAAGTGTTATTCTGAATTGGTGAAGATGACAGCAGCATACCAGTCTAGTGAATAATTAGAATGTCTTAAACTCCCAAATCACCACCTTGAACAGCTACATACTAACTATTTTTAACCTCAGCTCCTGTCTTCTAGCAGGCTACATGCATTTTTGCCAGAAAAACTTACTGTGATATTCTGTGCTGCGTACCTATATTTTATATTAAAGACCTACCAGATAAAATAACTAGAGAGATGATGTTGAAAAATAGGAAACATTTGAAGTAAAAAAATATGCAATGCAGGACTTGCCTCCACAGGGCAACATTGCTCTAGGACCTCATAGCATTACTTACGCTGTATCTTGTAAATATTGATAGGCAATCCTTCAGGTTTTGAATTTGCATACATCAGTTTGAACATGGTAAAAAGGCAATTCTTTTCAATGCTTTAAAACCATGAAGTGCTATTCTAATAATCCTAAATCGGTAGTGTCCGCTGCACTCAATCAGAGTTTTCTACCCAATGGCAATTATTTATTATCTTTTAAAATAACCATCCTAGAATTTCTGCAGAGCAGCTTTGCCACTGCACAACCTCAGAACAAAGTGGAAGCAGAGGACAGCACAGGTCAGTATGTTTCCTGCATATTATGAGCCTAAACCAGCCTTTCCAAAAGGGAGACAAATATCCTAAATGTTCAGGCTTAATCCACTGCCCAAGACATTTAACAAAGAGGCTTAAAGGAAGAGCTACTGACACTGGGTGAAGTTTTTAGTGAAAAAGCAGAGATGCCTCAGCTTGGCTAGCTTTCCTCACATAGCTATTAACAGTGACCACTAAAAACAAAGGAGAAAATGGTACAGTAACAAAGGGATGACCTTCCTCCCTCTTTCACCTCATTTTTTAAGTTGAGGCAATGATGCATCCTGTGACCAAACACCTTAATTGATCTCTAATTCTGTACAGAGTGTGAGAACTAGATTTGCAACATAGATCAAACATTTAAAACCAAAATAAAAAAAGACTAGCCACTAGGAAGTACTCCAGTGGCTTTCAGTCATCTTTTTCTTTTAAAGTGTAGCCACACAAGTATAACTTCCCCCAACCTCACCCTCTTCTTTGTTACACTCTCTTCCTGAATCTCAGTTCAAGGTGAGTTGTTTATTATTCTTGGTTTACCCGGCTCTGGCATAATAAGATCCCTTATACTGAGAGGATCACTGGACTCTTATCTCAAACATAAGCATATATTCACAATTTATTGGAGTTGTTCCTCTGAAATGGCTGCAGCCTGTGATTTGTTAACCGAGAGGCAGGCAACATGTGCTAAGGCAGAGAACTACAGGTTCCACTTTTCTTATGCCTTGGGTCACCGTGATCTTTCAGCTACAAGAAATCACCTTCTTAACTCTACTGGAACCAGGGCTATTAGTTACTTGCAAAAGTGGCTGGAAGTGGAAAACAGGCGGCTGATTTCACAAACGGAGACATTGTGGGCAGCTCACAGAAGAATTACATCTTAAACCATGGTCTATGCCTGTTTCAAGCTATTGAGGGTTGCACAGACTCACCCAGCCCCAAATACATAGGTGAAAAGATCCTTTCAGCCTTTAGAGTACAGCATACCTTATATTTTAGTGAGTTTTCCCTTTCCCCTAGTACATGAAAATTCTTCCACTCAGCATACTTCCAATAAGAAAATTTCAGCGCTGGTTCCTACGTGTGAGTTTGCCTTCTCTAGATAGGATTTCAGCTGGCAATTCTGGTTTTGTTTCTCTCCCTTGCACTTAATACTATTTGAAAAAATACATGTGGCAACAATACTAAAACAGAGTGCAGGCAAAAAAAACCCCAAGCCCAACAAACCTACATCAGTGTTCATATGCTGGGTCTTTAAGATATTTTGAAATGGCATAGCAAGGGCAATAGCAAGCAGGTAAGTTGGATATAATGTTTATTTTAGAGTTAGTGATAAATCACTGTGAGATAATAATGGGAGCATATGTCTCCAACAGCTTTTCAGAAAAGGTGTTCTATACTAAACATAAACTAGTGGACTAAAGAGATAGTGAAGATTTATTTCCTCTTTCTTGGCAGAAATAGATTTCTTTCCTTAGCATATTAATGATGATACATTAAAAATGTTTACAAAATACCATCACTTGAAATTATGAAATGAATGTAATTAGATTGCCTACAAGCCCTTAGGGCTATGAGCACCAGCTTAAGCATTAGTGAGACAGATTGCAAGCCAGGATTCGAGTTGTTTCCCTCATGCTGAGGAGAAATGGAAACAGTAGTGCAACTGAGAGCTGTACCACTGCATGAAGTGTAAGTCTGGAATACGGCAGTGAAGCAAATGTCCAGCAAAAGCTAGCACCAACCTGAAAACCCATTCAGATGAGCAGCACTGGTAACTGGCATCCCTGACCAAGGTTATCCTGGAGAACATTCACTATCATCTATTTGCTAAACAGTTCACCGTGGACTTCAATAGTCAGACTGAGAAGGCCTTTGTTTAGGTAAAACAAAAATAAAATAGGATGCAGACCAAAAAGGGATCTTGACCTGAAAAAATAGGTTTTCCCAATGAATGTCATCATCCTCTTGGCACACAGTTGTCCTGAGGACAGAACCAAGCTCTTCCAGCAAGGTCGTGTGACTGGACTAAAAAGGATCTGTATTTATAGGTTCTGGAGTCACCACTCTCTTGCAGCTCCTCTGGGTGCTTATTATCACCAGTGTCTGACCCAGCTGCTCTACAGGCTGGTGCTTTTTGGGGTGACTGGTTCCCTCAGAGCCACTTGCCTGTGTGCTAGAATTTAAGGTGGGATCCTCTATTCACCACTTGTCAGACATGATTGCTTGTTAATCTTGGCTGTAAAGGGTGGAAACAGCCAAGTGTTCCAGCCAAGGAACGGGAGGTGGAAAGAAAGTTAGGAGATGAGACAGGAATGGGGATGAATGTTTTCAAAAAAAGGATTTAACTTTTAAGACCTTATTAATGAGTCAACTTCATCATCTACTTTTATTTTCCTCCAGCTTCCACCCAGAATATTTTGGAGAATATCATTGCAGAGAAGAGCTATGAAACATTGTTTGAAATCATCTTAAAATGAAGAAATTTAAACTTGTACTTATGTATGTATTTGTACTCTAAGGCATCTCTGCAGCACTGCATGGTAGAAAACACTCAGAGATCTCTCATTCACTGCAAAGTCTGAATACAATTTTCTAAACATGTGTTGGGGAGAATGGTCTCACAATTAAGACAGTTGCCTATGGCTCATTCCATCTCAGTTTGATGGTTATCTCAGCAACAGGGCAAGTGTTGAACAACTGATTGAAGAAAAAATTTTCCACAAGAAAACACTAACTGCTGATCATAATTTCTTTTTTGTTTTCCCCCCACCCCAGTCTGGCAACCATGCTTATTTCAAATATATTAAACATACATGCATTTGGGGAAATGATCCATAAAAAAGAAGGGTAGGATATGCCAAGAAGAAGAAGCCCCAAGTTTAAAATTGAGGTTGGTTTTGGGTTTTTTTCGCTATGTACTCCTCTCAGTAAGTAATTTTCTTTGTAATCTTCATGTATAAATTGATAAAAACAAAGCTTATGAACCCGTGCTTCAGAGCTATCATGCAGCTTAAACAACTGATGCTCAAGCAGTTCTTTAAACACAGTCTCAATCTTTCCAAAGACTTGCATTTCCAAAGCAGAATGTTTAAGAAGCATCCAAAATTAATTGAGACTTAATCTCCCTTTTTCAGCTTGCCTATCTGCCTATGTGGTATAAAGGCAATTTCCAAAGTGAATATGATAACAACACCAAGCTGTAACTCCGAAAAATCCTTATGACAGTAATTTCTTCACTAAGCACTTGTCCCAGATCTTGGAAAACATCCATCCAGTGGGATTGGAGTTTTGTGTAAAAATTAGGTAAGGTAATGTTATTCTGTTACATAGGACATGTCCCAAAGGTATTTGAATATGAATAAATTATCAGTAAGAAGTTATAACTCTACAAAATCCCTATGGCAATGTTTCCTTACCTAGCTCAGGAGGTTAATGCCAAGCAGGCTGGCATGGATTCACATGGTGAAGAGAATTAAAAGCCATGCTGAGAAGTTTTCTTGTTTCTTGGGAATCATCCATCCAGGGAAATTTGGGGGGGTTATAAAAGGTATGTAAGAAAATGTAATGAAATGTAGTAAAACGGCTCTATTACATGTTACAGGCTGGAAAAGGGTCACATTTACAGTGCAATGTGAACTTCCAATTTCATATAGTAAGTCTAGACATATATGAGCAGCTGAGTACTGCAGACAAACTCTCTAAACAGGAGAAGCATACACTCCTACAAGGAGTTACATTGTGTGCAACAGGCTTTTCTATGCCCACTGCACATCAAGCAGGAAACACCTTCCTGAGCATTTTTGAGAGGTTGCAAGTACCCTTTCTCCCCTCAGGCTGCAGAGTTGTATGCCTGGACTGCCTTCTCCCTGGGCAGGCATCACACAGGGACACCAATAAAATGTGGTTTTAGCAAGTTTGTGACAACTGCTGAGATACAGCAGACACATGACAAATTCTCCATCCACCTGGTCAGCACAGTTCCCACCTGAAACTGTATTCGTTACTGCAAAGCAGAGCATCCAAACAAAGCACTGAACTTCACATGAACAATTGCACACTATTTCTGTATGAGATGTGCTACTGTGGACAGCCAGAAGACAAAAGCAGAATATTTCACCAGAGAAATTTCACAAACAAATCAGTGGATCTGAAATGTTCTCCCACAACCCACGTCACTGGTGTCTTACCCTATGCTGCTCCTCTTGGATGCACAAGAAATCCTTTCAACACGTATCAGAGGGTCATCTAACTCAGCAGCCAAGTCCAGAATGTAGTTTCTCTGTGCTACTCATTGCCACCTTCCTGAAACATTTTTACACTTAGTTAAAGCCTGCCTCAAAATCTGGAGCTCTCCAAACTGAGAAAGACAGGTGTACTGAGAGCAAGTCCCAAAGGGTTCTTTCCAGTTAGCATGGACACTTGCCACAGCACTCAGGGGATGGCTTTTGCTGAAGAATGAATGCATCAGCCTAGAGTTTGTGAAAACAGAGCTAAATTAACACCAGTATTTAGAGGATTTCTCATGTGAAAAACAAAACTACAGGATGAGGGAGTCATTTGCTGCTTTGTTAATTCAGTGTTCCCCTTTAACCACTGTTTAAAATCCATCTTATTTTCCTGTACCTTTGTGGATTGTACAAAATCTCAATGCATCTGGTTTCAGAGAACAATCTCAAACAGCCATGTTTGCCACTTGGTACAGGTCCTGAGTCCTAATCACACTAAAACCAGATTGATGTGCAAGCCCCAGTCTTCCAGCTCTGACCTGATAAGGTGATCTAGCTGACTGGGGCAGGAGAAGGCCACAGGGCTATGGCCTCTGAGAAAGGGCACTGGAAACACTTTGTATTAAACAAACTGGGAAAATATAAAGGTTTATCTGCTCCAATATGGAAAGAGATCCTCTTGCAACACAAATTTAGTTAGTTTCAGATCAAATAACTCTTCATTTCTGTATCAGGCTATTTTGAGGAAAGTCAGGACACCCACTCAGGGTACCAGCACTTGACCATGTGCTTTCCTCAGGTGATTGTTTCCTCCAATTCATGTTTCCCTGGGCATAATGATTCAGCTTTGGCAGCTGTGGTGTTTCAGGCCTCATCCCTAGAACCATATGAAATATCTAGGGTAGCTCAGTCCAACACATGTGGCCTCTTGTTGGAAGTTCCTCACTTTCCATCTTTGTACACCAGGATGTGTTCGGCCATCTCTTGTACCCTCCAAGAAGGGCAAGCGGGCTGGGCTGGTCCAGGGCTCTTGGCAGCTCAGCTGCTGTGAGTCTCCTCTATTCTGCTGGGAAAGCCATGCCTCTTTGTGCTTTGGAGTACCCAAAATTAGAATGCCAAGTGAGATGTGGAGCCAGCAGACAATAGTTATCTCCTGCTGTGTAATGTGCTGTATGGAGTAGCAGCAGAAAATACTGAAAGCAGCTCATCTTTGAATAACCTTACTGTTGTGGTTCGATGCTTTCCTGGGAAACATTTAATTCCTGCATTCCAAAAAGGCAACCTAACTTAATCTCCAGTGAGAACTTTGTATCTCCTGGTTTATAGGATTAACAAAAAAAAAAAAAAAAAAAAGAGAGCTCCTCCTTCATTTTGTGAGTTTAAAATGAAAACATGGCCCTTCAGAAGTATCAAAGGACTTAAAAGCACCACAGTGTTTCAGTTCACCTGTAAAATCTATTTTAAGACATAAAATAATTTATAAGAGCATAAAAAAGTACCCTCCCATGAGGGAGTGACATGAATTACAGTTACAGCATATCTATATCCAAATTTGAAGGATCCATACAGAGGAGCTCTGTAAGCAGGCATCTGTATTTTCTGAGCCTTTGGATATACGTTTTTTTGATCAGAGTTGTATCTTTTCTCGTTTTGTGTTCCAGTGCTCCTCTGAGGCTACTCATGTACCAGACTGGCTTGAAGTGGTACATCTGTTCCTTCATTATGCTCTGCTCAGGTCTTTAAATACCTGGAGCAAACCCCAGACTCCAGATTTACCTGCTATTTTAATATAGCTGAACTATCTTTTCTCTACTTGGCAGTCACTGTTATTGCACAGGCTGTATAGTTGAAGATCATAAATTTTTCTTTGTGCCCAATAAATGCATTCTTTCAATAGGCTAATGCTTGTATCCTGCAATTATTCCAAACAGGTGGGCACTCTGACACTTGCCATTAGCCAGCCCACAACACACAAATGTATTGATCAAGGCAAAGATGCACTTCTGACTTGTGCTAATCAATGTATCTGTTCTCCATGGGTTTTTACAGTGTAATGAGCAGGAAATATATATACCACTCCTAAGTTTCTCTCTCTTCAGGGAGTAACTGAGTGCACTTATAGAAGAGCTGATGTACTGATTCGCAGTAAAGTGAAATGACATCTCCAAATAAAATTTTAATCTTAAGTATGTATGTAAAGTTTTGAGGAAGACTGATGGGCAAACTTGCAAAGTTTGCAGAATTATAGGGCTTAATATACAGCTATGGAGCTCCTATGCAATTGTACCTTTTACTGTGAGCTTTCCAAAGTTAACTAGAGTTCGACCTGCTTTTAGATCCCCCCCAAGGAAACCAAATGATGCCACAGGAAGTGGGTTTTTTATGAGGAATTAGTAGTTTCTGTTCCCACCAAGTGTGTTCTTGAGCTTTTAGCTTTCAGAGGTGATATTCTCAAACTCTGAGTTAGTGGCTGATCTTTAATTTACCACATTTTGCCTTCAGCTTTGGAAGTGCAGCTCTGCATTAACAGTGTCAAGCAGCAGTCACACATTGTGTGTTTATTTACCAAAATGAGCAAGTCAGTTCTCTGCACACAGCCATAAAACCCAAGCTTTCTGAAGACTGGCATTGTAATCACACTGCATTCAAATTTACAGTTAAGACTGAAGACCTCTTATTCACATTAGATTTGTTAAGCCTCTCTCCACTGGTTCTTTCATTCAATGTTCAGAGAATTACACAACTTACCTCCAGTCAGTGGCATGATTTGTCACCTTCAGTAAAGTTTGACATGCTGTTTCTGGTACAGCAGCAGATAAAGGACTTTAATAAGCTGCACTCAGGATTCTGAGTCAGTGCAAACCAGTGCTGACTCTGGGGGAGGTCACGAAGAGTGTCTAAGGTTACCTAAGGTTTAAGTAGCACAGCAAAAAACAGCATAGAGGGAAAAACATCCGCTAAGAACTTTTGTTTACAGTGAACCAGTTAACCTGCAACGGATGATAAAAAGTATACTGCAAGCAATCCCTGCAATTTTTACTGTAGTCTCATAGTTATACTCTGCTCATAATGACAGGATAGGAATTCAATAACTCTTTTTGTCTGGATCTCGAAGTCCATACACCAAATACGCTCATTTGGCTCTTAAGTATCTCTGAACCAATGGTAACCAAACCAGACATTTTTATGAAGTCTTTTGATACCTGAACACTTATACCAGTTTTATGTAAAAATATAACAACGCTATCACTAGCTGACCCATTTCTCATTGCCTACTCTTTTCAGGGGGCAAAACTCCTTCTGAAAGGAGTTTTTGTGCCTTCTGAGAGGCACAAAAGGAACCTAGGAATTCTTAATCTCAAAATTCAATGTGTAATCCACCAGCACAGCATGAGTCACATATTTTAATGGCCAGTGTACACAGATGTAAGTGTACAACTGCAAGCAGCTAATGGGTTTACTCTTTTAATGGAGGAAGCCAGCAGCTAATCTGAGGGCCTGGCGTTCAAACTCTACCCATGACCCAACTTAAATTATTGCTTTGTTAAGCAAAGACTTAAATATGATTGATACAGTGCAAGCTATTTAATCTGCCATTATATAATGATTAACATTCATCCATCTGTTCTATAATCAAAGATGTTAATAAAGTTATGAAGATAATAGTATAACAAGTGTTTGTTTTTGCTAATCCCAAGTTGTTGGGATAGTTCTCATCTGGGAGCAGTGAGGGACACAGCAGGGGTAAGAGCCCATCTCTATTAGGAGTGATTAATACAATTTTAAGCTATAATTCCTTGGATACATTCACACAGGAGACTGCTACCCAGCCATTAAGTATCCTTAAGAGGATGATCTTTTGTACCAAAAGGTCCAGCAGTTTTTCTGACTTTCTGACAGTTGGGAATTTTATCTCCACCTGGTGCCTAAAGGGTGACTCACACATAGAAAATGCTTCAAAGGTGGCTGACAATGACAAAAAAAAAAAAGTTGATATATCATCTTTCCAAGCATATTTCTCTAAGGGGATGCCCAGCAGTTATGTGGCATGAAGGTTTTACTGAGCTGAAGGCAGCTACTGTCTCCCTAGTCACCCTGGAGAATCAAGAGCAGCACTGGCTGTTTGGCGTTGCCACTTGAAAATCAGTTAGAACTAAACTGATGGAAAACGTGTGAAATCTCAGGGGAATGCCTTCTTCCCTTGAGTCTGACAACCACGGTGTACAACCACAGCATGCCATTCTTGGGTGCCTGCCAGGAAGAGCTGCAGGCAGGAGGGGTCCAGCAGCTTATGGGTATCTATCGATAAAGCAGCAAAACAGTGACACCTCATCCCTTCCACTGTGCTCATGCACTCTCTTCCTCAACCACGTCATGCTTGCAGTTAGTTTGCCTGAACATCCATGAAAAGTACACTGAGGTCTAGAACTCAGGAAAACCCTCTTTTCTCCACAGAGATATACAAATAGATGATTCAAAAGGTAAAAGTTATATCTTAAAATATTGAGAACTGCATTTGCAAGACTGTGAGTCTCCAGAAAGTTAACAACACAACGTGCAGATGAAAGAGTTTTGATAATCTTTTCTGGACACTGTTTAATGTTAGTTTAATGGTCAGTTTTGATTTCTGAGAGGAGCTGAAGATGCACCCAAAGGTGCTACTGCAATTTAGCCAAACTATCAAATGAAGAAAACATTGCTCAGAGGGCTTAGAAGCCATAAATAATCATGTCATTGTAAGGGATCCACCATAACAATCACATTCCACACATTCTGCTTTCCTTAAAACTCAGGTTTCTGGTGAGCTGGATGGACCTTCTCTCATTTTCCATTTAAATTTTAAACTGGCCTGAAATTAGTCTTTTTCTATTTGGCATAAATTTTTAAATAGAATCTTCTTTCTCTCTGTTTTTTTTTTTTTTTTTTTTTCTTTTAGGTTATATGCAAAGCCAGAATCATATATCCTTGTCAGCTTTATTATTAGTAGGCTAGACAAACCTTGCATACCTGGAGCACACCCATGTTCTGAAATACAACAACATGCAAAAACACAGAGGGAGCCCTGAACTCTTACATCTTTACTACATGTGTTGCATTGGTGGCTTGAACTTGTACAGGTTGACTGATTAAAGGGTACTTTCACTTCATCTGATGTTTCTGATGAAATTCCAGATTACAGCTAGAGTTCTTTTGAACATTGCATTTAGTTTTAGTTCAAACTTTTTTCCCCCTAAGTTCTGACCTTATGATACTCCAGACACGTTCCAAACCATCAGTGCCTTCAAAATTTGCATCATCTGCAGTGTTCATTAACACACCTATTTTGTGTCAAGGTAGTCATAATAACATTTTTTCAGCCCTTTATATTTGATCAGCCTTTGAACCAATACCCTCTTTCCAAGAACTTTCTCTTTCAGCGCAGATAAATATCTACTGTTAGGGCAGTTTCTTGCTCATCGGATTCTTTTGCCGGTGCTTTATTGACATTTCTGGGACACTTCACCAAAACCTTAGCTGAACTGGTGCTTCAACAACTTTTACTCACAGTGCCACATTCTACTTTTCAGGCTTTTTACCTTCAGGGTTCTCAACTTTTCATAAGACCGTATTCTATTTCTTATACATTAACAACTAGAACTGAAGGAAAGTAAAAGGGCAACAAAAGCGTGCTCATCTAGGGGAAAAAAAAAAGACAGGAAATATTTATTCTGTCTTCAAAATTCTGAAAGTTTTCAGAACTTAACTCCAATAAAAATGCTCAAAGTAGAAGTGGAAATAAAGAATAATAATTAAGATATGAAATGAAGACACGTAAAATAGAAATATTAAATCTAGAGTCATCTAGAAATTTCTTCAGTGCCTTTTAAAGGTTACTGCCCTCTGCTTATGTCCTTATAGGTTTTAATGAGTTTCAAACTTTTTATTCAATGTTCCTAAGGAAGAAGCTGAGCCAGGGCTACAGTTAGTTTTGACATCTTATTTACTCAATAGAGAGATAACTTTCAAAGATAAAATATCTGTTTTAGTTTTCCTCCTGAATAAGTAAGCTTTGTGGTTTTTTTCCTACTTACCTGCTTTCCTGTTTGCAAGCTGCATCCTTTACTGCCACAAAGAAGTTTTATCTCATGGGCAAAGAATCAACGTTCATGTTTTTACCTACAAAGGAAAATAAAGGGGAATCGGTTTTCTACCTTTTTCCACCAACTGTGGAATCAGCAAAGAGACCTTACTTTATTTTATCAAAAAGTCAAATATATTTAGAATCCTATACTTACCTTAGTTTACATTTTAAGTCACTTACTCTGGTAACTGTTTTGTTACATTTGGAAAGCATCTCTAAGCTGCAGAGTTCTTGATACAACTGTAAAAATTAAGCCTTTCTATTTGTAAATGAGTAAAACCAGATAACTGCAATATAAGCAAAATATCAGCCTCTTTCTCCTGCCCTACAAGGAATAGCAAGTGCTCAGATCTGTGTATGTATCAAAGAAATAAACATGCATGGATTGAAGTGAATGCAATAGAGGGAGTAAATATGACACCTAGTTCAGATTAAACAAAAATGCTGCTGTGGTACTGTGACTGCTATAGAAAGGATACTTGTTTAAGAGGAAAAGGTACTATACGCCATAAAACTGCAAAGCCTTCCTACCCTGCCTTTACAAGCAGGTGGTTATGTCCATCACTAGGTCTATACACAAAATCTGCCATAAATTGTCTCTGCAGTTAGATGTTGTTGTTTCAGCAAAACAAAGATTTGTAACAGACTACTAGGAGGTCCAGCTTAAACCCTGTACCTCCTAGTAAAAATAGCCTGATACAGGAGCATAGCCTGCACTCTGGATCACCGTTGCTAAAGCTTTCCGAAGGTCTTATCTGTTTGCCTCATTTCAAAAATCATGAAATGTCAAGTGTTCTCTGTATCTCTGTGCACTGAGTTACAGTCTGGATTAGAGCCTGAATCCAGAAGATGATAAGTAGTCTCATTGCTGCTCTGTTTAGACAGTGTGAGATTGAGACCTTTTGTTTCAGCCCTTCCATAAAACACAGAAATAAATGGAGCAGTTTATTCTGCAAAGATCCTTGAATTCCCAGAGCTTTCTGCCTCATCCCTGGGGTAAGTATCACACCTATTCCCTGCTGTAATGTTCCAGCCTTAAAGATTTGGGCTGAGCTGAAGCAGTTAAGACTCACAGTCCTTTTCAGTGTTTGTGAGTCAGCCAAGGTGGCAATTTAATAACTTTTCCAAAAAGCCAACTGGTCAGGTACAATGCCTATATTCTAACAAACCAGAGTACTGTGGCCTCCTTAAGATCAAATTACACTCTTAACAGTGATCAGGAGCATCGGATTAATTGTAAACTTGAGGTTTACAAAACAGTTAATGGTAGATATTGGTAGTATTCAACCTGTTCCCATTTCTTCATCTTTCAGCAGTAAAACTTCCCATTGCAGTGCATTACAATATGGGAAATAAATATAATCCCTCTATCAGCACAGCTGTACAAACATGTCAGAACCACTCTGAACAGGAAAAATTGCTAAACAGCTCACATTATAAAAATTAAATATCGGACCAAAACACTGAACACTTCGCAGAATTTTCACTTCATTTTACAAAAGAGATTAACTGGATTCAAGGTGGGCTTGCAGACAGGCTATTGTAAATTGGACCAGAAATCATCAGCCACCTACAGTCTGAATTTGACCCCATTATATTAAACAAAGAGCCCTGAGAAATAATTGAGCTGGGAGCTGCACAACAGCCTAAACCCCTGCTGGCTGACAGTGTCCAGCAGAGAACAAATGAACCCACTACTAATGGTAGTCAACAGCTTCTGCAGAAGACTGAACTTATCAGCCTCTAAAGAAAAAACATTATTCTGCATAGTCCTTAAACCAACATGATGTAGAAAGCTGACCAAATTCTAGGCTCCTGTAGATTGCTAAAAATTTCTTCTGAAATCAAAAGACCATTGAGAATTTAGATTATGACCTTGTCAGCTTCTCCTTACAAAACAAGCATGTGAAAATAGTACCAAACAAGCTGCAACATTATTGTGTGTGTAGGACCTTGCACTGGCATTACAGATGGGATGATCTCTCGGCAGTCTGGGTGCAATGGCAGAGTCCCCGGAAGCACTGATGCACGATTATCATATGTTATCATGCACATGGGCTGACTGAACAGGTGTGCTCCTCCTCAGGTGAACGTGTAGGTCTCTAATGTGCCAATAGCTCATAAGAAAACACTGTCACAGGCTCTGAAGTTGGTCCTTCCCCAGTGACAACACCTGTCAGAGAGATGGAGGCAAGATTAGTTTTTTTCACTTTTGTTTTTTTAACATAGTTGAGCTTTAAGTAGTTCCTGTTCTAGAATAAATAGCTATGTGTTTTACAGGCATAATAAGGAGTACTGTGAATCTACAAACGTAAAAGCATTGGTGAATTTCTGGCAGTGGTCACTGCTATCAGCTACGGTTGGTGATATTCATGCTGCAAGTCAATGAAATAAAAGAAAGCTTCCTACCTAAATTAGTTGGAATACAAAGCCCAGCTGCTATGCGGAGGAAAGAGAATTAAATAAGCCATGCCCCACTTAAACTCCCCAGCACACCATGATTTCTCTCTGAACCTGCCACATCTCAAAAAATTGCTTCCATTCTTTTGCAGAAGTCAAAAGAGCAGGTAATTAAACCAGAACCTGAAGGTGCTCCTCAAGCCAGGCCTGACCTGCTGCTTCCATGATGCTCAGGCAGCTTCCCCCGGGGCAGGACAGACACAGACCCTGCGTGACACTGCTCTCTGCTGAGCTCTTGGCTAGGGACAGGGCAAACCCTTCTGTCTAGTCAGATAAAGTGGTGGGGAGACCATCCTCCCTTCCCTCCTGGGGCAGTTTCAAGCTTCACTCATTCCTCCACAGAGGCCTCAGCTGTCTGCAGGGCTTGGCTTTTACAAGGTTTATACTGGGGAAGAGAGTGGCAAACACAGAAATCTTTGTTAATCCACAGAAGAGCTTGTACTTGCTGGGAATGTCTTGCATTTTGTGAGAAACTTGGTTTATATTTGAAGTTTCACAATGAACATAATTTACTTGACAAATTGATCAGTTAAGGTCTTCTCAGGTTCTTCCAGCCGCCCTACTGAGTACTGGAACTTGTGGTGAAGGTCTGAATCTCAGCACAGTCCGATGCAGAGACAGTATATCATCTGCAGCATGTATACAGGGTACACTGATAATTCTGGTGCCACGTAGCAGGTCAGTCTGATTAGAACTCTTTTGCCATATTCTGTGTTTTGTCTTTTTTTCCTGCAACTGATCAGGGAATCTCAGAATTAATTAAATCTCTTGATGTACTTAGACAGCTTGTGGAATAAGTAGTAAGATGTTAGAGATACTGAACTTGTTCATTTGATTTCATCTCTGTAACCTGAGCTCCAATTTAATGCTGTACTTCTACCCTCTTGAAGACTAATTACTGCATGAGTTAGCAAGTCATCTCACTAGCTTTCATTTGTGAAGAGTGTAAGTCAGTGGAAATGTAATTCAGGTATTACTCTGGCTTTGTACATGACCGGTGAAAATTCAAAGATTTAGCAGTTAAATATATTTAACACTACAACTCTCTTTTCTTGAAGCCAACTCAAGCATGGTTATAGGTGAAGGAATATGCCTAACATTTAAACTCTGCTCTCAGCTCCCTCAGTAGGGACAAACTCAGTCACAGCTCCCAGTACCAGAGGAGTTTTCAGGATTTACACTTGTGCCAGTGAAGAGATGGTAATTCTTTAGATTTCACTTTTTAAAAACATATCACAGCTTTGTAGAAATAACAGCCTTAACATTGGCAGGAGCGTCACAGGACTGATTTTATAGTTATAGCACATGACTGTCCTGTTCCTGCTGGGTCTGCAGTGCTGCAGTGAAGCAGCTCTGAGCTCCAGGGTACCAAGATGTCCTGTTCACAGATACCTCTGCTCTGGACCCTTCATCTCTCTAAGATGAGGTACACGAAGAACTTAGTGAGACTCCATGTTCTTATAGCTCTGCCATTAGGACACTCCAGTGAAGGGGACCAGCTGTGTTTGTGCCAGAAATGCAATTTTGATAGCAAAAGAAAGATCAACAACTTGAAAATATAGCAAGGTAGAGACATAGGAAAGGAAAGTGGTACAGACAGATTCTTCAGTTTAAGAATGACACATTCAAGAAGCTTTAGATTGTGGGACAGTAACTTCCTTGAAAAGTTCATGGCCAAAATAATATTAATTCTAATTTCCAGGCACTCAGAGAAGCATATTTTCTTGTCAAAATGAAATTGATTAATCTCCATCCATTTTCAGAACTCCATAATAGGTGCAAATCTACCCTTAACACAGCTGAGGTTTTAGATTGTCTTGTTCAATGCACTTAAGTCCAGCAAACTCAAGCACTAGCCACATACAGAAAGGTTCAGAAAGATGTTACATGCAAGCCCAGGTAAACCTAAGTCTGCATTGCTGCTTCCACAGAGGTCCTTTCCTTGCTTCCAAGAGCAGAGGTAGCTTCGGTGACAACCACTCCTTGTAATCTTGACACTTGTCAGAATTATACCTCATACAAAAAAATAGCCCTCCAAACCTGTGCTTCCTGATGTGCAGAAACCCGGCCAGCCCTAGTGGGCACCTGTTTTGCCAAGGAAACACTTACCCATCCCTAGGATCACTGTAGTTCTTACATTACTGTCAATATTGTCATTGCTCCTTGCAATGCCTGCTAACCTTGTTGTTCTGCCTAATGGCACCAACATTCCCACCCTCAGTATCTGACATACAGTACCTACAGTCTGCTCACAACACAGACATCAGTTATTCTTTCCTAGAAGGCCTTGTCCCAGGAGGGCCAAAGGTGGCTTCTCGATTTATACCCTTTGGGTTAATGGATTTTTCCAATGGATTGTTACCCCCAGGATTCAATCTCTACATTGTTTCTCCATACACCTTTGAAAGGATTGCTTACAGGACCATTAATAACCCATAGCAGTTGCCTCCAGGAATACTATGACTAGTATTTGTTTTCTTAAGTTTCTTCTAGGTTGCTTCAGTTATACACCCTAGAAATGCATCCAAGCACAAGCATCACTGTCTGCTTTAGCAGGGCACCAGGTTGTCTGTTACAGAAAACATGCAACAAGTCTTGCATTAATTCAGACATCCATCCCTTATCTTGACATCTGAAAATGGCACCTTCTGGCAGCTTCCTCTTTGGTATTGTCTTTCTTTTAAGGATGATGTATAGTGGCAATTTTGCTTTATCTGCTAAGACCATCAGCAAAGTGACAAACCTGTTTTTTCATTGGCAGTGTTTTTGATAAGCCATTTGGGCTGCTTTAGTGCATGGTAATATGGTGTCTAAAAAATCCAATGCATGTCTAAATTAAAAAGGGGATGCCTAATTTGTGTTGCCTGTGTGCATTTGTAAATATTTGTAAATTTTCTACATTGCTGCAAAGTGTTGAAATTCTAATGCTTTTTCATATAGTTAAACTTTATCCTAGTGTTATTTTACATCTAATATCTTGAGTATTACATCATTTTTACATACCTAAAAATTAATGGTTTGACTGTCAGTCCAGCAAGACCTGTCCTGCAAAGTAATTTTTAATTGTCATGAGAACCCTGAAAGGACCTCTTTCTAAAACTAATGAGAAATTTTTGTTAGAAGTTTCCTAATCTGAATAGCTCATTCAGAAAGTCATTATTAGTAAAATAATAATTTTCTTCTTTCTATAAAACTTTTAGAAAGAAATGGTCATGAATCTACTTGGAAGTTTTCATATTTCTCATACCATAAAACATAAGGCTTCCAAAGCCTCTTCAAAAGGTGTGGATCTATGCCTTAAAGTACTCAGTAGCAACGGTAATCAAGATGTTTCAGAGACAAGGGAGAAAATTACACATATTATAAAATATAAACTATATTATATGCAAGCTAGGAGTAAGCAAGCAGTAGAAGGTGTTCACTCTGTTCTCAACTTTGAAGGAGCCAGTGGCTCAGAGCAGCTGCATTGGCTGCTTTTGTTTGTCACATTGAAGAGGAAGAGCAGGAAAGCAGCAGCTCTCAGAGTTTCTCCTCCCTGGGGTAAGAGGTGGAGGCTAATTAGGCAACACTGCTAGCGAGTGGCTACACTGGAGTAGCTAAAAAATATATCTGTCAATTTTTACCATCTTAATAATGCACCTTCTTATTTCATCCTTTCTAACATCTGCCTGTTTCTGTAAATCTATGCTTTCAAGTGAAAAAAGAAATTCTATAACATCTAGTGTTGAAACGGAAAAGTATTTTATATTCCCAGTGCTGATATCCTTAAAACTGGGGTACAAGGCTTCTCCCTCAGTATCCAGCATCCTGGTGTATTCCTTCAAAGTGTTAAGAGATGAGAAGACTATTAATTCTTTTCCCCTGAATGATATAGCCCAGTTTATGAGCTGGAAACATGTCAAAAGAAGCTTTTACCTGCTGTCATCACACATTGTTACGCCATATGATCTCCCTCCTCATCTGCAGTGTCACCCTTGAGCTAAGGCAGAGAAGATGATTTTCCTTAAGAAAAAGAAAGAGAAAACCACAGTCCAGCACTATGTTCTTGTCCCTCCCCAGCCTGGCAGCTCCTTTGCTTCTTGTGTCACTGCCAGGTTAACTAATGATACTTGTTCCCCTTTTTGGCTAAGAGGATCCACACAGTTTCGTCCAAGGGTCTTTTCTAATCTTTCTTACAACAACACAGTTGTTACAGAGGCTAAAGCAGAAATCAGTGTTTGGTCACCACTTTAAATTGTTCATGTTTCTTTGTCCATGGTTTCCTCCTTCAGGCCCAATACTCCCCAGGGGTTTGCAGAGCTTACCCCTCTGAGATTGTTCTACCAGACATCTTCTTACAGCATCTTTCACTTACATTTGTAAGCCAACAGACACTACTTACAGTCTTGACTTCATTTTGAAGACCAGTAAGTTCCAATCAACCAGAAAAATAATCTTGATAAATCTTTTTTTATTTTCTTGTCTTCTCATTCCATTAAAGAACTGGAAAAAAAAGTGAAATATCTGAATTTTCTACAAAATGGAAATTCTGGCTCCGCACTGACACTCTAAATGGGTGTTGAGACTCACCTTCCTACCAGCAAAGCAGCTTTTGACTTTTCTGTTTAAGTGTGTCACTTTGTATCATGTTGTGTCACAAGCCGATAATAATAATAATAATAATAATAATAATAATAATAATAATCAGAAGGCATCTGTATTAGGCATCTCCACACCTGTTTTTTGGGAAGTTTGTATTTTGATATGGATCCAGACTTTGCACCTGAGGCCCAGACCTAGGAGATGTGAGGTTTTGGAAAATAAAGCAGTGCCATGACAATGAGCATCAAATTAGACTGTCCTGGAAATTGCAGCAGCGATGACTTCAGCTTGTTTAAAGGTGTGAGGTTCTCAAGCACAGACAAAAGCCAAGGCTGGAGGAAGTCATCCAGCCTTGCTAGAGCTGAATAAAGGCAGTGGTCCCAACCCCAGGGCTGAGATCATTGGGAAAGCCGACTTTCCAAATGCTGTTACTCCCCTGCCAGCCTACACGTCTGACACAGAGGTGAGGCGACAGCCAAGACGCCCAGCACAGTAAGAGCAGAGGCTAGAGAGAGACGTAGAGGGGACTGCAAAGGCTGGGAACAGCAGATGATGTGAGCTGGGTGGGAGCCCCATCCCACCCCAGCAGACACTCCAGGCACCATTCTGAAAAATTGGAACCACATTGCAGGATACACCCTGCAAATAGCTGCACTGTCCAGTCCTTCAGGCAAAAAGCCCATTTCCCCACATGTTTCAGGCTCAATTCATCTATATGTGGGAGGAAGTGCTTGCCATCAGGACTGCATAGTGTTAGCATGGGAGCACTGGGCTCGTGTAGGGGAAGGGCTCCAGGACTCCTCCTTACAAGGCCAGTACTGTCTGGATGGGATATGTCTTTTGGTGGTTATGGTTGGGAACCATTTGTATTTTAATAAGGAAAGTTTGCGCAGTAGGAGTTTTGCCTGAAGTCTGAGAGACTGAAGGTCCTCAGAGCAAAGGGTGTGCTCTGCCCCACAGCCAAAGCTCAGGGGAACTAACCTACTCTGCACAGTTAACAGGTACAGTTGGGAAGGCTCTTAGGCGCCTTTTTTTTGGCGAACAAATATGTCCCCCACCCCCTTCCACTTAGGCAACACAGAGCATGGCTGTTTTTATTATGGTTCTGTTGCTTCACATAGTCCAGCTTTACTTCAATAATAAAAATATAGAAATATAATTAGCATCTTTGTTTCAAGGCACTGAGTTTTTAAATTACCATGTGTGACAACCGTTATGGCAGTGAAATCGTTAAAATCATGTAAATACTTAAACCATGTAGGCCTGGGAGATTATAGTTTCATTAGAGAAAAGGCTATAAAGTTAGACCTAGGTAATTACCTTTCCCATTAATGCTCGAAAATTCTTTGCTCCACTGAGAAGTGATTGTGGTGCATCATGCCTTCTGTGCTTTTACATTCAAACTGCAGGAGCTTTTATTTCATCAGCACAAACTGCAAGGAAACAGCGGCAGCCTTCCAGGTGTACTTTGCAAATTGGGGTTTAAATGTGGAACACATCAAATTAAAATTCAATATTAATTATTTTGTCTTGCTAGGAGCCTGAGTAGTTTAAAGCAGCAAGGGTAATTGTCTAACTCATTGTATGTGTCTACAGTGAACTTAATCATTATGTCAGCTTCCTAATAAAAGGTTATTATAGAAACAAAGATCCCAATTTTACATATGGTAGGCAAGGGAGAATTCGAAGAGCTAGTCTCCAAGGTAGACTTGAGGTTCTTGACAAATGATGCCCATGCTGTGATCAGATACTTAACAAGAAATCTCGTTATTAACTAGGCCTGTACAGATAATTAGCACTTGAGCTTCAAATTTTAAATCTGGCTTGAGATGTATAATTTATCAAAAGCTCCAGCTCACTGTCAAAGTCCTATAATAAGGCAGTGTTATTGATGAATTGAGATTAAGAGCAGATTGAAGAGAAAATTAGGCCACTGGTTAGTCTGAAAGGTCTGATTTCAATATTTGCAGTACTAATTTGGTATTATTTTGGTAAATGGATGTGGTCCCCAAGTGCTACACAGTATAAAAGAATAAACTGTAAGTCATTATTCTAACAAAAAAAGTATTGTTTACTGCATGCTGAATTTTGCAGCATAGCAGTCTGCTTAATAAGCTTCTTTACAGGATAAGTGTACCTGGTTTTATTGCATTAATTTATTATAACACATAGAGAATGCTGGACTTTTATTCAGGGTTAGAAAATGTAGCTTCTTCACATTAAAGATTATATTATGTTAGACTAATGATGATCATGTACGCCAATCCCTAGTTTAGCTGTTTCATTTATATCTTTGAATTGTCTTTGAAGCATTCTTCACACCAGAATGCAGATAGTAGCATTTCATCTATTCAAGCTACATAAAAAGAGCAATCTTTTTTTAATGATCGCCGGTAGCAATTCATTGCAAGTGGTTCCAAGAAAAAAATGAAAGAGTGACTGTATGCGAACTATCTACAGTAAACTGCAGCTGCAAAGGTGTTAGATACACATTCATGACCCTTAGCATAATAAGTCTTTTTGATACACATAATAAAATGACATTTAGGGCGATGTCTGATATCCAGAATTACGTTGGGTAAAACATAAAGTGGGGACAAGTTTGGGGTTTTTTTCTCAGTGTTTAATTCCTACCCAAACCACATGGATCATATCAAAAAGGTGCTGTTTTACTGTATATCCTATCAAATATTTATCAAACGCAACTGTGTATCATTGCATATATCTTATATATCACATCAGTATCCTCCAACAAAATAATAATGTCAGTCGCTGCCTGCTTCCAGGAAACTTTGCACCGGCAATCCCCTGTAACCCGTTATTGGCAGCAGCTCCTTTTCTCTCAGTTTCCAGCTGTCCAGCGGGGTATGCCAAGTCACAGCAGGACCTGAGGAGTGTTTGTATTCAACTGTGGCACTGAGCTTTATGGAGATTTGCCTTGTATATTGTGCACTTGCAGACAAGTGGGATTTCCAGGACCCAGCAGGGGCTCCCCAGTGTTTATGCTGAGGTGGTTTGCTGGTTGGCAAATTGCTTTGGGCCAGAAACGTGTGACAGAAGAATATGTATTGCATTAGCTTTTCTATCAATAACATCTTAACACTGACTTATAACACAATTGCTTTCATGCTGATCCAGCCTCCTAATTTTAATTTTCAGACTGATTGAATTTTGCAATCAGGCATCCTTGGCTATACTGGAAAGAAAAGCCTTTTTTTCCTTCCTTAGAAATAATACGCTTTTAAAAACATAAGTAACAAAAATATAAACAACTTCTACCACTCTAATAAGTCTTTGTTTAATACAGATTTACACAAATGTCAAAACCCTCTAATCTTTGATATATACATTATAATAATTTTAAGAAGGCTTAAAATAATTCATTCTTTTAGCTGTTACTCAGATGTACATACTGGAGTATCACTTTGCAGAACTGCTTGAGTCTTAGTAGATTTGTAAGGGATCCAAAAAAGGAGGGTACTGAATTCTCAGCACATAGAAATGATAATATAGACTTTTGTGTGGGTTTTCATTCAGTCATTTACATTTATTACCCACATATTATGGGCTGATCCTGATCTTGTTTATGCTGATGAGACTTCTGAAATTTGAGATCAAGAGACTCTCCCGATTGAACTAAAACTTATATCGGTGTAAGATGTAAATCTGAAGAGTTTTAAGGATAATTTAAGATTAAAGTGATCAATAAGCTCCAGTTTAATGTTAGTCAGAAAAATAATTCAGGAAGTATGTTAGAACTTTAATTGACATTTTTAAGCATACTTAGAGGTAAAAATATTTAGACATTCCAGAATTTGGGAGGAAAAAATGGTAAGTATATGCCAAATAGAAACATGGGGCACATCTTGAGGCTCTGTCAATTTAGGACACTGGAACTCCTCAGATAAGGCTGCTTTCTAATAAGTTTAGCTACCCAACTGCCTGACTTTGAAGTGTTTTCACACGAAACATTCACACAGCTTATAAGGGGAGCTGCACGCAAAAGTGGTGGTAGAATGTATGTTTTTATACTTGATTATAGTCATATAGTAAATCTAATAGCAATATAACACTTTTCATGAATTGAGGTAGGAAGTAACAGCTACCAAGTGATCACCGAGTAAAAGAATGGAAATGTTTATAATATGATACCTGGCATCTTACACTGCCTCATTAAAAACAAATGGGTTTTATAGCCAGGTGGTTCGTACTGTCGTTCCTGCATCCCCTTTTTAAGCGATTTGGTCGCGCCGGTGTAAATGCCATTGGTGTATGAAGAGCAGCACATAAGAGAACAGGGCTTGAGGATTCCTGTCGACATAATTACAGACTGTGACTACTTAGTGCAGGGTGGCACACGAAAACAGGATTTTGCCATGACAAAGTCCTTCAGCTAGCCCAGACACACTCAACGCTATAGGTACTAATGTCATCCCAGTTACAAAATTGCAGGCGCAGAATTTCCTGCGCTTGGAGATCGCTAGAAGAAAGGCAGAGTTCTGCCTTTTCTGCGTTCCCCCAGCAGCTGCGGCACACGAGGCTGGCGCTAGGAGCTCAGGAGCGGAGCGCAGGGGGCAGGGGCCGGCGGGCGCGCCCCGGGCGCAGCGGACCCGTGTGAGGGGCAGCCCGGCCGCTCCCGGCGGGAGCCGCGCCCGGCGGGAATCGCGCCCGGGACCTCCCGCCCGCGGCACGGCCAGCCCTGGCGCGCGGCTGCCGACAGGGGGCGCCCGCGCTCCGCGGAACGCCCGGTGCTGAGGGGCCGAGGGGCCGCGGGGCCCGCCCGCTCCCGCTGCAGCCGCGGCCGGGCCGGCGGGGACGGCCTGGGGGTGGTGAGCAGCTGGAGGTGGCGGCGCCGGGTTCTGTTTACATCGGGCGGAAGGGAACGTGATGCGGAACTGCCGGGTTTTGGCTTTTTCCGTGAAAAGGGCGAGAGCGGCCGCCTGGGCGGGAGGGCTGGGATGCGGTGCGCTCCCAAACTTAGGCTAAATAAAGCTTTCGGGATACAGACCGAAGCAGAACAGCGGCCGGCTGTCACCGAGCGGTCCCCGTCGGGTTTACATCGCCCAAGCCAGCCCTGGCGCTCTGCGGTGCCTTAGAGCGGACAGCAGAAGCCGGAGCAGCCCGGTTCGAACAGGCGATAGTAAAGAACAGCGCCTGCTACTACAGAGCTGCACATTCCCGGACGGGTTTTAAAACATACGCAGAATTTGAATTCTCTCCCCCCTCCCCCCCCCCCCCCCCCCCGCGTTGTTTTTTGTTGTTGTTGGGTTTTTTTGGTTGTTTTTTTTAAAATTTAATTATTCCGGAAGACAACTGTCCAGGAAACTCAGGTATTTTCCAAGTGGAATACAGCTCTATAGCCTGTGACAATGCACGGTGGTTGATGAGCTAGTTCTAGAGGCTTCTGAATTTTAATGATGTTGGAGATGATATTGTGTGTCCTTCAGCTTGTTAGAGTGACACCAGCACTCCATAAATCATAATACCTGTGTATTGTAAAATCAATACCAAAGTGCTATCTCAGCGCTAAACCTTAATAAGTTTTTCAGTGCTCTAGCAGCCTAAACTTTGCTGTAATGCCATTGGACCTGTGGGTTGAGATCAGAGCATGCTTAATTTGTTTTGTAATAGAGACTTTTCTTTAATGAAGGACCGATTAGTAAAGCTTTGGTTGCCACTCTAGTGATCAGTTGGCAGAACAGCCTCTGCAATTAAACTCGTGTATCTCTGTCCTGAAGCAAAAAAGCAGGCTTAAACAGTCAATAAATGTTAATCCAGTCAGAACCTGTCTGTGCCTTTGAAGGCTGCCCATGAGGGGTTTTTCAAATCACATTTTTTTCATCATTTTAAATATGGAGGTCCCTATAGAGCTGGTACATAGTGTACAAGGCCTCCCACTGCTCTGTAATAAGATCTGGCATACTAACAGCTTTCTGTACAGATCTGTCATCTTTAGGTTTGTTTGTCCCTCCCTATTCCAGCATAACTATCTGTATAGTTACTGGTTATGAAAAAAAAGCATTTTGCCTTTCTTACACATGAGAGTAAAAAGGCTACTTCAAAAATCTTTATACAAAACATGTCACTATGGATGCATATGATTTTATAATTTACAAGCATCTCCCTCAAACTTTTTTCCATTATTATTTGTTTCTTTGTGGGATGATACCCAGGGGAGGAAGTTTACGTTTATGCACAAACTGCAAAGTATACACAGGAAGTATGGAGCTGCCAAACTGTCCTTAAAACAAGCACAAAGAAAAGTTGAACCTTATCTAGATTGTTGTTGCTCTCTAGGATATGCTTCTCATGAAACACTGACAGATACTCATCTCACTGCTTTCCAGTCTTTTCTGCTTGCTTTCTTTTCCTATGAACAGGATAACAAAAGCAAGCTGATAACTAAAAGCAGAGTGAGAGTTAGCAGAAAGGTGTCAGATAGAGCTGGGAGGGAAACTCTTTTAGAGTAAAAGAAAGAAGGAATTCCCAGTCTTTCTGTTTGGGGAAACAGTCTTTGCTATGAACTTCATTTTCTTCCATTTCCCAGCTTATTTTTCTATCTACCCCTTTAGCTGCATGCATGATGTACATAAAACACTTACATACACGGGAGAGTGTGTTAAATTTAGCCTAATCATAACTGGCATCTCCCTTACGTTGTTCTGTAGGATTTAGCTTTTGTTCTTCATTGTGGGACTGAGAGCTTCACACAAAAAGATGAAGAGATTCGTATGAATCATTGGATTAGAAAGAAGAATTTCCTGCTGGAGAGAGAGAGAAGGAAAAGAAGGGTACCAGTCTCTTTTTACAAAGGACCAAATTCATCAGTAGCACAACATTCTGATTTCCCTGTAAGTCACTGTTCCCTGCCAGCATGGCTTGGGAGTGTTTGGAGACCACAGACTGAGAAAGGAAACTTGTGATGGCCTTCTGGACAATGCAACCAGTACAGTGCAATCATACAGGGTTTCAGCATAGGCAGTAGGTGCCAGTACTGTGATGGGATGTTCTCTGCTCTTTCCTGTTGGCTGCCAAAATGTTACAAACCACCAAGTTGGCTTTAGTTTAAGGAAGAAAGCCAAGGAAGTAATAGCTAAGTGTAGTACTGTAGGCATTATTAAATACATATTACTTACAAATATGTACATATAACCGCCATATAATTATTTTAATCATTTTTAAATTTTTGATTTTGATGAAGAATATTATGAAATTTTAAAAAATACAAATATATACATTTAAAAAACTACCACTCTCCCTTCCTGTTTTTTCGACCCCTGGCCGGTGCAAGACCAGTCACAGGCAGTGACAGAAGTCATAGTGTAACCACCCAGTATATATCAGGTGGGTCAGGTTCAGCCTGAGGTACACATTTTCTGATAACTGAAGCTCAAAAAGCAATAAGAATATATTTCGTACTATCATTTGCTGTATTCCCCTTTTCATGTACATGGTTCCATCTTTAGTTTCGATCGTTTAATTCAGACTAGTTTATGATACAGGTACTTATGACTTACCTCTTACACCACCTCTGATTTTAGCCCTCTGTAGGTATTTCTTCCAGCAGCCAGAATTATGTAAGACCGAGCTTGAGTTTTGTCTTCCTCCACCCTCCTGTGTTCACAGCAGTCCCTGGCAGCAGACCTTGGGTTCCCATTCAGTCGGGTTGTATGCAACGTTGCAGAAATCATAGAGGAGATTCTTGTAGAAATACAGAAATCAAAACTGCTGGGAAAAAGGAGCCAGACAGTGCCTTTCAGAAAAAAAATAGAACAAGCAAAGGGATTCCAAATAGGCAAAGGATATCTTTAAATATTGGCAATTGCTTATTCAGCATGTGAAGCTGTAGAAGCCATACAGTTCTAGGCAACGACAGCACAATAGCATGGATATTGATGGCCTGAAAGTCCTACTGATCCACAAAAGATTATGTTATTATGTTCCTCTACTATAATACATGAATTTTTGCATGTAAAAATCTTTTTTTTAATCTAGTAGGATATGCTAAATGATGTTCTTACATGTTTTTGACTGCATTTGGCTCGTCATGTAGTGTAGTCAGCACATCCCCAAATTTAAGAAAACAGGATTTAAGCCAGCCAGCTGTTGAGTACTCCCAGAAGGGAATCAAAGGGAGCAAACACCTCTTAAGCAAAACTGTACGTGAGATATTTACTATCACAGAAGACCTGCTAAAGGATGAAGAAACATACAGCATTTAAAGAGAGAGGATGTCTTCATGCTCACAGTGTCTAATAAGACAGGCAAAAGCGAACATGACGATGAACAGAGACTGGCTGTGGCCTTGGGGTTGGCCCATGACTGTGTATAAAATCTCTCTAGGTGTTCTCTGATATGTCTGCTCACCTCGCCCTGCAGTCTGTTTAAGTATTAATTAACCTTGCAAGAAAACAAAGCTCAGATGAACAGAACCAATGTTGATTTCTTAGCTTGGGTCAGTGAAACTGGCTTCTGACAACATCTGCTTCACGTGCTTTTCCACTTGCACACTCTTGGGTTGCCCACAGGTGTAGGTCAGGTCGAAGTCACACCAGCTACTCTGAGTGGGTACTACCTCAGCAGCTGGAAGGAGTAAAAAATTTGGAGCAATTCTCCTGTGAGCCACAGTGATCTGGGCAGCCTCTCTAATTCTGAGACAACTCAAAGACTCTCCCAGAAATTTAGGAGCCTCTGTTGTTTCAGTGGACTCCCAGGGTCAACTGCGAGTGGCTGCAGGAGGTGAAACTTTAAGCAGACTACAGCCTTATAAAATTTCAGCAGACACATACTTGAAAGCCTAATGATCAGTTTAGCTTGGCTTAATTGGGTTTATGTGTTCAAGGATATCCTGGCAGCTACTCTGGGAGAAAATTAAAGCTGGAACAAAATTTTGTTGATCTAATGGAGGACCTGAGCCTACCTCTGCATGAGAGGCTGCTCTTAGCTGGCTCCTCGTAGCTGGGGAGATGGGCTGAGCCCAAATATTTCACTGTTCATCAGTCATAAACTCTGTTTTGGGGGAGTGACAAAGCTCTGTGCTTGGGAAGCTGGTGAGTTGGCTCAGTGCTGCTTGCTCACTCACTTTCTCTCCCTTTCAAGTCTCATCCACCCATTGCAAAAATGAGTCCATGATGAATAGACTTTTGAATTGGCTTATAATTGGTTATTCTACTCTATAATATTAATTTTCATCTTCAACTGTTCATTGATCGAGGAATACTGGATGTGGATTGTTAGTTTTCTTTGTGACACTTAAATTGAAGAATGATTTGGAGAGCATGTTACTGCATATTGATGACATTCTCCATCTCTTATGTGTTTTTAGAGTCTTTCTCTTTGCTTCTTTGGAAGAAGCAAATTTAGCTTCCAAGGCTTGCATATTTTGCCTATTTTTATTTAATAATCAACTATTATTAACTTCTAAAAATGCTGAAGAAAAATAACAAAACATGCAACTCTATTAAAATGAAGAGAACTCCCCTCGAAAAAGAATTAGTCAGCTTTGCCCCTCTTACCAGTCTTTCTGATTTGCTTTCAAATACTTCCACTTCTCTGTCTATGCTGCAGTATTTCCAGGTGCATGGTAGCATCCTGACTTCTTGGGCTTTCTTACAGACCACAGCGAAGCTGAAACAGAAGCATTTACAGTCAAGATTATTTATGCTAGTCAGCTCACTGCAAAATGTGTGAATACAATGGATTATGTGAAAGCTTATGAACAAATAACGCACTGAGAGCATCCATAATACGGAAATTCAACAATCAGCAGTTTGCCACCCACAACTGGAAGAGATGACTCAGTTTGATCTCTGGGAAAGGCTGACATTGTCATTGCTACATGCAAAGTGGAGAAGGGCACTGATGGCTGCTCCACGTGAGCATTTAGTGGCCTGGACACTCCTGCAACTCAGGGGACACTGATCCTCCCTTTGGCACAGCTGTTCCAAGGGCTTCAGGGACTGTGCGCTCTCATGTGAGTTGCTTTCGTGGGGAATTTTTCTGTCAAAGCTGCTTGGTGGCTTTCATGCAGTCAGTCACACCCTGTGAAATAAGTTCATCATGCAAGTGCAATAACCTGCTTTCAAGCTTCCCTTGATGATTTAATTTCAAACAAAAAAGTATCACAAGGCTGTACTCTTTGCACCTCAAATTTCCATACTTCTAACAACTTGCTGCTGGAGCCTGCCAAATTATGTAACTTCGTTCATTTAAAAATTCGTTTATTTTATCATTGTCTTCCAAGAAGTGCCAAAATTAATTTTAATTAAAATTTGTATTTAGGAAACAATCAACAAACCACACACATAACCACATGCACAGCTTGATTTGCTGCTGGGGTGAACCATGGTATGCCAAGCTTCAGCCTGAAGCTAATTTTTTACAGCCAAGTTATAAAGCCCTGAAAAGGGGGTTTTATTGTGGAAATGCTGACAGAACCATAGTGGTGCTACTAGCTGCCTCTCTAATTAGTTTAAAGAATGGAAAGTTGTATTTTGCAATATGTGGTAAGCCCTCTTTTCCTGATGTTGCTGGTTTATGCCAAAACTACAGGATTAATTTGATGTTATTACAAGTTTGAAAAGAGGAGTTTTTTGCTGTCATGAGAGTTTAGTACTTTCAGGCAGTAAACTGGATTTGTACTTTCAATTATATAAATATTAAAAGGTGCAGTTTTGATTTGGTTTTGGTGACAGTAGCAGATCCCTGCTGTGTTCGCTCTACTTTGAAGAAGATGTGGAGTCCACATGGTGTTTCTTGCATGTTTTCCAGAGACTACTTTTAAATTCCTTCAATAAAAGTTACTTTTATTCCTGCTTAAGTGTTTTGTGGTAATGTTTACAGACAAACATCCTGCCAGCAGATTAAAGTAAATAAAAGACAGGACACCAGTAACATAAAACACATCATTTTACTACTGTTCTCCCACCACCTGCACTCCATCTTCTCCAGAGCTGCCCATTTGTAATTATGCCTACCTGCTCTGGGTTCCACTGGTTTCAACTTTTGCAGTGTACAGGGAAGGCAGCAGAAGCCATTTACCCTCCCACTTTCATTGTCTACTGCAGGGTTGCTGTAGTATCACTGGAGTCGAGCAACTTCTGTAATTTACCATCTCTTCAACAATAAGTAGTTACTTAGTCTGTGGCTGTGCGTCCTATTGCAGTTCTTACCAGCTCCTGCTAACAAGCCCACACCTCATACACCAGCTACCCATGACCAGGAACAAAAGAGCATTCCTTCCTCCAAAGGTAGGGCAAGCATAAGGGAAATGAATAGCTGCAATTATAAGATTACACAGTCCCATGACATACCAAGCATGTCTTAAAAACATGCATAATTACGCAAAAATGAGTCGACCCACTGATTTAAATGAGACAACTATGTGATTAAGTGCTGTGCTATACTTTCATTTTGCTAATTTGTTTGCTTGGGGTTTTTTTCCTCCTAACACAGTACCCACAGTGTCTGGAAAATGTTACTCACTTACAGTTGCTATATAATTGCTGTTTCTGCTATTGTTAGTGTGCTGGGGCTGGGCACAGACCTCTGCATCAGGGAAGAGCTGTAGTGAGGGTCTAAAAACTCATACATATTTGTTTAAAAAATACTGCTATTCCTTCAAGAGCCTACAAATCCTCATTAGTTATTATACTGTCAGGAAAAAGTGTTATATTTACACCTGAAAACAAGCCATTGCAATCCCTCTCTCCTTTTTGGATATGTCTCCTGTTGTAGTCAACATTATGCTATTTTGCACTACATGGATTAATTGAGAGACAATAAGAAATTAATCTGTTCTCTTTCTTCCAGTCCCTGCTTTCTACTCCCATCCATCTACAAGGAGTGCCTGTCTGGTACTTGACAGTACCTGCAAAGGCTTTGACACTGAATTTAGTATGTCTGCTGAGATTACACTAACGGGAACAGCGGATTATTTTCTAAGTGCTAATCCTTAATGCAGAAATTTGTGCTTGTTCAGCAAAGCAAGGTCTCCATTTCCTTTCTCCTTTGTATTTTATTTGCTGCCACCTAGGTGGGAGGCAGCCCCTTAGGAAGGACCCGATGGGCCGGTGCATCGCAATTTGACTCAACCAGATCTGACCCAAGAAGCAGTGCTCAGAATTAGATCACAGTCTCTGCATGCATTAAGATCTGCAATCTACAGTAGCTCTGCTAGTCTGCTGAGCAACCAGACTGGCTCTGATTGAAATTACCATTTTGATGCTCTGACCTTCAAATCTCTTAATAAAGCAGAAAACGACTTGTCCGCTTGTCCTTCTGGCTCTGGGGAGGCAGAGTGGCACCAGCTGAGCGAGCCAGTACAAGATTTAACTTAATACATGCTCCCAAATAAGCACCAAGGCAAGAAGGAGAAAACAATTGAAGAGGCTGATCCTCATTTACAGTAGGGGCTGCTCCCACTGTCACACACACAAGGTCAACAGGGGTCCTGCCAGTGCTTTGCTAAATGGGCAGTAACAAACACCTCCTGCTTCAGCTCCAGCACCTGGGTACAGTTTAAAACCCACCACCAATCACACACTGCAACATTCACTCCAAATACTTTGTACTTACATGACCATGTTCAGATGTCTGGCCACTCTGGAACTGTGAGCTCCTCTTCACAGCTCAGAGAAGGAACGGAAATGGGGAGTTTCTTCAAAGGTGGTGCTTGTAGCAAAGGGAAATAACTTCTGTGCTAATCTGAAGATCACATATAAAGTAGATAGAATCAGTGATACCCCCTCCTAGGGCAGTTGTACCCCAGGAAGCCTGGAGGAAAAGACAACCTCATCTCTGAAAAATAAATTTTTCCTTTAAGTGTTGTGTCACCATTTGATACTAAGTAGTAGGTAAAAGCTAGTATTCTGGTAAAAGCAAGAGAGGATCCAGTGAAATAAACTGGATTATTTTATATCTGTTTGCATTGATTCCAGAATAAATACAGGAAAATACCAAGACAACAGCTCTCAAGGACAGTAAGAATTGCAAGATTCTTTTTCAGCCAAGAGATATAAAAATAATTATGTCATGCTCTATGCAAAAATCACTGAAACAAGATACACCCATTTCCCTGACAGACTTCCTCACAAAAATAAATAACCATTCTGCATGAAACTACTCATCCTGAAATTCAAAGCAAAAGGAGTAAAGTAAAACAATTTGCCAAGGTCTATTGTAAAAATAAATAAATAAATTGGAGAAATAGTAAAAGCAAATTGAGGAGACTGGTAAAAATAAAAATGAAATGCATAGATATGTGAGAAAAGATTTTATGTTGTATTATCCATGAAGCTGGTAACTGGATCTTATTTATTAAACATTGTCATTATTAAAACTAAAATATATTGATGTTTTTCATGAGAATCTACAAGTACTTTTATTGCTTTGTAAAACACTATTGAATTTTACTCCATAAATCTAATCTGTGTATAGATTTTAAGGGTGTTCACTTACATATACTTACAAGCATGCATAATTAATTTTGAAATGTACCTTTTTTTTCTTTTAGTAAAATCCAAATCTCATACATTGCAGCTGATCTCGTTTTTTAATATAAAAATCTGTAAATTGCAACTTAGTGTATCTAAATAACTTTGGTCTGGAAATCTTGTAGGAATAGAACTTGATGTTATATTTCCAGTAATTCCTGACCTCAGCCTTGGGGAACTATGCTATACACACCTTTCCAATGCTATTTACTCTTTCAGATTAAAGTAGTAAGAAAAATAATTAGTATTATTACTATGGTATGTTGTCAAAGTAGATGAAAAGGATGATTAAGTAAGCACTGAAGAATTGTCTGAAACCTGTATCAATATTCCAAAGAGTCTGATTAGCTGCTAAGAGAGGACCTGGTTTGGTTTGACTAATTTTGAAGAAAGGTTCAGGTTGTTGTAACTGACCACAGATAAACCCATAATGAAGACCCGGTAGGTGCACATTCAGGCTTTTGATGTTTGAGGAAATGTTACACACCACCATTTCCCTGGGAAAGCAGGAACTTCCATATGGAAGAAAAATGACCAGAGAACACAAAGTGCCTCTAAGGGGTGGAGCATCTGTTTGTCCCAGATGTAAAGAGCATTAGAGGTACAGATCCTGAAGGTGACATCCAGCTGGAATTTGCAATAGTTTCAGTCACACTACATTGACAGCAGCCTCAGGGAAAGGGCTTTGTGCCAACAGAGGCACTGTACCAGAAGGGACAAGAGGAAGGAAACATCTGATTCCTACTCATCTTACATCTATCTCTCCTCCTGCTGCCTACAAGCACCATGAGCAGGAAAGCCAGCAGCGCTGTAAGGGCAGCCTGGGCATCTCCCCCACGCCTTTGCAGGGCCCCAGCCAAGGGGCTCTCCATTCCCTGGTGCTCCTGCAGTGGAGCAGTGCAGAGTTTCTGTGCCTCTTGCTACTGGGGCCAAAACTGCGTCACAGCTGGGCTGTGAGGACCTCACCTTCGCCTCTTGGGAGGGAAACTGAAACAGAGGGAAAAACGATGTGTGGAGAGAGCACTAAACCTGAGATGAGTAAGACAGTAGTTTTCCTCCAGAAATGTACACTGGGTGACACTGTGGGGAGGTGGCCAGCATGGCTCCAGCTCAGCCATCAGCAGCTTGTGGCTCCCAGGCACCAAACCAGCAGTGGGCTGAGGCCAGCACAAAATAAGCTGGTTTTGAAAATGCTCTGATGCTTTGTTCTTGGAGCCACGGAGTTTTATTTTGTTTCCATTGATACCAGTCATGCATAGCAAGAGACTTTTGTGGACCCAAAATTAGCAGGGCTGTAATATGGGTTTTTTTCCCTCCAGAAAAATTGTTATATACCTGAGACTTCTCTCAGGGAGGGAGTGCACCATAAAAATTTTATGTGTGTAGTAGAACTCTAAAAGCACTGTGATAACAAGCCCTGTGTTTTAAACAAAATATAAATACCGAATTCCATATTAGAAATGGTGTAGTGGAGGCTCAAAGGATCACTCTAAAAATTAAGGACCACTAACTCTAAACCAAAATGAAATCCAGGGAGCTGGGAATACCAGACTGATTATTAACAAAGGTGTGTCATCCACAATGAGTTTGGGTGATCAAAGACGAAAAAGATTCACCCAAACACAAATGAGATTTAGGAGCTGGACATGGGGGCCAGCAGAGCAGGGGAGTGGGCTGGATTCAATGGTGTTCTCATTGCTGAATGAAGCAGACGAGATGCAGGCTTCCCATCCCTCTGCCTTCTTCCTGCTATCCTTGTCCTTGTGCCACCACTCACCCATGACCCTGTGTCCAACCTCAAAAGATTCTCCCTACTCACACTGGGGCCCCATGCAGGCAGAAGAGACCATGGCAGCCTGTAGCCTCTTCTCCAGTTCTCTGTTCTATCACCTTCACAGAACTCTGTGTCAGATCCCTTCAGGAATGTGCAGCCAGTTCCCTGCAGGGGAAGAGGCAAGAATTGGTGTTGGCTGCCACACGCACTTCTCAGTATGAGGTCCAAATCTGACACAAGTGAATCTCCAAAAATGTGCTGTGCATAGAAATATTTAGAATTGCTTTCTAGGCAGGTCTCACCAGTAATGTGTGTTTAGCCTCAGCTGTATAGTAGCTCAGAACTTAGCTCATTTTTTGTAATTGGACTGCATATTGTCTAGTGTACTGGTAGCTATAGCCTGAGTCTCCCAGTTTACCCTCCCCTATCATTTATCCCTCTGCAAAAGAATTGCTAAGTGGATCTAGAAGATGCCATTCTAATCCAATAGGCTTCTATCTCCATTTTCTATTCTTGCTCCACAAGCACAAGCCACAATTTTAGGGATGCAGGTTTATATGGAATACACATTGAGTGCTACTCAACACTGCTTCTACTGAACAATATGATAACTGTTCTGGTTCTTTGTTAATCAACAGGCAAAGAGTAGGCAAAATAGGCTTCAATAAGCAAAAAATTCATTACCCCAAAAATGACTAGGAAGAAGAAAATACTTAGTACTATGCTTTCCTTCTGTTCCTTTTGAAAAATTTTAATGACATGTTCCAAATGTCTAAAACGTTTATTAAAAACGTGTGAAGCTATCATCTGTATACTTTTCTTTTAGGACTCTTTAACAGACCTTCTGAGAAGTCCCAGAGATGTTAGCCAACCCATTAAGGGTAATGAATCTTGGCATGAAAGAACAGCACAGCAGCAGCTACACATGAAGCAGCCTATACCATAAATTATCTCAAATACAAACCCAATTCCCCTTGTTTATCATGTATATAGAGCACCAGCATTCAAGATTCCCTCCAGAAGTGCTGGACTGTGTGTAATATTACTCATAGCATAACAAGGTCTAGTTCTGTCATTGCAATTGCTTCTTTCCTCAGATGATAAACTACAGACATGCAGCAATAGGAAGGCTATCCAGAGAAATAAAAATATCAACAGGTTTAACAAAAAGTCTGGAGCAACTGCATGAAGAGGTGAATAAACGTTACTGCAGATGTCCTTGAAGTATGTAATTAAGTCACCATCGCTGACAGAAGTTCTTTGCTGGTGCAGCACAGTGCAGCCCTGTGGACCTCAATACTGAGAATGGGTTGATTAAGAGTAACTCAAGATCAGAATATAGCACAGAATGTGCAAAGCCCACCATTCTGCATGGAGATAGATTTATATCACAATTAATGCCCCTTAGTGCCAATATTTACCTGCCTGTGCTACCTCCAAGAAGGAATCCCCACATGTATGTCTGGGACATTGCTAAATCTATGAAAATAGCCCATTTTAGTACAGCCCTACCTGCTTCAGCTATGCAGAAATAATCCCACCAAAGGTCTAAGGGATGGTCAAAATCTGCAGGAATCAGAATTCAAGTCTGGAAGTCATAAAGAATTAGAAGCAGAGAGGTTCCTGAACAAGGAGCTCTTGCCTTGGATGCCACAGGCACGTATTTTTAGGCAGGCAGGCAATGCTGACATGATGCTCTGCCAGTTTAGCTGTGGTTTGTAAATGTATTTATTTACAAATGCAACGGAGACCTCAGCCTGTACATGTTGCATTTGCACATCAAATAATATTGGTTTGGTGTGTCTTCCTGATTGTATTTCAGCAGTCCAGGTTTCCCTGCCTTTTTAAACGGCATAAATGGCAAACTGTAGGTGAGGTGATTTCCCCTAAACACCTGAGGTACAAGGTTATGCAGGTACAATCAAAATTGGATGCTCTTCCTAAGGAATGAGGTGAAACCAATGTTGTTTGAGAAATGTATAACCCTGTAATTATAACATTTCCTGTGCTGGGGTGGTCAGAGTTTTACACTTAAGATGCACATTACAGTTTTACTGACTGAAAAGTCACCCAAAGACTGGATGTGAAACTGGACACCAAGGTAGGCGGCTCTTCTGGAATTCAGTTCTACAGTGCAAGGAAAATGGAAGCATTAATCTATCAGATTGCTTGAAAGAGAAGATTGTAATTAATTGAAAGCCCTTGGAGGTTTGCAATGTTGGAAACAATTTCCAGAGAGGAAGGTATCAGTACATAGTCACAAAAAAGCTGTTGGCAGGTTTGGGCTGTATATCAGATTTCTGCAACATTTATCTGCCATAGTACCATAGTGTTTTTCCTACAAGCAAGTACAGTATACACTTATTGTGTATATTTATGTGTACAGAATATCCATCTCCTGGTATCTATCACCTGTTTACATACACACATAAATGACATCCTGTTAAAACTTAAGTACAGTCAAATTTGAGCATCTGCAACATCTTTTTTGCTGTTACATATTTCTTGAAAAGAGTTCTTTTATATGATTATTGCCAACCCTTAAAAATTATCCCATGGAGCAACAATGTATGAAGCAGATGCAGCCAATAAGAACGTAAAAAAAAAATAAGTATTTCCACAAGACTTATGCTGCTTGGGAATTTGTTATCTCTTGTAGCTGGAAGATTCTGTTGGAATTTGTGTATAAGCCATGTTAGTTTTCTGTGGCAGGTTTTGTACATAACAGCAAGTTTCTTGTTAGTTCAGGGCAAAAAGTCATCTTTGGAGCAGTTGCCCCAGCAGGAGGATAAAAGATGATGGTTGGTAATTACATCAGGTTTGCACTGTTGAGCAGATGTTCTTGCAGATAGATTTTGGCTGGCATTTATAGAACAACACTAGTGAATCTCATGATAGCATTGGAGGAATGCTGCCACAAGTAGATGGAGCTGCCTGCTTCTAATAAAAAGATTTTTAACAGAAGAAATAAATTAAAATAAAAAAGAAGTGAAAAGTGTACAAGATAAACTACCTCACAAAATGGTTTTTGGGGTTTAAGAGTTAGACTTAACCCTGAGTAACCTGAATGTGGCCCAGCCAGTTAGACCTTGTCTTAATATGGTACCAGTTCTCAATATCCGGAATGGTCACAATGCTCTGCGTAGGGCCAACATTAGAGAAATGGAGGCAGATTCAGGGCTGGGGGACATGGGAGCAGCAAAGAAATAGAAAACTAAGAATACCCCTTACCTGCCTAAAGCTGACAGCAGTTTGATGAAAACTGGACAGCAACCAAAAATTCAACATAAAAGGTGTTAGAAAGAGAACTCAGCTCAACTTCCATGTCTGACTTTATAGGGATAAAAGCAATATAGTGGGAAAAAGGATTCTACTTACATCTTCGAAGACAAATCTAAATGTTTAAAAATATTAACTAGTTGTAAACCAACATTACTCACTGCTGGGATGGAGAAGCATTATTTCATTCACTTTATGCTTGGAAAATAAGCTGCTTAACCAAACAGCAACTTGGCTGCAAAAACGTAATTGTAGCTCAAAATCTCCCACTCTCAATCCTGTTCTCAGTCTGTAGATAGGTTTCTGAACAGGTTCTTTTTTAAGTGTTAAGCTCAATGTAAAAGGCAGAATGGTGAAAATATGCCACAGTCTGGGAAATTCTCAGTATTTCTACCAAAAAAAAGCTTCTGAAGACTGAACACATTTCTAAATCATCTAATTCAATGTAACTTTCTACAAATTTGTTGTGCATTTAATAATGGAAATAAAATATCATAACTGGAGCCGGACTCCTGATTTGACTGTGCTGAGGGCTGCCAGAATGTCTGTTAATGGAAAGATTTATTGACAAGAAGTGTTTTAAAAACAGGGCATTTACAATTAGATTAGAACCATTCCCCTTCATTCTACCTATCCTCAGGAATGCTGACTTTCAAAATCCCCTCCTTATTGTGTTGGGTGAACAATGCTAAAAAAAGCTGCAAACCTGTCCTTACTGGCAGGTGCCAGCTTGCAGAATCAGATCTGTGAGCTCCACTCGCTCTATCCTGAACAGGGCATCAGACACTGCAAGGAGTGTCAAGTGGAGTTTCCTGTGCAACGCCAAGGGTGTTGGGAGTAATAAAAGAGACTGTGTGCTTGCCCAGTGCTTTGCTTTTAGCTCTAAGTTCCAAGAGGGAAAATTTCATCCAACAGTCACATTACAATAAATTCAGAACATTTCTTAAGGCATTCAGGGCTAATACATGCCTCAACTGCAGCTAAAGGTGTTGTTTATTGTACTCACTCCAGGACTGAATTTTGCTGGAGTTCTTCAAGAAGAAGAACTGTGTTACTGTCAGGAGAAAGATGTGAATAAGAAGATGGCTTAGAGCAAGGTTGCTAGAAGAGAAAGTGTCAGGAATGGGGAGGGACAAACCAGCCAGTTTAAAAACTTGACTTTTAAATATAAATTAAAAATAGTCTCAAAATATCTCTCCCAAATTATGTTCTTTTATTCCTTTCTCCCAGTTTTGAATTGAACTAGACAACAGAATTGCCGTGAGGAGGGTATTGCCTCAGGGTCCACAACGGGACAGTGCTGATGCAGGGGGCTCTGGTCAGTATAGACTTCTAGAAGGAGAAAGCAAGCAGCCCATCTCAGTCCCAGATCTGTAGTGTCACTGCTCACAGTGCATATTTGCCCAAACTGCCAGAAGACAAGAGAAAACCTTTTCTCTCAAGTTTACACTTAGGTAATAGGCATATTTTTTTTCAAATGTGTTTGACTCCTCCACCTAAGGAATAATTTGATTATTCTCAACAGTATGGTTTACCTTTGCAAATGCAAAAGAGAAAATGGAATACAGCAACTCACATGGGTAATTCCTGGTTCCATTGTGGTTTTCTCATGGTCTCTCCTGTCCACTGGCAAGGTGAGGTCATTCTGCCTTGCTTCCTTTCAACCCTCTTCAAGTGCACTGAAGTGCAACTGGTTCAGTTTTCCTGGAAATCTACAGTCTGAAAAAGAGGAAGTGCAATTCAGGGATACACTTCAGGTGTCATATGGAAAGGCACCCCAAGGAAAGCGAGAGGATAAAGAATCAAAAAGTGGAGGATAAAGGGAAGGTTGAAAATACATTGCTTCAAAAAGGTAAAATGAGATCACCTCAGTTATTATGTGATCCATACAGTGTGTTCTTGACCTTTTTTGAAGAAATGGTACTCAATTCACCATACCATCACCTATATTTGTAATAAATCAAATGACAAATGTCATTTATTAGAACACTAAGGTTTACTGTTTAAGTGATTAACCGAGAATTATTTGTATGATTAAATGCTGGAAAATAATTTGATTTCACCATGAACCTATAGCACAGTTCTCATTACACAGAAGTGCTGCATATTAGTTGAAGCAAATTTACATTCAAAGAGTTTCTGGAGTGGCTGCTAATCACAGGCTGTTAATTACTGTCATTACATTCGACTGCTGAAGAGACTAACCGAGGAATCAGTCTCATGATCTTGGTATTTGAAAGTGATCTTCACCAATAAAAACACATCAGACATACAGAAATTGCAAATTGCTGAATTTGCTGACGCAGTGGAAAATTCTGCTGACTATAAGTACCCATCTGGTGATAGATGCATTCTTGACACAGTTTCAGTGTTTGGACTTAGGAAATAATGAGTATCAATGTCCTAGCTAGGGAATATGCAAAGATGAAGGAGCCCTTTGTATCATTAATTAAGGAAAGTAGTAGCAGAGCTCGTTCACAGATAAGTGACTGTACATAATAATCATGTATTTATATGAGGAACTGTTATGCTATATAACTATAGTAGCAATTAGGTTTTCACAAAGTAGTTTTAATAAAAGGCATACTTACGTAATAAATAAACAATTAATTTCCATGGCAGATTAATTACACGCGGCTTAAAATGGTCACCACGCTAAGTGAAACCTATAGAGGCAGATTCTTACAAATGCAAATGTACAACTACATGCTTACAAGTGAACATATTTTTCACTTGTAAATCAAAAACTTACATGCAGGAATTTCAGAATAGATACCTCTGTAAAAAGCAGACCCATACATGATTTTTGAGCGAAAGAAAGACCCAAGCTTTCTGTATTCAGGGGACATGGATGGCCAGCCTATAAACAGTCCCAAGCAAAGAGAGGAATCTCTTGAAAATGTCAGATGCCCCACTTAGAACTTTTAACCTGATGATGTGAGAAATCTTTCCTGTGGCGTCTTCTAACATCTTTTCTTAGCTTGGTCTTTAACCTCATGAAAAGAACAGGGAGGGGATAGCTCTATTTTCATCCATATGGCAGGGAACCATTAACATGCTTTCTCTGATACAGAATAGGCCTATAGAATTTGGAATTAATACATTGTTTATATTATTTCTCACATAACTCTAAATTATATTCAAAACACTGCAATGATATAGCAAAGCCAGATGCTGTAGTATATTAATATTTCATAAAAATATGGTTTAACACTTTTTCAGTTCATGAATTATCTGTAAACAGACAACCGCCTTCTTGAATACATTCATTATTGGAAGTTATTGTACTATAACGCAAGGAAATAATTCCTGATTAGTTGCTTGTTTACAAAATAATTTGTTGCAGATACTCTATATTCCTGTTGATGGCATGCTGCAAAAGCTAACAAGCTTTTCTGGACAGAAGAAGGGTTACGCTTCTGAGATGACGGTCACCTACAGACAACATATTGAGAGTTTTGCATGCTATGAATGTTGAGGAACTCAAAAAGCTCAATTACATTTCAAAGAAATGCAATCTCTTTTTGGGTGTTATCAGTAACCTTCATGGGAGGGAGTACACTGGGAATAACAGCTCAGAAAACTGTGTGCCAAAGTAGCATATAAATTTAGTATGTTCTCATTCGAAGTAAATTAATGCTCTGTATTGTCCATGCCATGCTCTTGGAAAAATACAGATTAGGATACAAATCCTGCCTTTGAACATGCACATGAAGCTCCTGTTTGTTGCAGTGGCTAAATTCACTTTATACCCCCCAAGCTACCCTAAAAGTGGTCTCTCCGAGAAGGTTCTCCCTTTGTCTAGCTTCTACTGGCCACTGGCCCTCTCCCCCCTCCCATCCCTTCTCCCACTGGCCCCTGTTATATCATTCAACCTTGTCTCTGCCCCCTAGCCCTCAGACTACTGGTTTTGGATACTCTGCCCGCCTTTGGGAGTTTTCAGGATAAAACCGGCGCGGGCTCTCGGTTTTGTGTTCTTCTTGCCTCTGTTCCCTTCGGGGTGCTGCCATTAAACACCTCGGAATTGCACGCAGAGAACCCCTCTCGCCTCTGTCTCTGGTTCATGCACGGCCTGTGGGTGTGAGCGGCTGTTCGCGACCACCTGTGAGGGTGAGGTTGTGTGCACACGTGGGTGCTGCCAGAGCGCCGCCTGAGCATCTCCACGAGGGACCCAGTAGGAATAAACATGGCATTGATCCACCGAAGCTCTCATTCAATACCTGTTGTGTTCCAGTTTAATGAGCACCATTTATTTTCTGTAATTGATTTGAAATTTCTTCAAAGAGATTCTTTTAAATTATTCTTACTTTCCTGGCTACAAGGGAAACCCTCTTCTTCATCCACAAATAGTGCTGCAGGACTTAAGGGCAGCTAAGTTTAAAAGTTGAGATACCCAGATATTTTGAGGTGGTGGCGGTGTCTTGGATTTTGCTTTTGTTTGGGTCCCCTGCCCCTACCATCCTACAGATTTGGAGCAATACAGAAACAGTAACTTTCAGATTATCTAAGTCGAGATGGATCAAGTGATATTGGCATGATTTGACACTGCACCTGAAGAGCCTTAGTATCTAGAGATTTAAGGAATTTTGGGCATCTATATATTTTTTCATAATTCTAACTTCCTCTGCAACATAGAGAAGTAGAACTCATCTTAGCCTAGTACAAGCAAGTACAACCTAGGTAAAGCCCAGGTAACTTAAGAGTCATGTGTCTAGTTTCACTTGTAGAAATGACTCTGTATCACCAAAATAAACTTACTAAAGTTAAAAAAAAAGTCTACAGAACAAAATATAGCTATAGACTCTTTTAAAAATGTTTAATGCACTGAGGATTATCTGTGTCTACTTAATTCCTCCTAAGGGATTCTGAATTACTGTCCTTGGTAGGCTACCCAAGGATGACAGTGTCAGTAGATCTGAACAAAAGTTCTGAGTTGTCCAATTCTTTGTGCTTACACCACAGCCACAGCAGTACTTTGAATAAATAATCAGAAGAATTGCTCTGCAAAGTAATGTTCTTTTCCACTTAGGTTCATTGGGGTAGTAGCTTTTGAGGTCTACTAAGTCACTATTAGAGATGTTACAAAAATAATGATTGCATCATTGGACAAAAAAGGGATGTTTATAAGCAATATTTTTCCAGTTCTCAGGCAGCTCTATCTGCCAAGTTTATAGATTTGCCTTTGTACACCACCATTGTGTTTCAAAGTGGAATGCAAAGGTGTAGGTAAGTGTCTGAGGCATGAAGCCATTACACAGCAAACCCTGTGCCTCTAGCATTTCACAGGAAAATAAAAGCAGCTTAAGCAGCCTCTGTCATCTTCTTTTTCCCTATTGGAGACCTCCCACAAGACTCATCCTGAAAAGTATTGGAAAGAGAGAACTTTCCATCTGCTGAGTCTCCTCCCAGTTTATGGCACAAGCTGCTGTGAGAAGCCTCCAAATCTAGTGTGGTGTTTTCCTCTCCTTACCCTTTCCTGCAGGATTTTCTGTAGCAGAAAGGATTTGGACCACATAAATTTGGTAGGATTTTGTTGCTGCTGTTGCCAATATTATGTGCTACTAAGAAGATATGACAAAGTTCCGTTATAAAATCACATACATGGGAGACGCTTAAAGCATTCCAGGAATCCTGCTCCCCTGCACTGAGGCCACACTACATTTACCTACAACAATGGCTAAACAGCTTCTGATAACCACTGAGAATTCAGGGACTGTGTAGAGACCTGCAAGAGGCAGCAAAGACAAGCAAGCTGTTTTATCAGCAAGCTATATTCTCATCATGAGGGGCCACAATTCTATCAGGTGATAAAGGCTTTTAAAAACGCAAAATATTGGAAGTTACTGCTCTTGATCATTCCTGAGTGATGATCCTCTCTCTTTTAAAGAAATATTCTCCTGAGAAAAACTTCAACACAGCCAATTCTACTGTTTTTCTGTGCCTGGCGCTGTAAATTTTCCCCCCAATATTTAAATTTTGTCTGTACAAGTGAAATACAAGAGATTTTTCTACTAATTTAAGCAGACATTGCATATTCTGTACTTTTTATTTCTTCATCATTGAGAGTAACTATAATTGTTTTAAGAGATAGGTACTCAAAAAATCAGATTAATTTTTCCCTTTCCTTAGTGTTTCCTTTATTTTGTTATGTTGCCATTTGTGGCAGAAATAAGATCAAGTTGCATTATTTAATATTTGCTGCGGACTTTCAGTAAGTAATCTGAAATATTTACTAAGATTTTCTGCTGCCACAGAAGATGATGTTCCAGACCCCAAAGCTGTCCCAGCTCTATTTCTCAGAAGGAACTGCCCGTGGCAGTCAGGGTCCCTCCTGAGATGCAGGTTACCTTTGGTCCCACTTACTGATGTAATGGTTCCCTCTCTTGAACCTCTGCCTCGTGTTTGAAGCCAGGCTCTCCACATGGAGACACAAACCAGCCGATCCCTTCACAGCTGCCCCAAGCAGAGAACTGTCTGTCTGTCACCACAGGGGTGGCACTGTAGGTGATCAAAACGAGACGGTCTCATAAAAATTCCCAGTAGTGCCTCAGCTTACTCAAACTGAATCCTAATCATTTCACACAACTAAACTACCCATCTTCTTGTCTGGTTTGGATCTTTGCTGCAGGCTGCTTGTGTTGTGCAAGGCTTTGTCCTTACTGAAGAACTAGCAGGGACAATGACACTTCTTTCCAGGTGGTAGAAGTATGAACAATGAGCCCAGTATGTGCCTGGTCACCATGACACGTGACATTTAGAAGAAACCACTCTTTCTGTCCTTTTGACCCATGCTTTATTTACATGGAAATTTTGTCCAGTTAACTTACCTCATCTATTAAATCAGCAAAGTACTGAATAATGTTTGAAACACAGCAACTTTATTACTAAAAATCAGTCTGTGTATTATTCAAATGCCCAGAAGATTAACTGCACATAAAAATGGTAAGTTTCAAGATGAAAGATACTTGCTGTGTTAAATGTTTTCTTGATCACATTTGAGTTTCCACTGGAGTAGTCACCTCACAGAGTTCAAATAATTAAACACTGTTTCTTTCACTGCAACCATAAGTTATATGTCCTTTTGGTTAAATGTGATTTTTGTGGATTGTGGTTATCCAGATTGTTCTCAGTGATAAATTTTTCCTGCATAATTGATTAAATAATCTGTTTGCCAGTTTATCTTGTTAAAATATGTTTGTTCATTGTTTTAAGTGTGGATGACTGCAAAGAATGGAAGCCAGGAAGAGGGTAACAACCTGACAGTCAAATGTGTGCAGAAGGGACCTGCCTCAGGTAATCCTTGCATTGCAAGACCCTGCCTGGAAAACATGGAGGTGTTGCCCAGAAAAAGGTTTCATCAGGGACCCCTGATGAAAAGGAGAGCAGTTCGAGGACTGCAACAAAGGCGGTCAGCCACAAACACAGACAAAATGCTTCGGTTAGCTCAGGGCACATTCTGAACATACAAATCAATGACAATTAGAGCAGATTATGAAAAAGCAATAGTAGATAGTTGGGTCTTTGTGTGATTAAAGTGAGCTGAAGGCGCAGGGCCAGATTCTTCCCATATGCTGATGGGTTAGAGATTACAGTAACTCTGAGGAGGCAAAGTCTCATTTCCTGGGGACCTTTGAACCCCTTCCTGATGGGAGATCACATAATGACTGGGGGCCCAGTTCTATTACTGAGACTCTGCTGTTGCTGCAGGCACAGTGACTCAACTGCCCATGCTCAGACAAGACATACTGCTATAGCAACTCGTGTGATTTTTTTTTAGGATACTTCAGGTCAGTTTTAATGTATCTTTGATTAGCCTGTTTCTAAAAATGATCTTACAAGATTCCAAAGGCCACAAACATTGTCTAAAAGTATAAACTGGGTTAGGACAGATATCCTCCAACAGCTCTGGTTCTCTAGGAAGAGAGTAAAAAGTCTAAGATGTGTGCAGAGCAGTTTCTCGTCAGCTATATTAACTGAATTTCCAGTAACCAGCCATTTATGGACTGGTATTGAGAGTTTTCTCAGGATCACTTCATTTAATTATTACTAAATAACTGAAATATCTATGAATTTATCTAATCACTTAAAAAACATATTAATAATTTTGGTCTTTGGGATATCCTGTGGCAAGGAGTTCCTCAGGACCATTGCTGTTTGTACTTGACAGGGCTCTGCCAATCCAAAGAGTCTGACCCATTGATTTGAAGCAATTTTTCTTGAAAGCCAGCCACAAGAATAAAGAGCAGTAATGGCCCTAGAGAATCTATCATGTGAGAGCAGTGTGTTTAAGAGAGGTAGTTTCCATAAAGAGGTAAAAATAACCAGACAGTTTGCACAGTTTCCAGTGGAAGAATTATATGTACATTTTAGGAAGTAAGAGAAATGAGTTTCCACATTTATGAATGAACACAACTGTTCAAAAGCCAGGTATAAGAGCAAATAAACTTCAAGGTTCCCTGCTGCAACACAGCAAAATTAGTGAAGTGCTTTCAGCACAGAAATAATGAACATGATCAAGGCTTTTGGCTGCAGGGAGAAGTCTGGTTCTGGAGATCTGCACAAACTGCAAAAGCTCGAAGAATAATAGAGGGGGAAATGAATTGCAATTAACAAGAGATTATTTTAAAGCAAAAGAAGGTCTGAACAGTTCCATAAACATACTGAAAGAATGTTTGAGGATGACAGGGTAGGTGACCTGAAGAGATTGCTACTATGAGATGCTAAAAATGATTTTACAATAAATCAAATCTTCAGCTGGATATATGAACTCAACAGTGTCTTTCTACACATAAACTTGGGAAACTGAAATAGCAGAAATAACCTGCAAATTAAACAGGTATAGTGAGGGCAGTGTTACTGCTGTCTATTCCAATCAATAGCTACTCTCTCTTATCGATGATCAAATTATTTAGCAATGCAAATGGGGACATTAAGGAGCCAACACAGCTGGAGGGATGTTGCAATCCCTAACAACTATGTCATTTTCCACTGGCACACAGACTTACAAACCTGAGAACGAACCATGCCACAAAGGAAATTTGGTCTATGTGTGTGTGTTTGAATAACCACTGAGGCAAAATCTTAGGTACAGCCAACATCATCTCAAAATAGCGTGGGCAATGCATTATGGATTAGGAACTGGAGTTACCTAGACTGTAGGTGAGTACAGAACTACCAGCAGTTGGTGTCAGAACTCAGAAATCAAGTGGGACTATCTGAACTCAAGTATAGTGTTTGATTAAAGTGCACCTGATTGCCCTCAGCCAGGGTCCTCTACCAGCAAGGATTGCTAGAAACTGGCAATCTACCACAGTTCTATCACAACACAAAATATACCTGTGTATGGAAATGAGAGGAAGACCTTTGCTGCTAAGAACGGAACCCATGTTCCTAAATTACCTAAACTTCAGAGCTAAGTGACAATGACACTGAACTGCAGTGGTAGCTGGGAATAGTGGTAGAATAAAAGGCCAAAGCAGGGAACAAAGACAAATATAAGTTTAGAAGATGCAGCAACAGTTTGTCAACACCTCTGTCAATTCTTCAAGATGCAATTCTACATCTTCATAATCAGAAGCAACATCAATGCATTGCATTTTCTCTGGTGGTGGGCTCACTCTTTCTCCCCAAATACTTCAGTGCCCCTCATTCTGTCACTGGAAAGCTACCAATCTGTCAGTCATAGCCCCTGATGTCTCACCAGCAATTCTTCCTCTTGCTTTCCAAAAGCAATTGCTGCATTCACAGCACTCACAGCAAATCAATCTCTGCATCCTGCCAGATCACCAACTGCTTCCAGCACCTCCCAGCCCAGCTCCTTCCATGCTGCCCTTCTACTCACTGGCAACAGCTTTCAGGAGCTTTCTCTGCCAGTGCTGCTTTGCTCTTAGACACATGCTCTTGGACAGAGTTGAACAAAGCTCCTCAGTGCTACCCTGAAATCTTAATAACACTCTTTCCCATCAGTGCTATATAAAGATAGCAAGGGAAAAACACAACCAATTTCAACTCCAGTGTGAAGTGTGACATTTCAAAGAAGTCTTTGGCAGATATTTGTATGACAGATACCTCACAGTTGTTCAGAAACCTCCTTCACTCTCTGGTGCAATTATAGCATTTTTATAGAATTATGAGGAGCAATTCCATATAGTTTTTCTGCCTGCAGAGTGCAGCAAAAACCACACTGTCTGAATCCGAGTTGGGCTACTCCTTGCTCACCTCCATAGTCTGTGGTCACCTCAAACAGGAAAGGGAAACTGGCTCACCTCATCCTGCCAGTGGTTTCCCCTTCATCTTAACTCATCCTTGAGAGCCAGTGTGCTAGGACACAGCAACCATCCCCACCCACCTGCAAAGCAGTGAGAATAACTTAATCCAACAGAGGGGTGTCAGTGGGCTTTGCGAAGAAGGGCTTGGTAGTTAGAGGGAGAATCCAAATCACAGAGACTGGAGAATACTTGCCCACAGCCACGCAGGTGACTGCAGCACAGCAAAGCCCAAACCCCACAACTCCAGACTTTGCCCCACGACTTACCCAGGACATCAAAGCACAGAACTGCCTTTTTTTCTTTCAGCTCTCCCACACAAGTACATGACTAAGGTGACAGCAACAGGAACTACAAGAAAGTTTTCCAGTTCCTTGTTAATCCTGATGAACATTTAGAGTAACAGTTCCAGCACAGGTATGTAAAATCTAGAAAATATACAACTAGCAATTTCAGGCCAATATGAATAGTACAAATACCCTTATTTGCAAGAGGGCATGTTGCACTTATCAGGATTACTTCAGCCTTTGAGTTTTTTGTATGGCTTTTCCCCTTGTTCTCTTTTTGCCTCAGTTAATTCTAATGAATATGTGTGTGCATGTGTAGGGGATGCTATTTCAGTTGTACTACAGTAGGTAATGTTATAAATGTGTGCCCTTTCAAAACCAAAAAGATGTATGTGGTACCTCTCCTGCTTTGAGAGACAGGCCTGCAGCACTGAGCAGCTAAATGCTTTCTTGTGGCAGCAGTATTTTTCCGTGGCTGCGTGCTGCTGAAGTGTTTATCTTTGCTCGAGTTGCCTGAATATTGCAAAGCTACTTGAAATGATTCATGGGTCTGACAGATGTCTGGTACAGCTGGATGTGTCCTTGATTATCCCAAAAGTCTGGACAATGCTGTCATTCACCATTGCCCAAATTATCTCTGTATTGACTGCAGAAGCCTCTGTGACAGTACTGTAATGGCTAATTACCCAGGATACCTTTGATACTTACTTTATAGGGCTTTAGAAGAGTTTAAAAAAAAGGAGTGAAACAGAGGAAGAGAAAAGGAAAGAATTGGAGCAAAAACATACCAGTGAAAGTTATATTCTTAAATGTTCTAAAACAGTATATGCTTTAGTCTACCTGAAACTATACTGCATGGGTTATTATTCAGCCTGTCCTTTGAAAATGGTCAGATTTCCAACAAAATAGATAAGGAGGAAATGCAAAGAATCCTGACAATGATAAGTCATGGACAATAGAAGGAGCTATTAGCCAGGAGAGAATTGTATGTACAACATTCTTGAAAAGAAGATGATGAGCAGCCATTTGCCTGCTTTATATGTTGCTGGAAAAATAACGTTCTGCTTAGTAGTTAACAAAGACTGTCATAGGTAGTGATGCTAAACATGTATATTGCTATCTTGTAAAACTGCCAATAAGGAGGTATGAAAGTAAAGATCTCCTTTTCCCATGCTATCATTAGCCTGCTTTGAAAAAAGCAGTTTCTGCAAAGTACAACTATATTAAGAAAAAAAGGGTGAAAGAAGATAGAGTACAAAAATGTCATTTTTGTGAAGATGAGGTCTTAATGACAACTCATGTGAAAAATAATAGCAAATCTCTGCTTTTTAGGGCAGTCTCTCCTCGTGGTTCAGCATAGGTCCTGACTGGAAAAGCATGTGTAACCCTTTTCCCCATGAGTTTCAAACAAATCAGAAATTTCCCAAGATCCACCACAGTGAGGTTGTTCCCACAAAGTCAGTGATGACATTCCCATTGGCTTTGGTGGAGGAAGAATTTACTTACCAGAACCAAAGCTTCCAGTTCAGACTTATGTGCCATCTATCCTGAACTGGAAGATGCCACCCTAGCAGCTTCTGTGGCGATGAATAAATGATTCTGTCTAGAAACCAAATTAGAATTAGGTGACCCAAATGCATGTGCCAGGTACTGCCTTAGTGACACCAATACAGAGAACATGAAAAGAAAGATCACACCTCTGGTCGTGTGTTTGTTCATCTTGCTTACTATTTATCTTTGTTATCTCAGACTAAATAATGTATTTGTTAGAAGGTGATGAATTATTGACCAAAACATTTGGATATCCCTTCAGATAAAAATAATAACTTTCTTTATAACTCAGAAGTTAACAGTCAAATTCCAGTTAAATACTTAAGAGAAAGGTGCCTTCTCCTTGTTTTTCAGGCCCTCCAAAGAGTTTATGTTATTTGCAGGTATATGTGTTATACAAAGTCATTTGCTAAAATATAACAGTTAAATAAAAAAACAACAATTAGAATGTTTGCTGTTTAAAATGCAAGGGTTATCCATTAATTTTATTTGGGTAGAAGATGATATGCTATTATTTACATTTCTTACTACGATGGCATTATTTTTACAATTAGGGTTCCGCTACTGTTATTTAAATTTCAAAAATTCTTCTTTTTATGGCTGAAAATTTCCTTACCTTTCATTACCAGCAGAAGTGTCTATTTGTCAATCTGCTACAATATCTGCAAAAATTAAGAAACAATATTTCAACATTTGTAGCAGAGGAACTAACCACAAGCAATCACAGGAAAATATTGTCTACCTCTTTGCATGTTTATGGCACTGCAAATGGAAAGGCCACATATTAAATATTGAGCAGAACTGTAACATATGTAGTCCCATTGCTCAGGCTTCTGGAGGCTCAGACTCAAGTGCATGCAGACAAATGAAGTTTCTACTTCTTGCAGTGTGAGGTAAATCCTGACTGCTGCAAAATCTTGAAAAACTTTGTTACAAGGCAGGACAAATATTTGGTAGCACAGGCCCACTGAGAACATGCAGCAAGGCGTCAGCTAAGGATCTGCCCTGACAACATATATTTGAAACTTGTAATAAGTATTAGAAAGGTTTGGATAGAATAAAACTAACTAATCTAAATAATCACCTGTGCTGATTTCAGTTTTAATTTTGCAGTATCTCAATACCTTGAAGACATACATAGGGGCTGAATATATAAATGAAAACTGTCAGGGAAATGACAAAAAAATTCAAGTACTTTTTTCTGCTAGAAATACAGACTCTTTCTCATGCAGTCCTTTTGAGCTGAGCAGTCAGGAACAGAATCATTTCTGATATTTACCTTTCAGCTGCCTAAACAGGATTGTGTGGGGTTGGGAATACGGAAAACCCCAAGGTTGTTTAACACCAGTTATATTTGGTGACAGGCTTTGCCGTGCATTAGGTTTCAGCTCTGGACTTCCCAATGGCTTTTGATCACATTGCATGGTACAATTACTGGTTACTTCATTTGGGGCCATACATAAAAATTCTCTGAGATGAGTGTATGTTTTGCAAGCTCTCCTTCAACTCAGCATGTAGGAGTGAGACACTGACTGATGGTGTCCTGACGTGAAAATGTAGAGTGTTTTAGTGGAAATTTCTGAAAAGATTTAATTTACCAAAAAAAACCCCAACAAAACCAAAGCATTTTTGTATTTTGCATTTTCATACAATTCACCAAGATCATTTGGCTGGGACTGGACAGATTGGCAGGAAAAGGTGGCACAGAGCAGTGCTCTGCCAATCCACAGCCCTTAAACCCACTCTTGATGGTGGAGCCAAGAGATCTCCATAGCAGGTACTGGCCCTTATGTTTCAGTACTTCTTTCTTTTGTTCCCAATTACTGAATATTCTAAAGACAAGTTTTGTATTAGTATTCCATACCTGTGGTACTGGGGACAAAGTACTTGATACACTCACCAGCCAGGTACCCAAGGAATGCATGTTCCCTGCTTTGACTGACCTTTTCTGCTGAATCTTTGTACCATGATTTTCAAGGGACCACATATTTCTACTTGTTGTACCTGAAGCACTTCAGATGAGTTTTAGAAAGAAGGTCCATAGTGTTTTCTAAGAAAGGCTGTATGAGGGACTCCCAGATTAATCTCTCACTCTTCCTTCTTCCTAGTCACTTTTGAAAACCTAAAGGAAAAGAACAGTGTGACACAGATTTTAGATGCCACAACAGACTGTTAATTGTGAAACAGTGCAACAGTAATAATATCCATTCAGCAGCTTTTCTATAGACTCAGTCTTGAACAGGATCAGTCTCTAAAAAACAATCACTCTCCCAGCTAGCTATCAAAGCCATATTTCTCCTCTCTCATCTCTTGTCCAACTGCAGGTAACAAAGCTAATTGTTTTACTACAGTCACTCAAGGCTGAGAACTGCAGTCACATCACCTTTACTCATAAAAGGAATTTCTACAAGTCTTCCTGATTGGGTTTGAGCCAGTCCGTACATTTATGCTCAGATCCAGATGGGACCTGAATTGGGACTATCCAATTCATGATTGTGAAATGAGAACTGGGATGCATAACAGGTTGTATGTGGAACAAAAATATTTCACCTCTGCAATGACTTTTGTTTTGGGAACACAGGAAATAGATAGGGAAAATGTTTTCTAAGGGAGAGGGGGCCCAAGCTCTGTGGAGAAAGTGCCGTGCCCTGGTCACATCCCATGGCAATGGCTGCAGGGGGACTGGATGACATTTCTTTTATGCTTCCTATGGAAAAGAGGCAGACTGTGAACTGCAGAGCTTGAATCCACTTCATGGTAATGCAGCAATTCAGAAATGTTAATTTTAATCAAGACTTCCTTTAGTATGCAGGAAATATGCTATACACCGAGGTCTTAAGAGTTTTACTGCAATTTTGTTTTAATACTGTAAATCAAACACTTGGCAAGAGATGAAAAAATGGGCATTTTGCACAATAGGCAATATATCCTAGGATTTAAATAGGATTTAAAGGTTGACAAACACAATTTTTGCTTTTCATAATTTTTAAAGACTTAACCACAATGTATAAAAGAATGAACATTGTATTAGTTATTTTCACCAGAGTTTTTGAAAGATATAGGGGGGCTGGGGGAAAAATAAAAATCTGTTTAGAAAATTGTCACAGAGCCCCATATATCTCAGTATTCCAACTACTAACAAGATCATTGCAACTTTCTTACCAGCTGTCATACACATTTACAATTCCAATGATTAAAAGTTGCAAATATATTATAAACTTCACCACATGATATTTTCCAATAATACAAACAGCCTTTGCAGCTAGAGTAACGTGACATTTGAAGAAGCATTTTGATTACATCTAATCTGGTAAAGAACTGAAATCATAAGCATGCTTATTTCAACCAACAAGGAAAGAAAGCAAAATAATGCATCAAATCCCTGACTAAGCAGTCACAATAGACCTTTAAATAACCCAACTTTCTACCATATTTTATTATCCTTTCCTAGTTTTATAGCATTATCTGCTATAGAAATGCAGAGAGATTTGTAAAACACTATAGCATTTAAGTCATTACATTTTATAGCTAATTTCTAATGTGGATTTGATTTTTTACGAGCACAAAAAGAATCTAATTTGCATTAGTGACAGTAACTAGAGAAATTTAACACCTGGCACTAGTTGTACCAGAAATTGAATATTAGTTACTTGGGTGCTAAAAAGCACATTCATACCTTCAAGGGGGATTTTTCATTTATTTATGCTGTACTCTCATGTTTATCATTACAGAAGTGTTCTTACATCATGATGGAGGAAAACTCTCAGGAATGTAAAAATACTATGCACTCGATAAAGGGAGTTTGCAGCAACAGCAGCACAATGAATCATTTATACACTAAAGAATGGACAAACCCAGAAATAAATCTCCATTGAGATATAAAATTAGAACAGCAGCAATGTACAGACAATTCATTTCCATGAATGCCTTTTATTTATTTTTCCACAGATACTGCTGCTTTCTTGGAGCAATGTATTAGACCCAAATTAAACCTCCATTTAAGGAGGAAAAAACCCCAACAAACTATAGCTGACATGAAAAAGAACCACATTTCCACATGAACAATCCACGTATTTATAAAGGGTGGAAAATTAGGAGCTGCAAAATAGGCAAAGCCGCTGTAAAATGATATGGGAAGTGACATTTTACATAGCCGGCTACAATTAACACATTGATGGCATTTTGCTGGGCTCCTTGCAGTGATAATGCTGTTGTCAAATGTGTTTAGTGCACCAAATCTCCTGGAGCCTTCAGCTAGGCAGCAAGCTTTTGACAGATTGAAGGTTCGGAGATAGGCTATCATGACAGATGGAAACTGGCACCGATGTTCAGCTTTCGCCGATCACAGGGGACCTGCCCCCCTTATTCTTCAGGGCTCAGCTCTGCAACCTTCCCCCTTCTGATGAAAGCAGGGGATGGCATTGTTAAATAGTGCATCTGTGTGAGTTAGACTACTCTGATGAAAGCATAAGGCAGACGCTCTGTGAAGCAAAAGACAGCCTCTGCTCTAACTGCATTTTAGATAGACTTGGGGAGGACTCCAGGGAGCTGGGATAAAACTTTGGTAAATTTCAGACAAAAAGTAAAAGCCCACACTAACCATTAAATGGTGCTTCTTACAGATCTGTATTCATGGGCTGGAGGAATCCATATATATGAGCAACCAGGAGCTATTGTGCGAGACTCCGCAGTAGCCTCTTCATTAGTGTTTGGATCATTTATTGAAATTGGTCTCTAAGAACCCCATCCAGACAGCAGATCCAAATAGAACAGAGATCCACATAAAGGGAGGCTGTGAGAACAAGTCTGCTTTGCTGTGAGCATCCAGCTTGTTCAGAGGCTAATTAAATTATTAGGAGAAGCTGTTCTTGCAACTGGTCTTGATTCTTGGATGCAATGTTAAAACCAGGGTGGGAGCTTGTGTTATTGAGCTTTACACAGCTGGGCATAAACAGGCAGATAATACAGTTAATTAACCTTTCACCCCCCAACACCTTTTGAAGAAAGGCATTTGTAATTTTTTTTAATCAGCCTCAGGATATTTTCAAGGCACTTGTCCTGGCTATATCTGCTTCTTTCTATCCCTGACAAATTCCTGTTTGATTTCTTTAAACTGGGCTGTAGAGCTTTCTTTTTGCTGTCTTAATCTTCAATTCCACTCTCGCTGATATAGTATTTGGAGCAGCACACTGCAGCCCATTTGAGGTATGATAATCAGCTGATTAGCTAGTGAAGTCGTTTTCCCTGAGGCTCTTTTGTGTGCAAAATCCTCACACTCAATTGACATGTGGACATCATAAAGCTGATGAAATGCAATTGTAATGAACAAGAGGGAGAGGCATCTGCAGCAGTCTAAATGAAAGACCCTTCCCTCTCGACATGCTAATTCAGAAAATCTGCTCTTAGCTTGTACTCCCTCTGGATCCCGATGGATGCGAGTCTCCATGAATGCATATTCAAAACAGCATATTAGCCTCAGTAGCAAGTGAAATTTGAGCCTGGATGGACCAATTCTAGTTTCAAGACAGATTATGCTGCATCAAACGTAGTAATGATTTGACAGTTCATTTGTGACGAGAGTCCTACAGTCAAGGTTTAATGCACAGACAGGCGCAGGTGTGCAGCCAGTACCAACAAAATCCAAAGGCTGCCAGTTAGGAAACCTCATGCATGTGGAAAGGTGAAAAATATTTAAGAAGTTAACACCATCTTCTTTAAAGCATCTCCTAGCAGTGGTTCTACAGCCAGCCCTTCCCTGTAACTCCATCGAGTCCTGGTTCGGAGGGACTGGGAAGGACAGCCCAATATTCCACAGTCGCTACACATTAGTCCCAGGATGAAACAAATTGGAAAACAACATGAGAGGATGGATTGCTTTCTTAACCATACTCTAGAGAAATAACTGTGTGTGCCTTCTGGTAATTTAGGCAAGCTCTGTCTCTGTCCCTGGAGAAAGTGTGGGGATGCAGACTGCTGGGACTAAGCAGGCACCCACAGCACCGCTGAGCTGTGCCAGGCTCTGCCTATGTGTGTGCTGGATGCAGTTTTTCAGTTCTTCCCCAGTATCTACCAGTGTCCATTTTGGGCCCCTCTGCCTCAAAATGCTCTAAATTGTTAATTGCTTTTACCGTGTGGACACTATATACACATAAGATTTTTTCATTCCTTTGTGATTTTTAAGACAGGGAGAGAAATTCTAACCTGTATATTTGTTACATAAGCGTGTGCGTGTGTGTGTGCATTTATATCTATGTATTTTTTAAACAACACTTGTCTTGAGAGATCAGAAATTCTTGAAAAAATATAAACTTTTATGAGTTAAAAATAATTTCAATTTAACATAAAATTCATACATATACAGCCTTTGCTACACAGATGTTTAAATACTAATTAGCTGACATGCTCTGGTAGCCAGAAAACTCCATCTAAGCTCAGGAAGAGTCATGGCTTGACAGGACCTTCATGTTAACCCAGTGAAATTTGTGCCATTGGGCAGGAAACCATGCCTCAAGGAGTCTGCTCTTGCCTCTTTTCCTCTGTGGTGGCCAGGCATTCAATATGCAGGTAAAAGGGAGGGGGTGTGGGGTGTGTGCACCATAGTTCCCTTTAGTAAGATTTGTTCTAAATCCAATGCACATTAGGCATGACTCACGACTGGTATGAGAAGTTATCTACAACAGGGTTGAAAAGCACTCAATCCCCAGCAGTACTTCCATTGCTGATGTTCAGTCCACATGACTGTGGTTATACTGTGCCTACTTCAAGTTAAAATACATCTTCTATTTGCAGGGACATTTCCTATAAAGATTTAATTCACAGTTCCATGTCTTAAGGTTTTCCACACAACTGTTTCACCAGGACACAGTTTAAAGGAACCATAAAACCTCCTTAGATTACAAGAATTCCTACTTTTCAGTGTGTAGTGTGGCTCTTTCAGCAGCACAAAAGAATCTCACCATACACTCTAAATAAATATCAGTGTTAACGACTGCTGGTTATATAGTAGCCTCCTAAAAAGCCTAAGGACTCATCTTCACTCTGACAATACTGAATGGGTGGAACACTGGTGTCCTCTACGTTCTTTTTTTCCTGTTCCAAGTTGGTTTTTGGGGAATGTGAGGAACAAGTTTTAGCATCTTAACAGTTTAACTTGCCTTTTTTTTTTTTCTTTTCTTCAGAAGAGGAAAAAATGGGCCAGAAAGTACAGCAAGGAAGGTATCTTGAAATGGCACGGCTCCTGCCATGGATCTACTGAGAACAGCACTTCCCCTTGCCAGGAGATGTGGAAAGAAGGGTGATTTCTCTCAGTTGGCCTGCAACTGCCTTGGCTGGTTTTATTATGACCAGCTGGCTGATACCAAGGCCCCAGCATACTCCTCTCTAAGTACTTCACTGCTTGTGAGCCAAATGATTGACTAGCTGCCTTCATTGTATTACAAGGTGGCAAAGCTACCAGAAAGTGGACTTGGGAGAAATCCCCCTGGCTAAGAAGTCTGGATTTGGGAACATTCTATCCCCATACTGCAGGAATCGATCCATATTGATTGGTCCCCAAAGTAATGGGTCTGAGCCAGTTTCCTCTCTTGGGAGAAGGGCTGTGCCAGCGATTTAACTATGTTGTTTTAAAACCTAATTAGCCAAAGAGCCCACCAAAACATGTACAGATACCATTTTGTGATGGCACACACATGCTCTGCATGGAAGAGCAACATTATCAGGGGATGTGGCTACAGACGTTTTCTGCTTACAAGGTACTTGTGTAAGATATAAACAAAGTAATAGATTAATTTGTGTAACTTTAGTTTCTTACTGAGCCTCCCCAAAATAGGGATATTATAGAGTCTTTACAGGACTGAAGAATCAGGGACCAATAGTTATTGCAGAAAGACTAACAAGATAAACATCACAGATGTTGCTCAGACACACAAACATCATATAATACCAGCACTTTTAAACATTTCCCCTCACTCACCAACTCAATAGGTACTTTTTAGTAATAGTCATGGCTTGGATATTATGCAGTCACTACCCATAATGTATTTTGAGGGCTGGGAGAGGTAAGGGAAGCAAAAAACCTGCAGAATCACATTAAGTTTCTCATTTAGTTCTACTTACATATTCATGTACACAACAGAACCAGTGGTTTGAGATCTTGCAACTCCTTATCTCCTGGTTTCTGCCATGTGTGCTTAGTGAGGCTTAGAAAGTGGACTTTTATTTTCTTCTTCTCAACAGTCTACAAGAGTTATATGGAATCATTAATCACGAAAATCAGTATCATTCTAAACATCAGACTTTGATAAGATGATAAATGACATTCCTACTATACATCACAAGCTTGGTTCGTATTTTGTGCTGTCTTCAAATCTGCTCAAGTAGAGTGTGAACCAGTGCCACATTAATACACTACAGCAAGAATACCTAGTATTTGTTGCCTGTTGCTCCAGAAGCATCAGATTACAAAGATGTTTAACAGAGGGGTTTTTTCCTTTTTTTTTTTCCTCCATTGAATGCTTCAAACCAGTTTGGCAATATTTAAAAGGTTAATGAGTACTGTCTGCTACAGAATACCAAACTGATTTAATTCAGAAAATGAGAAAGCATTCCTAAAATGTAATCAGCTGTCACTTAGGAAATGACATACAACAAGATAAAGGTGTTTTACATTTAATTTCCTAAGCAGAACTTCTGAGAGGTCGAGAGAAAATGTCAGGTGGTTCCTGTGCAAAATGCGTCTCCAAAATTGTTTCTACCTGGAAAAGCAAACAGTACTCATTCAGTGCCCTGGTTTCTTTCCCTCCAGGTTGTCACGGCCTTGATCCTCCTTTTCATGTGCAGCACCTTGCACATGTCTCATTGAGTGGCAGCTTTTGTGCATCCCAGTCCTCCTCCAGAATCTCAGGATGATCTGAACACAGCCTAGCTGGGACAGTGCACAGGAGCTCAGCAGTTTCAGGACCTCCTTCTTGTCCTTGGGGATGCCTTCCTGGGGCTGGAAGAAGTCTCCTTCAAGTCTATTCTACCCAGAAGAGTAGAGAAAAATGAGCCTGGGTGTGTGGGCTGGGGAGGTAAGAGAAGGCAGCACTTCTTTGCTCTGTGCAGACCACACACCCAGGAGCAATCCTCTACCAACAGCTTTTCAACACAGACCCATGGACAACAGAGCTTCAGAGGCTTTGCACTTCTCCTTATCAACATCTGCTGCAGGCCAGTTTGGCAGGCACACATTCTGCAGTTTTGGCAAATCTTCAGAAGAGTTGTAGAAATTACATCATTTTTCCTGAGTTGAAACGCTAAGCAATTTTAAATTGATAAAATTAGGAAAACAATTTCAGATAGTACAATCTCAGAATAAATGCAATGTCTTACAGATCTTCAGACTCTACAATTTCCTGTGATCCTGAAATTCTTGTGACAGAAATGAGCTCTAAGCTGGCTGCCAGATCCTGCCCCTTTACACAGCACCATCCTGCCACACTCTTTGAACAACATTTCTGCACCACTAAAGCCTTTAGTAGTGATACCTGACATAGAAGGCTTTTGGCCTACAAGCAGTAAAGATAAATAATTTTTATTTCTTTTATAGAGTAGAATTAAAAGAAAAATCCATCTTGAGTCACTTGCCAAAGGCTGCTGGACATCCAGAGCATGGTCCAGTTTTGCTGCTTTCCCAGCTCCATTTTTCTGCAGTCTCTGTGCCCAGCTCCATGAAACTCCCAGGAACGATCCCCAGAACTTTTCTGAAGTAATATGCAAACAAACCATTATTAGGTGCAAGCTACTTGCTGATATTGTTGGAATATGATACAATGTGCTTCCAGCACTCTTCTTCTGATCACTTTACCCCTGCACTGCACTCCGTAGCAGAGGAATATCCATAACCAAGATCAGCGTTAATTACAAAAATTTAATCCATTAACACCATAATTTTTAATTTTTTTCTTCACAGTTGTATTTAGTGAGCCTCACTTTCTGTCAGCAGAAGGAGCCCTTCTTGCTTCATCTCCAAATTCACAGAAGTACAATGTGTTTCTGCTTGCTGGCTGGCACAAACCGCCTTCCATACATTCTGAATGTATCAAGAATGCTGTAAAGTTTAAATTGGGCTATCTGTAATTAGCTATGTTTTTAAGAGTTTGTAGGCAATTTCAGAGCAGGGCTCTACCATATTAACAGTTTCACAAGGAGGAAGCAGAATTTAAACAGAGGAAACAAACACAAACACATTCTTTATTTGATGGCAATGAAATTCATTTTAAAAAAAGTGGGATTGCAGTAAACTGGTTTTTTTTTTTTTTTTTTTTTGCATGGCAGCTTCCTACAGACAATATTTAATTAACTACTCAATTAATTAAATTAACAAAAACACAAGTAAATTATAATTCTTGGTAAACAATGTCACCTAAAAACTCATTAGCTCAATTTTTATCCCATTTGGAGTTGGTGTAAGTGTAATGGTTTTTTAGTTTACCTGCAGTAATGATTGTTTCCTTAATGGTCTTTTATTTAATAGCATACAGGGAGAAGCAACACCAGATTCCAGGAATTTGGAGATAGACACAGAAAAGAAGTTACTTTCCACTAACTGAGAGGTTTTCCTCCTGCCAGCTCAATGTAAGGAATTGCTACAAACAAGTATTTTTATTCTGCGTCTTTACAGAGAAGTTCTGGTGTTGGTTTTATTTCCAATGGTTTCAACAGATACACAGGAAAAGAAAGCATTAGTAGGTTTCACAGCAGACTTTGAGAAACTTTGACAGAAAAGCATAAAGTAAAATTTGACAGAAGAGCAGCAATTCTAATTGTTACTCTAATTGTCCTCTAACATAGAGGACAAAAGAACAGCAGAAGAACATATTTCATAGCCCTCTTATGTCCAGGCATCTTATGGGGGTTTTTTTCTCGACACCTCAGAAACAAAGACAAGAAGGGTAGTAGCAGGAGGAATGGGGACAAAACTGATAAAATGCTGCTTATCTCTTAGCCCATGTGAGCTTTACTCAAGGACCATCCTATACCTTAGTAAAGCATGAGAGTCACATCCTGAGCACCTCTGAGCCCCGCCAGAGTGCTGAACAGGCTGCAATGCCTGTGGGAGGTTTGGGACCAAGACCTCACAGTTCCCTCTCTGCCTGAGAAGCCCAAAACACAGCCTGGGCCTGGCACACATTTCCTACCTTACCTTCCCTCTGTAGAGACTTCGAGTTGTAAGCGTAGGAGCAGACTGCAAACTCTCTGGGACAAGCAGGAGGGTCTGGTTTAACGGCATGGTTCTGCAGCAATATAAAGAAGTGGTTATTAATAATGATAGCTTAGAGCTTATCCTTCAATAGTATGCTGCCTTCAAATAATAACTTTCTAATTAATCAGCTGATACTTTGTTCAGGATCAGCAATAACATCTCCACATCACCTCACTCTCTGCTGGTGCAGTGGGTGCATAGGACAGTGGCTGTGGTGAAATACAGCAATGCCCACAGCTACCACACATTCCCAGGTCTGGCAATCGATAGAAAGGACCCCGCCTCTTTTATTTTCTATCACCTCTTTAGTGTCTTTATTGATACAGTACTTAAGGTTTGCCATTAGCTCATACATATTCTTATATCCTTTCTCTTTTGCAGTTTAGAGTACCATACAAAAAATAAGAAACAAAATGTATTACTTTTCTAAACAGGCAGGAAGATTTAAAGGTTATGGTGTAGTATGGTTTGATAGAAATCTGTTGATTGTCTGTGTGCAGTACTTCAGATCATGTGGAAACTACACATTTATATAAGGGTTCTCACAGTTTTGAATGGATTTTAAGTTCAAACTTATTTACAGTCACTTACTTCAATGAAGACTGAGAATAAAAAAATTAACCATATAGTGAGAAAAATGGCCTGTAAATACAGGGCTTCACCAGATCTCAGGACACCCCATTTCCCCACCCCAAACTGCAGTGCCCCCACCATGCTGCCTGCTCACCTCCTGCAGTTCCAGGCTTACATGCTCTCTCAATCCCCAGCTGAGCCCGTGTCTTCAGAGGCAAGGAGACACTTGACACGGCTGCCCACCCTGACACAGTGGTACAGCACCTTTCAACTCATCCTCCACAGACTTGCAGTTGGTGCTTACCTGAAATTTAGAGTTAAATTGTGGGTTGATGCAGCTGAAAAAAGAAAATTAAAAACTTCTGGATATGCAGTGTTTTGAAAATAAATTACTAGTTTCCTGAGTCATATCTAGGAATAACATTACCTACAGCTAATAAGGCAAACCAAAGCCATCCCAAGTAGTCTTGCATGCATGCCACTGGCTGACAGTACCTCAGGTGACCCTGCCTCAAATCAATGGTCGAGTGCTGGACTTCACTCCTACATACGACAAATACATGATATAAATATGAAGATTCATCCTAGGTGTTCACTGACACACCCTTCTTCATTCAGATAATTGCTTCTCCCTTTTACTTAGTCTGGACAAAGCTCTCTCATCTTGCCAAGACTTTAGAAGATTTTAGGGAGTTGTGTGGTTTTTACCATTTATCAAAGGTGGAGAGGTGAAGGTACTGCCTTGCTTGAAGAGAACCATGCATGCAAGTGCTGGACCACAGGTGCTCTAGTAAACCCCACATACGACAGCAGTGAACTCTATACTCCAATAATTAGATGAACACACTTAATCGGGCTAAAAAGTGAACCTGCTTTTTGTTTCCCAGTACAAATCATGAAATTGAGAAGGAGTGCTTCCCCTTAATTCAGCCCAAACATATGTAACCTGCTTATAAACCCCAAGCTTATTTTTTCTTCAAAGACAATTAAAGAGCAGACAGTTCTGCCTAAAGTCTCAGTAAATTAATCACTGGCACTGAAGTTACTGATTGTGTCTGAATATCTCTGCCCAGATCAGAGTATGGTTTCTGCTGTCTTGACTGTTCACCTCAAGTGAACCTCAAAATCGAGCTCCTCTGAACTGCACCTCTAACAAAGCAGTCGTGTACTCTGCTGATGCTACTATTGCTTTTGAATGGCTCCACAAAGACAAAAATAATGGATAAAGCTTTCTACAGTTTTGCTTTTGTCAAAATGAATGGCTAAAATGATTTATTTTATTCTCTTGCCTCAAATATCTTTTCAGAGTTCAGAATCATTGCATAATCTTCAGTGATTGCTTTCACTAAGAAAAGTATTTTCACAAAGCACTTTAACTAAAACGTTTTCCCTGTTTTTCAGGGCTACCCAGCATAAATTTCCTGGTGGTGAAATGGCTGAGTCCATCCCTGGGTGAAGCACCCTAACACAGCCGATAGCTTTGGGGAGTTATTGTAGAAAAGTCCCTGAAACCATCAGCCTAGTGCACAGCAGCAGACAGGGGCAAATATCAAGTGGCATTAGCAAGGGGATAAAGCAGTAAACAGGAGGTGATATGTTTTCTACAGAAGATGATCCTTAGTAGCTGTAACCCATATGGAGCTCGCCCAGACCTGGTTGCAGAACCGTGCTGCAGGAAGCACAGTACTGCCTTGCCAAGGGTGCACCATAGGCCAATGAAGATGCTATCAGGTCTCTAGAATCTCAGTTGTAAGAAAAGGCTAGGGAGGTTGAGTTATTCTACCTGGAAAATAACAGCCACAGATGTGTCCTAAAAGACATCTTAATAATTATGGGAAGGCTCTGATGACATTCTTAAGGATGCTTTGGTCACAGTGGCAAAACACTCACAAGAAGAGAAGTGTAAACATAAAAATGGGGTTAAAGAAGAATTCAGAAAACTGAAATATTTCATGCATAAATAATAAAAAATAGAGGTAGTGTTCATTCCCACTGAAGTCAATGAATAATTATCATTGATCTGAATTAGGTAGAGCTATCCTGCAGTAAATTCCCAAGATGAACAAAAACTTATTGCACAGCTGTTAAAATGGTGTTTTCCTCAGCTATTAATTTGTGAACAAAAGCAGCAATGGAAGAGAACCAAATAAATGGTTAAATTACAGTAGAAAGAACAGGTGATGTTTCTTCTTTCTTCCTGAGAGATCGCATGTTGAGGGAAGTTTCTGGATCTGAGTTTTCCTGGGCAGGCACAGAAAGCTGTATTTTTCACAAGTGAGAAGCAAATGTCTATAAACCAAGATTTTACTGCTTTGTGTCCCTGTCTGTGCATTCAGAGATAGGGAAGAGAAATTGTTGAACGTTGCCACTTGGACAAGAAACCAAGGCCATAGGAGTGGGGATCTGTATCCTGCAAATGAGGTCACTGTTGAGGCTGATTTAGGCAGGAATGTCCCTGCCATTGAAACAAAGCAGCTGTGCTTCTCCTACCCAGGAGCACATGTGGGGAGAGAAGGAGCTTTTGTGATCCCTAACCAAGGAAAGGTATGGGTAACCATCAATCCTGCCTGAAACAGGGGAGAAGCAAGTTTATCCAGCACACTGCAGGAATGGAAATGCTTCCCAGAGCTCTGACAGAAATGCTGGACAAGCAGCTAAATTCCTTCCCAGAAACTACTCTGGTGACAATGCAATACCTCCTGGCTCCCTTCAGCACACCTCTTGCAATAAATGTCAGCCTGCAGCCGTATTGGGCATAATTAGCCTTTGATAATAAATTACCCACATTTTCAGGAAAATATTAGAGACCATCATTATTTGGAATAGAGCTGCATTCAGCTGCACAACCCTACCTAATATGATGGATGGAGTAGTCATAGCACTGAATACATTTATCTAGAATGAAGTGATTATTTTGAAGATGAACACAGTCAGATGTAAGTGCATATGAATCATATACTACTGCACACTGGAGAGTATCAGAGTAGCAGGGGTTGTAGGTCAGCTGACCAGCCCGTAGGTTTTAGTTGGTAGATTATTTCACACATATACCCCAGGATTTTAAAGCTCAGTCTCAAAATCCCTCTGAATTTAAAAATGATTCCATGTTTTCTCTTGGAAAGAGAAGAAAAAAAAAAAAAAAAAAAAAAAGATACGAGAAGGTTTTTTTCCTCCTACCTTAGAGAAAATCTTTGGTATTATTTGACTCCATTGCCTGCCCACAGATATTGCCTAAAATACCCAGGCAAGCATATTGTTAAAATAATGTCGCTAATTCCTAGTTATTCTAAGAAAAATAAAGTAAAAACTAAAGGGCTTCTTGTGAGAACTCACTCATGTCCAACTGACTGCAGGAAAAAACAGGAGTCATTACAGTAGAAGAGACTTATTAGTGCTACAACAAAACCATGCTTCTCTTTTCGACACGTTCTAATTCCCAATAATATTTCTTTGCTATTTTCCAATCGTTTTAGTGAAGGAAATCATTCAGGATCATGGGCAAGGCTCACAACTCTGTTCTGCAACAGTACCCTGGCACTGGCAGCATCTTGCCTTTTTTTCCATGTGTTCTGATAGTAGAGAGGGTCACTGAAGACATCAAGCTGGCATACCTGTGAATGAAGATAGGCCCCCTCCTCAGAGTCTGGGGTCTGCAAAGGACTCCAAACAAAGTTAGAGGCTTTGAACAGAGTATTGGAATATGCAGCTGTGTGTAGATTTGCCTTTCCAAAATGCTGTAGCATAAATATAATCTCTGCACATTCCTCTGAATTATGAGCATACTTGGTTTATTCATTTGGAACAACGCATGGACACTTCAGGCAAAGGAACTGTACCTTGCAACTCAAGCAGAAACAAAGCTCAATGACTTTTTGGTTGTATTCCATGTTCTCAGCATCATCATCACTGGAAGAGATGGTGTTTTTCCTCCCTCGATCTGTCCCAATCACAAAAAAAAACTTTGCCATCAGAAGCCACATCTAGATTTCTGCAAACACAGGTGGTGTAGTCAGTTTGTGGAAAAGCTTGTTTACCAACAGTAGTAACTGTTGTATGAAACATCTCCAGCTGTGAAAAACTAATAAATTGACCTCTCTTACTGTGACTCAGACTAGTGAAAACATCTGTTTGGATAAGAAAACCAAAAGCAATTTTTTAAAAGTGGAAGTTATCTGCTGTTAGACGTATTTAAGATGAGTTACCACTACACGTACGGCTGCTTTTTTTATTTTAGATTTATTGTATTTCTTTATATGTCATCAGTTAAAGATATTTATTACAACAAGCATCCATCCTAACATCGAAATGCCTTGCTCATTGTAAATCAGAATTTTAAGCTAGTTTCTGAACATGGTACAATTCATATCCTAGAGCCAAGTCATAACCAGTGAAAACAATATTATAATTGCATAAGACTTAATGCAAAGGGATATTTCTTTGGATATAAAGTGTTTTCTGTATGAAATGAAGTCTAACCTTTTTTTTTTTTTTTTTAAGATTTCCCCAAATTACGTAATTGTTTTAAACCATAGACCTGGTTAAAGGTAGGAATCAATACTACTCCCAAATTGCAAGTGTTGAATATTTCAAACCTACAACAAATTCAGAGAAGTTTAAATATTTTAGGATAATCTGAATATTTGTTTTCATATGTTTATGTTTTAACATTTAGGAAGTACTGAGGCAGCTGAAGCTCTTTAATAACGCTTGCTGAAAGTCGCATACCAATAAAAAAAAAAAAAGGAGTGAGCAGGGAGGAGCCTTTCATAGCTCAGCCCATATTCAAGAGCTGTGATGCTTGAAGGAAACACATTGCATCTGATTTTTCAGACTCTACAGAACAGTGTGCTACTTTTTCTTTGGATGGAAAGTCTGTACAAAGAGCTGAGTAAGCCTCTTCTGCTCTCCTGCACCGAGCTGTCTACACAAAGCCCTAATGCATTGCTTCAGGGTTAGTGTTCAACCCAGAAAGGGCACTGCCACAGCATCTCTGATGTTAACAGGGAGAAAAATTCCCTCTCTTCTTTTTCTCATATGAGAGCAGTGTCTCTTCAGCTCTCCTCTACTTTCACCAGCTGATAACTAAAAACTTCTCAGGCAGAGTGAACTCCAACGTGAATAGAAAATATTAGAAAAATATTTCGTCTGTTTTGGTAGTGCTTTGGGTTCTCACCTGCACGTGGTCATACAAGAAGAAATTTCCAGATTTCTTTACTCTTGCTATGGAGGTATTTCACTCATAGTTTGTCTGTTCACCCGAAGAAGGCAAAAAAGGGAACATCACACCTTTCCATAGCCAGACTTGTTTCTTCGTAATTCCTGATCAGTTGAGAGGAAAATTAATTCAAGATTGAGGGACTGAAGAACAGGAAAGTGAAAAAGAACAGCATAAGAAATAGAAAATAGTGAACTTTCTGTTTCCTCTTTTGTTCTTTTATATAGTTAATTGGTCTTTTTCTGTAAAATTGGTATTTTTGGGTAGGTGCTCATGCCCCAGCCTAGGTGAAAATTAATATTAAAACTTATTACTCCTTCAGAAATAGGCTGCTCCAGCATGGCTCCCCCAGAGGGTCAATGAGTCTTGCCAGCAAACCAGCTCCTGTGTGGGCTGTTCTCTCCACTGGTCCACAGATACTGCCAGGAGCCTGCTCCACCATGGGCTTCCTACAGTCTCCTTCAGGACTCCAGCTGCTCCAGTGTGGGGTCCTCCAGGGGCATCTCTGCCTGGGGCACCTCCTCCCTCTCCTTTGCTGACCTCGGTGCCTGCAGAGCTGTCCCTCTCACATATTCTCACTCCTCTCTTCTTTGGCTGCAACTGCTTGTGAGTAGTAACTTCTTTTGCTGCCTTAAATCTGTTATCCCAGAGGTGCTACTGCCATCTCAGATGGGCTCAGCCTTGGCCAGTGGTGGGTCTGTCTTGGAGCCAGCTGGCATTGGCTTCACAGGGAAGCTTCCAGCAGCTTCTCACAGGGGCCAACCCTAGGCACCCCCTCCACATCCCCCCCCACAACCTTGCCACACAAACCCAGTAGCATTTCCTTTATGCAGTTTAGCTAATCCATGTGGGCACACTTACAAAACAGACACACACTTGCAAATTTTGATACTGAAATAATTTCATGACTAGAACTTGGCGTTTATAAGAAAGAGCTTGCTAGGTAACACCAACCAATACCCTCTCTGTCAAGGCAGAATTAAGCCATCATATTTCTTTAAGTGTTAAAAAACCTTCCTTTATAAATTTCATAAAATGAACTCGAATACAGAATAGAGATGTAATGATCATCTGCTTTGCTTTTCTGATAGGAGTTTGACTCAAATCCCAAACCTCTGAAGGTATAAGACAAATAGGAGACTTGCTCAAATTAATTTGCTAAAAGAACAGGTAATCATGGAAATTATCCCCACATTTGATGACAGGGAAGCCTGTGGTCATGCACACCCAGTCACCCACGCATCCTGTCACTGAAAACAAAGGATGCATATCAGAACTGAATTGCTAGGAAACCACTGCATAAGAGCTATTCATATATTCACAGGTAAATTAATTAGTAAATAAGCAGCAGCTTATATGAAGCTGCTGCATCCTCAGCAAACTTACAAAGCCACCAGAGGCAGCAGGTCAAAAACATAATTTTTTTCATTGTCATTCTGCAGGTATGTAGCAATTATTCAGTGTAGTGCACTAAACACAGGGTCAACCTTTTCCCACAAAAGGCAATGTCAAAACTCCAATTGACTGCAATGGGAACAGAAATGGGCATTAAGTGGGCAGGAAGATTTTTCTCCATCTCCACTAAGATACATAATTACTTAATACATTCTTTGTAATCTTTCTCTAAAGCTGTTAGTATTCCATGAGATTTATCCTCCAAAATACTTGTCTAATCTTTGGACGTTGATTACTCAGAGATTACTAAATACACAGTAAAATTTTCAAATTACTATTTTGCAAGGGATTCTTCTATTTCTCTGTGCATTTTGGCTACATTTTTACTGTACATTTACATTTTACACCCTGGGAGGTGTGTTTTGGATAGTCTTCCCTTTCATTCATCCTCCTCTCACCAGCCAGAAGGTTGCTAGTATTCACCTTCACCCCAGTCAAACTGCTCAGAGACATGTTGCTTTGGAATAGTCACCATTGAACGAAAAAGTTTTACAGAAGATTACATGGAACTGAATTTCATCTCTGTCCATGGAGTCAATGTTCCAGATCTCACTGAGACAAGGATAAGCCATTAGATGTGATCTTATTTTAAGAAAATCTGTACATAGTGTTCTCTTTTCTTTTCTGTCATAACTTTTGCCTTTCATAAACATTTGTAAACTATGTTTTCAAGTTTTTTAGTTTTACAAATATATGCCATTTGATGCACTTTACCTTACATTGGTTTGAGTTATGTGAGTTAAGAAAACTGAAGAACAGCAAGGCAGTGTTGATCCTAAGGCCTGGCAAAACCTGCTCTCCTGCACTGCCTGTGTCCTCTGCCTCACCACAGCATCCGTGCCAGTGTCCAGCAAGCTGCAGAGAAAATCTTTGTCTGAGCTACACAGGTCAGGTGGAGAAGTGACACCACAAAGCTCAAGAGGGAAAAGTTTTTTCCAGAGACTCTGATGGCTCTAAACAATCTCCAGCCAGCAATAAGGTACCAGCATATGCCTTCAAACCTGAAAGCCAGAGGGGAAAGTATCCATCACATTTGCATGCAAACCCACATTAATCCTTTCTTACAATGTGTTTGCCAGGTCACTGTGTTTTGCAGTGAGGCTGCAGACACTTAGTTTCTCACTGTTTTACAGTGATACATTCCATACAACAATAAACATTCTATATGTTTACTTTGGCTGAGGGCCTTTGACCATTTCCACTCAACAGCCCTTACCTGACATGACAGCCACCACAAGTGACAACAATTTTACATCTCTTCTCAAAATTATTTATTACTGCCATGCAAGTGTTATGTATAGCAATACAGGCAGACTTCCCATGAAATTAACTTTAAAAATTTCTTTCATCCAAAATCTATTTTTCTAAAAATGAAGCATTTCTATAAGATATTGCTGTTCTATGGAAGGTGCATTTCTTTTGGAGTAACATCGTTGTCACCACCAACAAGGAAACATGAAGACAACACCCTTATTTTCAGAAAAAGAATACTCTCTGAATGTCATGTCATCTACCAAGAGTTCTCTTGTACCAACAGCTCATAGCCAACCAGCTATGAAGAGAAAGAAATATTGGTGGAAGCAGTCTGTTGCAACTGGAATGGGAAAGTCCCTAACAGCAAGTACCTGCTGATCAATAGCCCCTGTGCATCAGATTTACTTTTGAAATAAAACCTTCAGGAAATACACGAATTTTGCTAAAACAGTATTTATATAAGTTTGGATTATACTCCTTTTTAGCTCCTTGTACAGTTCCTTAACTACAGAATCCAATTTTGATTTTTTTTTATTTAAAAGAAGAGTACAAACTCTAATTCAGTCTGTGCTCAAACTACTAAGATTGCACCGGTTTCTAGTCAGATCAGTGAAATTATCCCAGATCCACTAAAGATTTACTTCAGATTGAAATGTAGTTTTCAGGGATGGCCAGCTGAACAATTTGGGTAAACTGTGGCATTTAACAAACTTTTGGTAAAGCTTGCTGGAATATCTCATTTCCAGGTCTAGTAGCAAAAAGAATAAAACCCACATAAAGTGTAAAGCATGTTTTTTTTCTCCAAATATAGAGGGATTTTAAAATTACATCAGTGGTGAATTTAATATTAAGGGGGGGGAAAAAGCTATGATGGAACATATTTAGGTAAAAATTAAAGGAACAAGACCAACCTAAGAGCACCCTTGGCAGGGTTTTCCTTCCCAGCCTCCAGCAATTGATTGTGTAGGAGTTTCATGAGCTGGAAGATGAACCTAGTCCATTGTTATGAATAACTGCTGCTGAGCTCTCTTCCAAAAATGTCTCTAATCCATTTGGGTCTTCAGCTTCTATAACATCACAAAAGTATGAATTCCAGCTGAAGAATCCCTTCATGTGTGTCCTGTGTCCTCTTACTTTTTCCCAAGGCATCTTCAGATCATCACTGGCTCAGGTGCAGTTAAAAAACACCAGGGTTTTGGCTAATACAATGTCACAACAATTACTTTAGCAATACAAGCAGTTGAGCATTATGTTCCTGAAGGACAATCTTGTGTAATTTATATATACTCTTCCATTATCTTTGTGTCTTCTATATAAAAACACACTCATGCCACAACAGGGATTTTTAAAAAGGCAACATATTTCACACTTTTAAGCCATCCTGCTGTATTTCTTGCTAATCCAAGTTTTTAGTACATTTAGTACACTCAAAAATGCGAGCATATTTTTGGCTGCTCACACAGGAGTACTTCTTTTATTGGACTTGCCTAATTCTTACTTGATTCCTTATTTAATCATGGGAACAGCAAGTTTCATGACCACTCCTACCATAAAATTCTTCCTATATTCTTTCCCAAAGGAGATGCAAGAGAGAAAATCAGGATCAAGGGTAACTCACGGTCCAACACAACTAAGGCCACAAAATATTGTTACATTATTCACCCACTATGTAAAATTCATATGTGGATATCATAGAAAAGGGGTCACATACAGTTACATCTGGTACTTCTGGCTAAAGAATTCAAGGAAGTTTTATTCACCATTTCAAAACACCTTCTCAATCACATTAGTACATCATCAAAAATCCTCCTCAGTCCTAATGCTACATATGTTCTCATTTGCTAAAAAGAACCATAAGAAGGAAGTAAAGCAGATATGAATGTGTTTCTGCCTCAAAAAACATGTATTACTGGTGTGTTTGTCATGGGCTCGGAGATGAGGATGCATCCCAAATCTCTATGTCTGCAAACATACTTCCCCAAATTCAGGGGAAAACTGAATTTTAAGTTTTTTTTACTTAGTTTAAGCTCATAGAGATTTAGTGCAGCAGTGAAGCCTCCCCCATCCCCAGCCTTGGCTCAACCCTTCCATTCAGACTGGCACTGCTTTTTCTACAAGAGTGGTTCAAGATCAGCCCCTGACTCAGGATCTGGTCCTTACCAAATGCCCAAAGCTTCTGACCCTGGTGCAATGCTCTGGAAATGACTTGCTAATAAGGGTTTTTCAAAATAAATTTTAAAAAACACATGGGAAAAATCTAAGGTAGCAGCAAGCAAACATATATCAACATCAGTAAAAAAATCAAAGCATGAATATACAAAAATGCAAACAACCTCCCCATAGAAAATGGGTCCCGTTCTCAAAGTTTGCATTCCTGTGACAAATGCACAAACAAAGCACCACTTGGTGCTGCTAACCATGGTGTTCAAAGAACGTGCCTCTTGCTTCTCTTTTACAGCATTTCCAGCCCAGCCTTTTTGTCTGTGGGGAGAGGCAAATATGTAAATGCTTCCACACTTTCTGCAAAATAAAAAGGAGGTCCTGGGAATTGAAATTCTATTTATATTTATCATAACTTGATAAGATAGAGTGTGTTTATATAAATACCCTACCATTATTTCTTCTTAACAACAGGCAGCTCTGAAGTGCAGTTATAAGTCTGTTTACACCACACAGATATCAAATTGACTTGCTAATGGTAACTTTTATTCGGTATCCATGGGTTACTGTGTCATGTGATTTGACATCAAGTACAGACAGTGCTGATTAGTAGCATCCAGTTCTGTCCATCTCTGTGCATCACTGAACCATCTGGTCATTTATTCACTAATAAGCCCCTAATGGCCCAAATATTCACCGGCCTGTCATTGTGACATGGCATAAAATGCCTACATCTTTCAACTTGCTTTGACATGTTGCTTGTTTCACATCAAAACCCGTCATTTACAGGAAAAGAGCTCAGAGGGGTAAAAACTTGACCTAATCTGCAGTGTTAACACAAAGACAGAGGCTTTGTTATCTGGTAGCCTGACTGAAAGCATGTAAATGGGCATGAATTCATTTTGTACATTTTTCCATGCTCATTTTACAACATTCTTTAAGTTTGGTATCACTCCTAATATTGGTTTTTATGTGGGTTTTGCTGTGAAATCTCTTTTCTTAATCTGTTAATATGCTTAGGAGTGCTTTAAAGAGAGCTGGATTTCCAGAGACATTTGTCAGTTTTCTATAAGGAAAATATGTATCAATGGGAATATTACAGGCAGCCACAGAAGTTTTCTAAACCCTTCTATTAAAAATTAGTATGATTAATAATTTTACTTTGCATTTCTTTTATCTTTGCCTAGATAGCAATAGCCAGTGTATTACTTTCTGCCCTGAAGGATGTGAGATGCAATAATTATTTCCAGTTTAACGTGTTAGATTTTGCAGAATCTTTGCAGATGAGAAGAATTCCGCAGTATATAATCACATAGCACGTTATTAACTTAACAGTCATGAATACTCAGTAACTGAAAAATCTCCCTCTTCAGTCCCATCACACAAAATTGCTGGAGTAGAAGGAGGTCACAATCAATGCTTTATTTTTTTTTAATCTTACTGGATATAGCCACAGTTAAAAATAGTTTAAAAAAAGCAAACACCCATTAAACTAATTGCTGTTGAAATCTTGGTTAATACATCATTAAAATGTGATTAAAGCATGATGTAATTGATTGTAACTAGAACACTTAGGGTGGTTTTATTGCTCTGCAGTCATTGGTGTGATGGGACACATAATTCACCCAGTATGTTAGCTTCTCTTGGTGTGTGCCTCTATTGGCACACTAGCTCCTTGAAGCAAGCACACTCTGCTCCACAAAAACTTCCATTGTGTCGCCTTGTGGCTGTTACACTGGGTGTAAAGTGATAAGTAAAGCAAAAATAACAATATTTTAACATGACAGAGATTTGCTTTTTTTCCCCCCCCCCAAATAACTGTAGTGTTTGAAATGGTCTATTATTTTCTCTATTTTTGTGGGCTGACATTGTGTATGTTGCCGGCGGTAGTTCCTGTTAATGACACAAACATCATCCGGGATAAATCCTCTGACTGTGCCTGCTACTAAATTTTATCAGAGAATTCAGGTCAGCTAATGAATCAATTTGAATCTTGGCATCTTCATGCTGAGACTCAATCAAGTCTAAATTTCATTTAATATTAGTTAGTTTACAATACTTACAGACAAATCCTTAAGCCGGTCTTAGGACACACACACAGAATTTAGCCTATGCATTCAAATGTTTCTATTTTTTGATTATTCACTTCACCAATCCTTGCTGCACAATGTGATCCTCAAGGGCATCAATAAACACATTCACTCCTGTCTCATAAGCTTGAGAATACCTTTTGCACTTACTCAGAGCCCTAAAACCTTGAGAGGGCTGAAAAACAGTTGTGTTTTGTGAAAAATGTTGAGGTTTTGAAATTAATCTCTATTCAGCATTAAAATAAATCCTAACAAGAACCAAGTCAGTCAATATATCAAGTGATATCTGATTCTCTAAACGGGCATCTTATTCATAATGCTGTTAATTTCTCTTACTCTTAAAAAAAAAAAATTTCTCTTACTCTTAAAAAAAAAGTCCAATCTGACACATGCAAAATCTTTTTAAAAACATTTAATCAAAGTGAAAAATTTCTATTAACAACAACAAAAAAAATCTGTTTTGATGACCTGTCATCTTCTGATAGAAAAATCAGTTTTGTCAACAACACAAACACTGATCAATTCAGGATACATTCCCATTTGTACAAACTGGACTTAATACCAAAATACTAAACGTGGGTTCTCAGATCCTTGTAGGATTTGGGTATGGGTTCCAACCTCTCTAACATGCTGAGCATTCTCAAATCAGTACTTACAACATTAAGTAATGTTAAATATATCTATTGAGTACAAGTGGTATCTGGACAGTCATTCTTTTGTATCTTGGTTTTTTCAGATTTTGAAAATAAATTCATGTTAGCTGAAAATTTTCATTTTAGCTGTTTCAGTCTTACTGACACTTCCAAGAAACTTTTACAGTTTTAATTTGTTTTCAGATACTGAACCTTTGAAATTTAGTTTTAAATTTTTATTATTTCAAATTTAGTTGGAATAAAAGGGAATACTTGAAATAAATCAGAAAGAATAAAAGATATTGTTTTAGTTAGGTACATTATTGAAGTGAACTGGTTTGTTATTGAAAAAAATTATAATGTTGAGTAAGAGAACAAATTTTAACTACTGCCATGACCCTGATGTCTCTCAGAGAAGATGTGCTGCTTGTCTAATGGGCAGTGTCTCAGAAAAATTTCAGTTCTGCTCAGAGCCTAATAAGCCTGGGCTTACCACCAGCTCTCATGGAATAGTGCTGGTGGAATGGGAAATGGATAGAAGTGTTTACTTCGGTGATTTAGGGGAAAACTTCCTCAAAAGAGTTACACTGCTCTGTCTGGAATAATTTTTTTTTCAGGAAGATGCAGCACAGAATATCTTAAATGCATCTTGAACTTTGTGTTTTATCTTATTACAAGATTTGCAAAAACTTTAATGATGTTGTTAGTAGCAGGAATGCAGACACAAATGGCACATTTTTTGAACTAAAAAGGCATGATTCATTTGAACAAGTGTAAATGTGTCATGCAATGACAATCATAGGTATTGGGTGCTAATATCTGCAATCATCAGCTGGCTTATTTTGCATACAGAACACTTACAAAATTTTTTTCCTGTTTTTAACTCTATAAATGCAATATCATGTTTCTGACATGTGCAGTTAATAGCAGAAAGACAACTGTGCACATATTGATAATGCATAGGTATTTCAATTATTGGACCATGACTTCAGCTAGATCCCCTTCAATCAGAATTAGCAAAAGACAGCATCACCTATTTTTCTAAAAACAAAACAAAACAGAAGACATAAACCAATTGCTTGGCTACTGCTAAAACTCAAAAGCTGTACTTTTTCAGGAAAAGGCATTTTTAATGGCTGATCTACTACACTTACCAGACACAAGTGGGTGCATCCTCAAGGTGGCCATTTAAGAGGCCAATTAATAAGTATTTAAAATAAATCTTAATATTTCCATCTGAAATACAAGATTGTATTTATATCACATTATTTAACCAAAGATCATACAATATTGAAAATAGGAATGGATGCTATTAATAAATTTAAAGCAGGTGAAAAAAATTACATTTGAACAGATGAGAAGGAGTTAAAAAACGCTGCAAGCCCAATCAGTGGAGTAGCACGGCTGTCCTGGATACATTGCTGCTATTGACAGGATAACTTTGGCCATCTTCCCCAGATCTCTTTTGCAGAGTGTTTAATTCCTTGCTCTTCAGAATAAGTAACAGTGTCTTAACACTGGTAGCATGACAAACTGTCTCTCTGCAGCAAGCAGCGATGCTTCATTTTTAATGCATTTTTAATTCAATGTAATAACAAGGAAATAGTTTCTGGCCACTGATGAAAAAAATCTGCCACCAAGCTTATACACACTGAAACAGCAGCATATTGCTACTGTTCACTTAGATGGAAATTAATGTGGTAACAGCACATTTTAATACTGAAAGCCAAAAATGTAAAATCTATTAAACCAGCCTCTGGGTATTTTTCTTGAAAATATCCATTTCATATATATGTTTGTGAAAGTGGTACATGTACAACCAACTAAAACAGCAAGCATTAATACTGCATGCTTTTAGATTAGATAAGATCATAATGGTATTTTTTAACGTTCCACTTAATTACTTCCCAATCCTGCAAAGACATTTATGCATTTACTTAACATTTCATAGATGAATATTTCCATTGATTTAATATGTATCCAAGTCTTTGAAATATTAGGGCCTGAGCACAAGGCTAATTATATGCGAAGAGCATTTGTAACTCTTTTTATGACATCAAATGTCCCATATTTGAACCTAAACATGCCTACTGCTGTGGTTAATTGAGGACTTTCTATTAAATGTTTTACTTGGAAAGCGAGTGGTAAAAAAATTGAATTTTAAACTTGCATATTCATGTATTCAGACCCAAAGTGATGCTGGTCATACAGAAATAAACATCATTTACTAATGCAGCAGAAGTACTGCTGATACATTAACCACACTATAATCAAGAATCTCAAAAATAGCATGTGGGTCTGCATTGGCAGACACACAAAGTGCACACTGTATGAACCCACATGTGAGAAAATTTATAAAATTCACATCCATTAGTACTTACAAACTGTTAAAAGAAACTCTCTAATTAAATAAATCTCAAGTTGGGTTAAATAGCTATTGTAAGCTGCTGAACAGGTTATAGTGATATTCATAAGGTGATTTGAGATGCTGACCTAGATTTTTAGTGATTTTAGTCTGATTCTCTCTTTTGAAACCATCACCACAACCACTCTGAGCAGTCACACAAACTCCCCCTTTTTACTACAGCAATGTCAAACATTTAATAGGCGATACAGAGGAGCAGAAGAACAAACAGTCCACTTCCACACATGTACAAAGTCATCAGCCTCCTCGCATTTCCAGACCCACTAATCACTCACAAATTATCTGATCCCATGTTTGCTCCCCGAAGTAATTAACTAACAAAGGTGATTATCCCAGGTCACCAGCAGGCTACCAAGAAGCAATTGCTACTACAAACAGGACGACTGGAAGCGAGAAAACCACAATTGTGAGAGCAAACACATAGCTCTGCACATGGAGTACACTCTTCTGCAATAAGAAAATAGTGACTTAAAGTCCAGCATGTCTTTGTGTGTTTGATACAACACTCTGAGCTCTACAGCAGAGATGCATCAAATGCTGCTTCACCTGCCTACTTAGGCAAGCAGTCTTTCATTATATTCTACCAGAACCCATTGTTGCTGTAGCTTATTTTTTAGGTTTGCATAGGAACTAACCTCTGCCATACTGCATTTTCTGCCAAGATATTAATTAACATATTTTAAAATTCCATGACAGAAAAACATATGATTGGTACAGCAGATATTATGTCATCCCTAATATTAACAAAAACTTTAGCCTCCATCAGCTGAAATGTACCTATCATACAAAAAGTAAGTAAATAACTTTGAGATAGAGCTGTCATATGAGCCTATCACTAATGTTTGTCACTAACAACAGGCTTTCCTGGCTCAGCAATAGAAGGCTTTATAAATGTTTTCTTGATCCACTGTATCTGATGACAATTTCATTTGTGAACTGGCTTTCTACAAAACTTCTACTTCAAAAACCACACATATTCTCTCAGCAGTCAGTCTTTTAAAAAAAAAAAATCTGTTTTGTTTTGGAAACACACTTTCTAGCAATATACCTGGAGTCTCCTGAGAGATTCTTAGATTTTAATAGGTATGAAACAATCCAAAATTAATGGCATTTAAGGATGTACAGTAATTCTGAAAAGAGAGTCAAAACAAACTCAGAAACTCAAAATCACAGATGCTTTAGTAGGACAGAGGCTCCTGGTGTACACCCACCATAGATCAAATTAAAGCTGTAGCACAAGGCTTGATCTTGCTCTACAACCAAGTGTAAGAGAGAGCATTCATCAGCATGCATTTCCCAAAGGGCCCAGTCCTGAAAACTTCACTCAGACAAGTGTTTTTTGGTTTGGCTCTAAGAGTTCATATTTTCACCCTTCAACCATCACCCTGCTGCTGCCTCCTTTTCCCCTCTGCACTGAGCAGATGGTGTCCTTTGATCTGTGACACCACCAGTTTTGCCACTGTAAATTGGCAGAAGTATATCCTGTTTTGCAATGAAAGCCAATACTAAATACACGCAGAACTGCTCTTCCTTCAGATTTTTAAACGTATCAGGATCTATTTCTGCTAAGAAAAATGTGGAGGAATACTTGACTCATCCTTACCTGCCTATTGCAAGAATGACTTGCAGACAAGAGCAGAAGTAGAAGGAGCATGGGAGCCATTCCATACAGGTTATTATTGCTACAGCAGACCCTGGAAAATGAAGCATTGCTGCTTTTTTTCTGCTATTATACAGTTAAGTATCTAAATTTTGGACGTAGTTAAACTGAAAGTCTTCCTATGCTTTTCTCAAGCTTGTACCCTACTTTCCTCTTATACCCTTATTCAACCCAATCCAAATTTATGGACAATGTCAGTAGCCCACTATAGTGGCAAGACCCAATACATACGTTCTTTGCATTCCAAGTTCTGACTCGTATTCTTTTCTCACGTAACACATCCAAAATTCAATTCTTAGAAATAAGCATTAGGGCACAAATCACCAGACCTTTCTCTCCCTTGTCATGCTGCACTGCTCACTTACTTTAAGAGAAAGATGAGCTTCCCTTTAGCTGGCTTGCCTCCAGAACTAATTATCTGAGATTAGTGACCTACACAAACCTCACTGATTTCAAGGAAATTCACCAAGCAGGCTCCAAAACAAAAGCAAAACCAATTGTTTTTCACACTGATAACAGCAATTTATTTAAAGTATTCTTTCCTTCTCTAAAGTCATGTAAGAAAATTCAGACCAAAGTAGAAACTAGGAGGGTGTCACTCTATGGTTTCAGATACTCTAGTAACAAATCTCCCCGGTTTTATACATTTATTTACATTTTCTTTTTCCCCATTGATTTATTTCCTTGATTTACCCCCATAGGGTAACTCCTACTAAAGACTATATCCTGTCAATACTCTGTTTCAGGTCTCGTTTTCGTGCTTTTTTTCTTATCAATTGTGTTGTGCTTTGTCCAACTAGACAGATACAGCCATCAACCCTAGTAAGTTTCTAGTGTAAGCAGAAAAAGGAGAAAACCAGAGAACAAAGGGTAGGATAAGCCTTTCCATTACAGTCCAAACCAACAAGGTTTGATTGATAAGCTTGTTCTAGATAAAGGATTGATAAACTGTTCTAAAGACTGTCTTCTCACTGGTATGAGCATCTGATAGTAAAATGAGATGTTAAGTGTGGGGATAAATACCACAATAAAGGAATAACAATGGTGTTATTAATATTGCTTCTGCTTTGACTCATTTTCTTGTGACAACTTAAAAATGCTTCCCAATCGCTGAGCTCAAAGCTGCTGTATACACAGTGCTTGGCACAATCTTGAACAGTATCAAGGGCAGCTTAACAAAAGCAGTTTGGAGCCACCTGCATCAGCATGGGCTGGGCTAGATCCTGCTATCTCACACAGCTCCCTCTCCTCTCTTGTCACCCTCAGTTTACAGCAGTATTTTCACAAAGGCCTTTGTGCATGACCCTTGCAGGGGATGCTGCAGTTTTGAGCAGTTCACCATCATTATTGATTTTTAACAATATTTAGGCCACAGCAGCCAACTCTATTTACATGTTCAGGACATTCATTGACTTTTCCTAGGGAATCACAGGTATCTAAAATCTAGAGCTAGGATCATTCCCAAGTTCATGTGTCACATAAGGAACTTCATCATATCTGAGCCTCTTAAATGCAATGAAAACACTTTCTTCTCCAAGTCAAGATATCTTCTAAGGAAAAGCAAAGTTTCCCTAAGTTAGAGGTTTCTCACAGTTTAAATGAGAGAAAATTGTTTATTAGTAATTTCCAGCTCATTTTTAACACATAAAAGTGAAGCCTAGTTAGACTACTTAGCCCGACAGGTTAAGGAGGCTGGGAATTAAAAGTTTGGGTTTGGAAGGATTATATCACTGGAAAGAGAATAATCAATACTACTTAGTTTTGGCATTTTTATATTCTTTTAATTTCTACCTACTGTAAGAAAAACAGTGCTAGGCAGCATTCCAGAAAATGTTGCTGAAACAAAGTATAATACAGAGGGCTGTAACTTTTAATAAAAGAAAGAAACCAAGATGCTGAGATAAATCATTCATATGTATTCATATGCTTGTCTGTAGAAGGAGCATAACTTTTATATTCATTCCAAGACTAAGTCTTTTGACTGAGTTTTTACTGGCAATATTCTATTCTATAGACAAAATTGTATCAACCTCTAAGACTGCATGTTAAAGCCAGAAGGGTTATCTTCATATATAATTAAATCCAATGTATAAGTAAGTAGCACTTACTGACACAAACTGTAGTGCTTTCTTATTCTGAGCATAGAAGAAATATAGTCTGAATTAAGTCAAAGAAATGTAGGGGATTCTCTCTTTACAAAGGAAGCATTAAAATGCAGTTGCAGAACTTCATTAATTCCATTGACTACAGCATTGCAGGGAGGTGCTTTTTTTTCGTGCTTTGTTGGTGGTGGTATTTTCTTTGGGTTTCTTACAATTAACTAAGTTTGCACATTTTAAATTTTTTTTTAATGTGTAGCACTGTGAATGAGTGTGCTAAGCGTTATTTGCTTATTTTCCCCAAACTTGTCAAATGGACAGCTGTAAAAGTGTTCAAGCATTTGTATCATACACAGACTCGCTGCCTTTTAATTTTGCATGGTGTCAAACCAATCTAGAACTTCAGCTCAAAAGGGCAACCTCTAAGTCTGCCAGACAACAAGCATCCCAATATCAGATACTACATATAAAAGAATAAGTCAGTTCAATGCTCTAATGGTTCTAGTATAATCACAATTCATACAGATATTCTATTCCTTCCTCAAACAGGTATTTTCCTCTGATGTTGATCAGAGGAGAATTTTAACACCTCCCTCAGTTTAATGAAGGTAAGATTCCTGCCATGCAGTAATAATTTAAGTTTATAGTACAGAGCGTTATAGGAAGAAAAGGCAGAGGCAACAAACTGAGGAGACCAAGACCCATCATTCCCAGTTCCACTTCAAGTCTGAATACTTACTGGCTGGAATGATCTCAAGCCTATCACTTGTTACTTAACCACTTTATTCACAAAACAGAAATACGGGTAGTAGAGTCTCAGGAGCACTGAGAAAAAAGTTGAGATGACCCATAGATCCCAGGAAAACATTAATTTCTCTCCTGAGTTTTGTAAGCCAATGAATCCTGTCAGAAATTAAATGGTTGTGAAAGAAATGGTCACACACATTTATTTGTACGCTTTTTCTAAACTCCATTAAAGCTCCTGCTTGCGGACCTTTAGCAAAAGATGAGAAAATTTTTATTTATTCTCTGAGAGAAAAGCCTTCTGTGTATTTAACTTACACTTTATTTGTTTTTAAAATATATTCAGGCACTCCTATGTGATTTCTTGCTAATGCTTAATGAACCGAATCCTTTTAGGTATTTGTCTACAGCTGTAAAATTCTCAGCTGGCTTCTTCTCAAACTAGAGGTTTTAGCCCCAACTTATTAATGGATGCCAGTGAAATCATCAACTCCAGAGACCTTCCCAGGTGCCTTGTTCAGCCCGCTGCCCTTTACACTTTTCTTGTAACCGATAGAGAGCCTTAACGTGCATATCCACAGGTGTGTAAGGCAGTCCAGGAAACACTATCTATGCACTGGCATCACTCTGAAGGGCAAGCCAGGCAATCAAGCATCTTGATTTAGTCTCCATCCAAAAGGTCAGATTAGGCACTCTCTTGAGGTCCTCACTATGTTTCCAATTCTGTGCTCATGCTGTGATGCCTACAAGAAATCCAATAGCTAGATAAAGTGGGGTTGTAAGGAACATGTGATGAAAGAAATCAGCATTTGTTACTCAAAAAAAGAGAAATTCAAAACTATGACACACAACCTCCTATCTGCCCTTTCTCGATATTTTTATTATTCTTTATACAAATCCTACCTAAACAACAAGCTTTTTACATCCAGGATGGCAGCCAAACCCCCACAAGGAGGTTTGACTACCTTGCCTCACCACTCAGGTAGGGTCTGCACCCCCAGTACCTCAGCTCCTACACTGGCAACTGAGACTTCTGCCACAGGGAGTTTCCTCCCTGGCACACAGCCACCAGCTTGACCAGAGCCCTGCACAGTGTGGAGGAGCCCTGTTCTTGAATGTGGAAACCTAGCAATGGTGCTTTGTTCCCCACTGGAAGTCCTATCTGAGGGCATCACGCTCTTGCTCACAATCCCGGTAGGAAAATCTGCTCAGCAGGCAGACAGTGATTGCTTGTATTAGCTGGAGGTTCAACACTGCTTTCCAGAGTAGTTCCATAGAGGGAGTAATTCAGTCTGGGAGTGAAGAACACCAGCAGGGAACCTGGTGAGGTTCACCCGCCTCCCCAAAAAAGCTCCTTTGCTAAGTGTGCAGTCAGCAATCTCTTCCAAGAATGTTTAACCCCGCCAAGATTTAGGCAGACTGTGTGTGGCAGCAGTACTCAGCTCAGGCTGTACGCTGGAGAGCCTGGAAGGGACAGGGCTGCGTGTGTGGTCAGCACCATCAGTAACAAAATTCCCTTGCGTGGGGAAATTTGGGTCCTCTTTCCTTGTGGAGAACATCACACAGTAGATCTGGAGAAGACCAGCTCTCTTGGGCACTGTTGGTAACCTGCTCTCCAGAATTACAGTAGCAGCATCAGAGTTAACTAAACTCTAAAACTGTTAAGATGGAGAAACCTTAGATGAATACAGCACTGCTGGGAAATGAAAAATTAGAAGAAATTCAGCTGTAACCAATCCTGACTTCCTTTAGACATGGCAAGTAAAGAAAGAAAGACCTGTAAGAGCCCTCTGTAGGCTATTCAGACACCTTATTTAAGTTTTGTGAGAGGATCTGAAATCATAATGATGGTCACATGTAAATATCAAATAGCTCAGTTATGTCAGGGATCACTTACCCACAGTTTTTTTTTTTCTGCAGAGGATGCCAAACACCTATGGATTTAAAAATAAGATTCTAATACATAACAAAAGCTTTATTTCTCTTTAACAGTAAAATCAGAAAGATCTCATGCCAAAGCTACAGCCAGAGAAAATCCTAACACGGTCTTGAATCCACTTTCTGCCAAAAGGTCTTCCCCTAAATTTTTAATGAAACACATCTTTGGGTCCTAATTTTCAAAAATATTGATACAGAACCTATCTTTCATAAATAAAATCATATGTGTTGAGCAGATATGTATATAAATCAGGCCCTGGGGCTCTATAATCACTGCATTTTAAAATTTCTTTTAAAATGCAGTGCAGTTGTCAAATATGTGCTCATTTTAGTTATGCATAGGTAGGTTTGCAGTGGCATCAAGTGTTCAATTAGCCTATTCCCAGGTGAACATTCTCTGCAGATATGTCACTGGAGAGATCCCTTTCACATCTTCGCCTATTTGAAGATGGCAATAAACCACTTCTCATAGCCTACTCATCTCAAACTGATTTCTTGAGCTATGTTGTGACAATACCTTCCTACAAGACAGCACTCTAGTAGTTCTGAAATACTCATTGCAGGAAGCTACAGAGGAAGGGATTTGCTTTGATGTGGTACATTTCTTGGGAGAGGGCTGTAGCCACAGTAGCAACTCCTAAGCAAAGACACTGATTAATAATGCTACTTTAATGGGACCTGCCTGTAAGTCAAGCAAAACAGGGTGGCTGAAGCACCATAGCACTCTTCCAGTAATTGTTTGAGAAACATCCAAGTCTAATCCTTCACAAACACCAACTAAATGACACCAGGGCAGTCTTTGGCTCAAGCTGGTGGAGCCTGAGTTGAGCATGGCCAGTTTAGTCAGCAGAGCCTCTACCTTCACCTTTGCATTCTAAAAGTGTCACATAGTAAATAAAGACATAAAAATTAAAAAGAATCAAAGCATTTTCTTTTTCCCCTCTTGGCTGTTTCTCCCAGCGCCATCATATAGGTAATTGTTAAATCACTACCCACCCACTCCTGGAGCAGTATGCAACCATGTTAGAAATCTCTTTTCAAATGGTTGGTGTAAAATGAACATACTCTGACATGACAGCCCTTACACAGGGCAGTACAGGCAGGTGGCTCTCGGTTTCCCCTATTTGCTGTTAAGTACCACCAAAAAGCAACCCAAAAGACCCTCGCCATTCTAGCTGACCATTAATATGCTGCTTTCCTATGCTCCAAGCCCCTGATCCCCTCCTGAAGGCCAGAGCATGCTGCAGTGGCACAAATGGACAACTGAGGCTGGAGGACAGGGGTCTGAGGTCCCACAGTGCCCCAGTGGCCAGCATGCCACCCTCCCTCCCTCCGCGGGTCTCCCGTGCCAGCCGCCTGCGCTCCTGGTGTTTGTCACCATGGGACAGACCGCAGGGCGCTCCCAAGGCTTTACAACCAGTGAAAATCGGCACCAGCTTCGTAATTCTGGCACAACATGTCTTTGCTTTGAAGTCTGGTTACTGGTTTTTACAGTTCTATTTTTAAAATGTATTAAAGATGTTTAAAAGTGGCAGGGACTTCCAATAAAAGCCATGTTGTCCAGAATCAGGATGCTGGTCCCAATTTAAACCGGCTGTTAAACAATAGTATAACCAAATAAAAGTTGTCTGATTTACAAAATACCTCAGACTGATTGAACATTTATTATCCAGTTTTTCTCTTTTCAGGTCTTCAGAGGTCATTCTCTCTACTTTTTTTCATTTAGATCTGCAATGCTTTTCACAACTACTGTATGGAAAATGAATTCACCTACCGTATTTTAAAAATAACTGTTAATGGCATATAATAAAGTATAATAAAGCAAATAAGCTAATAAATATTTCTATTTCTCTTGGCTCTATGACTGGTTTAAACAGCTTACATCATTGTCAGAGCTCCATCTTCTGAAACACACCCAGGAAATACTGCTTCTGTTTTTATCATTGGGCATTTCTATCTCCCAATATAACTTATATTTAAAATTTTATTTCTGCAACACATTTAAATTTCTATTTGGAGAAGAGAAAGAAGATAAACAGGACAACGCCTTAAGGAGAACATCACTCCAAAGAGGAGCCTAAAGGAGCCAGGGCAGCCTAATACCCTAAGTCTTCCTGGAGTTCAAAGACCTTATGACCTCCTGTTTCTGGGGTGATCCTGGGTGAATAATTTCACATCTCCATCTGTCTCATCTGTTAAAGCTGAGCTCCTCAGAAGAGGGGCTTTATTTTGCTTTGTATACTTATGCAGGGTAACTCTGTAACTTAAGAACTTAAGGTGCTTGTATTACAAAGCAGTACAAACCAAGCACAACGTGAGTAAAAAAAGTCTAAGGTTTAATATACAAAGGGACCGAGTTTGATGACCCAGGAGGAGTCAGCCTCTGTATAAAACTTTTGTGCAGATTTTCATCACTAAACGTTGCATTTCAATGCTCTGTGTTCATATCTTTTAGTTATGTTCTAGAAACACACAACTAAGACAGGCTTCCTGTCCTATCAAGCCCTCTGGTCACGTAATTCCACCACAGAGCTTCATGCTAATATCCAAAAATCTACAGTATTTTCTAATACCTTGGGCAGACACATGTAGTAAAAACTTTGTGCAAGACTGATATGTAAGAAACACACTTGAACCTTCTCTCCTGTCAATCCCTTTCCTATAAATGGGAAAATCTCTATTTCCCATTCCACAGACTGGAAAATTGGGGCAAAGGACAAATAAAGTAACCTGCTCAAGGTGATGCTGACTTGCACTTGTACATCATCTGCAATAGATGACACCCCTTGTCAGATAAATTGCACAGTAATAGCTAAGTAGTTAGGCCTTCAAGATTCATGGTTAGCAAGTATCCCTAAAATTCTGATTAAACATTTTGTTTCCTAGTGGTTTTAAATTGGATGTGTCATTTTGTAAATGACAGATGGCTACAACAGAGTTAGTGATCAGGTTTTTAGTTTAGAACAGCAAATACACAAATACATTGGCATCAAGTTTCAGGTAATTCTTTCTACTGAACCCTTGCCAAAAGTTATGTATTTGTGTTACGCTTCTAGAAACATAGAGATCCGTAAGCAGGTTTGTTTGCCTTAAGTAAAATCTAGTGTGCTGAAAAAAATCACATTAAATAGTTGTTGAAATAAAACACTAAGCTGCAAGGAAATAAAAACAAATCCTAGCTTACCACTTTAAAAAAGGAAAAAGAAAAACCCAAACACAAACACACACACACAAAAACATTAACCCACTCCCACCCCAAATTAACCAAACCATCACACTGAAAAACACAGCATATATCTATATATACACACACATATATAATGGAACAAATGTGGAAGTATGCTGTATGCTGTATATTTTATAGGATTATTAACTACATTTAATATATTCATATAATTTTCACTTACTTCCTGTTGACTGTTTTTGAAAACAGTGAGGTTTGACCTTCACACAGAATACTTTCAGTCACATATTTAGTTCTACTCATTGGCCTCACCAGCTCAAAAAATTGGAACCTACATCATATAAATGTTCAAGAAATCCAAAACACATGGAGGAATGAAAACAATTATTTGTTCAGGTCAGAGCAGAACTTTTTAGAAATTTCACGGCAGCATAAAGGACTTCAACAAAGAAGTCACCATGTTGTCAGTTCACAATGACACCCAAAAACTCCTCCAGAATCTACAGGTCTCATTAAGCCAGCCCATGTAACACATCTATCCATGAGGTCCACAGCACCCTGGGCTGGGCAGGACTGGCCATACTCACAGCCATCTACAGGCACAAGCTCTTCCACATACCTGGAGCAAAGCCTGCAACTATGCCTCTGTCTTCAAACAGAAGTGCTTCCACCACTGGTCTTCCATCTTCACAAAAAATTCTGTTTAAAGGCAATAATTGGACAATGGGTAGCAACGGATGAAAATTACTCCAGCCTTGACTATTCACCTACTGGCTATGAAATCATGTGCACGTTTTAGCAGCTTTTTCCTGTGAACTCTTCATTCTTCTGTCAGTGGCCATTATTTGGCCATTCTTTTTCCTTGGCAATTAGAATCTGAGTTGCTTTTAAACCTGATCTGATTAATTTTTCTTATAAACCTCTATTCCCCAGAAAATGCAGTCAACAAGCAGAAGAGACATAAAATTGAGTCTTATCTCTATTCGACTAGATTCCATTCACAGACCAGAGCTACATAAAGTAATCTAATGGAAAGGAGAGGTGATTTCCTGAAACTATCTGGAAGAAAAGAGGGGGAGGGGGGAAAGACATATAACTAAAAGAAACAAAAAAAACCACAAAAGAAAACCTAACTGCAGGATCACTTTGATATTGGGAAAATAATTATACAGATTTTTGAAGAATTAGTAGATGGTACAAGGTGGCTTAAACTGTAGAATGGTGCTGTTTCTACTTGAAAAGTCAGCTAATACATGTGGTTTCTAGCACCCACTAAGCATGGGTGCCAAATGAGGGATCTGAAGGATAGTACTAGGGACAGTGGAAATGAAGAGCTAGCTGCCTATAGAATTAAGCTTCTGTGTAAACAAAAAACCAAAAAATTCATTTCAAAATTTGATTAAATATTGTATTTTATATGAAAACCAAGAAAAACAGAGCAGAAAAAAATTTAAGAGCTTTGCTGAAAAAGGAACATCTCAGGAACATTACAAGAAATATTAAAAAGTGCTTGTCCATAGCAGATTCAGATCCTGCTATAACAAAGGACCCCATTTGTAACACCCGGAGCTTCACAATATCAGTCAACTGCTTAACTGCTACACAACGCTAAACCTTTTCATATTTCCTTATTAGCCCCTTTTTTTCCAGCACGTCTATGTATGAGTCTACAGTAGAGTATCACACCCAGATTTCTCCATTACTTAACATTTGGACTGGGATGCAGCTATTTCAATTATTAATGTATTTTTTCAATATTGAGAACATCCTTAATTTAACCTGCAAGATGCTGAGTGTGGCACTTTCATTATTTCTATCTTTAGGGGGGTGTGCACTAATTGCCCTTCTGCTAGCTTTTTCCTTAGACACCAGAGCAAAAGTAACAAAGGCATGAGTAGATTATTATCCACTGAAAAAAAATATGTATTTAAGTTTCTGGCAGAGTGGGTTTACAGCTGTTGCATGTTTGCTTTGAGAATCTGCCACTGTAAACTGGCTTCTGGAGCTCAATATCCACATGCAATCTTCCTGGCCTGTATGGGCAATCATAGCACTTCATTGTCCAGTGCTATCATTACAATATTGTTATCATCTGAGCTTGAGTCTGACACTTTCTCTAAGACCTTTCAAATAACCCCTTTACTAGGCTTCAGTACCAAACCATTCAGGGCAAATCTCTGCTTTGTGCTTGTCAGCCTTAATAGACTGGATGTCACTTTTGCCTGTAAAAAGTGCCCGCTCTTCAGCTGTCAGTCAGTCCTTGCGGTGTCAGCCGAGAGCGTGGCTGGAGCTGCTGGATTAGAGGGTAGTTACCATAGCTGTCAGATTACTGACAACCTGACACCCACATCCCCAACTTCCTTTGACTGTATTTGGTTTCCATCTCACTCCTTGGACCTTTCTTAAGGTGGATCCCTATGCTCAAGTTAAACAATGTTGTAGCCAACTAGGAAAGTTTTGTTCTCGTCTCCAACTCCGCTTTTAGCCTGGTTTGTCTTTTGTAGACAACACTGTCAAAGTGTTTTACAGAACATTTTACTAATTTATAAGGGGAGAAAATAAATTTTCACTGGTCTCCAAGTTAATAGCATTATTTTTTTGAATCATGCCTCTGTGTTTAGAGGCATTTTAGTTATTCATATCTACCTTTAGTCAAAGGTGTTGGAGAGTTTATACAGTTTTCTCCACATATTTTAAATGTACTCAACACCCTGCTCTTTCAATGCTTCTTTAGTTCTACTCTCAAAAGGTTACAGACTATGCAGTTCTGTGAATAGTTTACAATTATTTAAAGTGGTGTGCATTATACCAACGCTTTATAGAACCTGCCTTGTGTTTCATATTCCACAGTTGACACATATGTTTCTCCTACTTTTAGAGAATAAACTAGAACTAAGCAGAAAGAAAACAAAAACCACACCAAAAGTTATGCTATTTAGGATCAGAAATAAACTCACAGTCTTGGCTGTGTCTTCACTTTTGAGGGACATAGTTTGCTTGAGCTTGTTCCATTGCTGTTACACCTCCCAAGGGACAAATCCAGTGGCTCCATTCTAACCATGGCTCATCAGGGTAAATCATCTGTATTCTGCCTGTAGTTGATCTCAACCAACTAGGCTGACACAAAGACTAGTTTTACCCTCTCTGCTTAGATTGCAAATAGAAATACCTATCTTTAATATTGCCTCTGTAGGCTTATGGAGAATTGAAGGGAAGAACAATTTACTAGGAGTCCCTCCTGTGATCAAAGACAGCACATATGGAAAGCTGGACAAAATTCATACTCAGATCTTCCTTACCTACATTAATATCTAAATTTCTCTGTAAAAAGAGTCTGGTTTTAGTTATTTATTTCAAGATAATTGTAACATGTTATATAAGCCCAGCCATTATATTTTTATCTCCTTGTATACAAATCTCATGGAAACAGATCCATGTAGTGGAGAAAAATGTGGTGATGCATCATTAACACCAAATACTGTGGGGTAACCTATACCTTAGCATACATAAAATGGAAAGTATCCAGACTATAATAAACACTGTTCTTTCCATTTCCGTTCTTCCTGATTGCACACTCATTCTTTGGGTTCTTGCAGTTTCAGTACACTTGGGTGCATTGCCCCAAAAAGCTAACGAGATATATCCTATCTTCATTAGCTGCTGAATAAGCACACACCAAACAGCTTTTTCAGGAAAGATCAGAGAACTGGAACACAACATGAATTATTTTGCCCAGATGACACCTGCTTGCTCCTTTGTCTCAATTTTTAATTTGCAATTCTTCTACAAGATTGCAAACACAAATTGCTTCTTTTTTGTAAAATCTAAAACATAAGATGGCTTATACCTAATGAGCTTTACAGAGATACTATTAGCTCCTCCATAAACAAGGCCACTTCAATTTTAAAATTGAATTTAAATTCATGTTTAGATAGAAGCTACATTATGATGCATGAACTTTGCTACCTTTTCACATTTCTTTACTGTGTTTTCTTTCTTATTACATTTCATGCTCGTGCAGCTATTGCCTCGCAAGGCAGATGTGATTATGGATACTCCACACCTCATCTGAGCTTGCTATTCAGAAAGGCAGGCAGCAATGGTTTTCTCTCTGGAACCAGGAGGTGAATCATCCACACACCGGGAGCACATCAGTGTGACCACCTCAGAGCAAGGCAGCCTGGATCAGCTGCTGCAGGGCTGGAACAGACAGTGCAGACGTGCCCCATGACAGCCACTTTCTGGATTGGTGTTGCCCTGTGGGCAGGTACCGTGGCAACTACAAGGATACAGATATGGTGACTGTACAGAACTTAATGGCAGTCTATTTGTGAGGAGGGGAACTAAGGGAAGCTGGTAGGGTCCGAAGTTCAATATCATACCAAGCTGCTTTCATTAACAGACTGATTTCTGGTTTGTCATCACTATCATAGAGCAAAAAGAAATAAGCAAGCAAACATGGATTCTTGTTGTGCTTGTCACACATTTTTCCAATTTGTATGAACTGCCACCTCAAAACACGATTGATATGCTTTAATTTCCAAAATCTTGCCATTGTTCCAGGTGCCTTTATACTTTTTTCCAAGTTCTAGACACTTTATTCGGTTCTATGGTGGGGACCTTGAAACACTGCAAACAGACCCAAGACCTAGGAAAAACTTCAGGATTTGGTCCTTTGCTCTTATGGTAAAAGATACAGCACTGGCATTTCCCAGCCACATTTCTAGCACATGACATTTCCTTGTGAAATCAATTAAGGGGAAAGACAGAAAATACCTCCAAATTAGTGACAAGGCTTCAAGAACATGCATTGAGTGAGTGTTTTTCTTCTTTTGCCCATGTCTACCCCAAATGAGCCAACTTTATTTAAATATATTTAAACTATATCTTTTAAAACTAGAGGCTATCTCAATACATTGCACTGTAATATATTTTTAAGTGAAAAGAGGATCATAAAAATGCATTATTAATCCATTTCAGCTGAACAACTGTCAGAAATGTCATACCTAAATCTATTTGCAGAAATTAACGCATAATATTACCCAGTAGATACTAAGGCACAATTCACAGTAGTGGATAAATCCCTGTTTGAACAGATGGGCTGAAATGTTGGGACATCAAGCTGACTAATTTGGGTACCTCCCAAGTAACCTCCATAACCATGGGTGTGCTGTTATTTTTCTTTCTCACTGCCAGGTACAGTTACAGAGCAAAATCCAACATTGCTCTTCCATCCACCATGCTGGCACCTGGACAATATTCACAGGATTAACTAAAGGAAAGAGCACTGCAAATGACAGCCACACCTTCCCCTTCCAGATGCGAGGAGAGGCGGTATCACAACTCCTGTATAACAAGTCCTCAAACTCAACTTGAGGCACATCCCTTCTCTGCTCAAGAGCTTTCAGGGAATTTGTGTCAGGATGAGGGGCTGCATGGCCTCATGACACAGCTGGTGAAAAGTGCCGGTGTGTCACATAGTAGCTGAAGCCATAAATCACCTGGAGACTGAGGAGTGAGCCTCTCCCCACCGAGCAGTTCACCAGTAGGGCTGCCTCCATAGGTATCCGTGTAATGCAAAGCGGGAAGGGAGTTGACCTCCATTGTCTCTGAGGAGATGCAGTGCCAGGCTTGGTCATACACACAAATGGGAAGGCTCTCAACCCATTTCTAGAAGTTCTCTTAACCTCTACCACTTCCTGATCATTTCTTCCTGCAGGAGTGGAGAGCTTTGAGGAGACATCCTGACACTACAGTGACTGGGGCTGCTGCTGCCATGGATGTGACTTAAAAATCACACCTTGGTTTCCCAAAGAGCCCAAGGAGAAGCCTACTAGGAAACAATTCTTTTCAGTCCTTGGAGGAGTGAGCGCTTCAGAAAATTAGATCTATGTTTGGTGATGGCAAGGACCAGGCTTATATTCTAGAGCTAAAAAAATTCTTTTGTTAAGAATCATCTACTGCGCTCACTAGTCAATTTTAAGCTGTAGTGTCCTGGTATACAACTCTCTTTTGCAATGCCCAGTCTATATTTCATTTGCAGAACAGCACTACTGAGTATAACATTAACAGATTGTTTTCTAAATTTCTTTCTCTCTTTTTTAAGAAAGGTTTGTGAGTTACAGAAGTGCAAAAAGTGCTTTAAACCTCTTAATTTGTTTTGTTTACTTCTGTAGCTTAAAAAACAGCCAATTGTTTTTAATTGGTTTAAAAAAAAAATTGCTCGAGGCAGAAACCTGGAAAACCAATCTTCTGTCTGGAGTAAATTTTTACAGCTGCCTTTTAAACCTCTGAAAATAGGGTTTATAATGGAAGTGCTGACACAACCTTATCTACAATATATCAGTGTGAACTGTACCGCTATAATAAGCGGTTATTATGTATGTGTAAAAATAATGAGAGCCAGTGTCTGAAGAGAGTTAATGTAAAATGCTAAGCAATTGTGGTTGGTTGCACAGTATAGGTTAATATTCTTTCATATAGCTACGCTTTTTCCCCTTTTGTCCTCCAGAACTCCTAATGAAAATTCTGATACCTGACGGTAATGATAAGCAGCCATTCACACATCCTTTGTGTCAAGGCTAGAGCATTAATGCTTTCCTTCATATAACATTTTGCATAGCCTAAAGCATCTATTAAAATCCTTTGTAAAATTCATGAAACAAAAGTGGTGGGTTGAGTCTAGTGGGAGAGCAAGTAAGCTGCTTATTAGCAAAAAGTCAAAAACACAGGGCCAATTACAGATCTGAACAAGAAAGGCTACAGAACAGCATGGGGAGTAATTCTTTCTTCAGCCCAATGGGCTCAAGTGAGAGGCAACCTAGATAAAAATATAGCAAATATTCTAAGCAGTAATTAAACTAAAATGTTTGGAGTTAGAAACAGCTCTATAACAACTGAAGAATATGCTCAAGTAAAACAATTGTCTGGTCTCACATATATGCTAAATTGGCAGGATTTAAGACTGCTCCCTAAAGGAATGACTAAGGGGTAGCCAAGAAGAGCTGCGAGCTCAGGAGATATGTAAAAAATCTGTTTGGTATTTCAAATGCTATAAATTAGATAAAAAAATGAGCTTTTCTACTGAACAAGCAACATAAAACTGAATAAACCACAATAAGATTGCCCTTTTTCTGTTATAAACTTTACATTAAGCCTGTCATGTTCGATGACAGCCTAACAGACCTCATTCTTTACCCTTTGGAATTTGAAAGATTGGCAGATGTCGTGATTTCCTTAACACAAAAGACCTTGCAGATAGTGTTCACCACACATAGTTTTAGTTTCCTAACTTCACTTCCTTCCAGAATCATCAGGTAAAATTTCCAAGTAGAACTTGAGATTTTTCTCTGGTCAATAATTGTTTCTGACCCTGAGGAAAATCTTTTATAGACAAAGAAAAAACGTGACATGGGCAGCAATTTTTATGATTTGCTTTACTAGTCCAAACATGCCCTTACATTCATAATAATGAGCTGCTTTGCACAAACCAGCTCATTATTATGAACAGAGGGGTATAATATTGTTAAGTAAGCTGAGTCAAAGCAGAACTCGTTGAGGCTAGCTCTCAACTGAAAGCAGTTTTCCCTTTAAAACATCCCTCCTACCCTTTAAAATCTTTTGAAAAACCACACACAGTTATTTTTTAAAAATTGGAATGTGGTAAGAATCACAACTGGCATTTTCTAACACTTGGTTAGCAAAGTTTGTGTGTTGTTATTAATTTACTTTTCAATGTAAGAATTGTTCCAAGATGTTCTGTAAGTCAGGGTCATTATGCAACTTCTTAGGGGGTCATGCTTTATTCCTGTGAATCTGAGAGAGAATTTAACACCTATTTAAAACAAGGAAATCCTGGCCCTGCACTTTTGCAGCCAAGCAGTATCAAAACGCAATGGAGCTGCTCTGTCGTATGGTGGGAGGGAGGGAGGGAGGCAGAGGCAAAGCTGCAGAGGCTTCTGCAACCTGCCCCATGCAGCCAAACCCTGCATTCACCTTCCTGAGGAGGAGTCTGGGGGAGACCAAGGGAAGGGCGGTGGGAAGTCATTGACTCCCCTTGCTCTGGGGTCGGGTCAGAGATCACCTCACCACGTGGGAGAGCTGCTGTGCAACCCTCGCCTGGAGGGCAGGGTTGTGAGGAGGATGGCCAGGAAATGCCCTGGATTTCAGGAAGGGTTGGGATTTCATCCCTCCTGCCCTTCATTAAACCACACCTTAAAGACATGTTCTTAAGCAGATAGCAGCAGTGAAGTTCAAGCTACTCCTGATTCAAAAGCTTGCAAAATGTATTAATGTAGCACGATCAATTAAAGAAATTGTAATATGTCTTTCTTAGTCAATAGCAATAATATAATAAAATAATCCATTTCTATTTCTACTACATTTTACTAGAGAGATTTGGGGCCTTCAGGTTTTCAGAAAGTGAAGGTTTGGGGTTTTTTTAAATGGTATCCCAAGTAGTCATATAGCAGTTTAGCTACTACCTCATCAAACATAGAACAGTCTAATTAAAAAAAAAATTGTTCAAGAGGCATATAGCATGGATGACATAATTGCATTAGAATAAGGTAATCAATCGAGCCAGCCTTTCACTCCAGCTAGCCATTTACATACATTAAAGTCACCATGTTGATTGGAGTAGCATAAATATGACTAAAGTATGCTAGACTCTCTAAATGAAAAAAAAAAAAAACCACAAACCAAATCTACAAAATTATTCCAAATATAGCATCAAGAGATTCTTGTGGTTTGTGTTTGCAAAATGAGATTTCTTAAAATAAGATTTTTTTAAAAATACATAACACTGAACAGACAAAAGATTTCAAAGCTCTATCTCCCTGTAGTTTCACTAACATGTTAACCTACTTACAGCAATTAGTGCTTCATTAGTAAGGCTAACTAACTGTTGCTATACCCTGTAATGATTTGCCAGGTTTTCTATATACAAGTGCATAATCAATGTTTTCCAATTACTGCTATAGTGCAACCACTATTTCAAATAAACTAGATAATAATACAAACCCATTACTGAATCTGAAATAGCAGAGGCATTTAATTGCAAGGCAGTTCTTTTCAGCTTTTAAAATTTTTCACACTAATGAAGTGTCATACAAAAAAGTTGTATTGATTTTTCCACCACATGGCTTCAACCACAAATATGTAATTATCCCTTTTATATCTAGCAAGGGGATTAAAATAATCTATAGTATATAGCCTTTACTTATCCCTGATGGGTCTAGTAGTACTTTTACCCTTTTCAAAATATGCAGCTTTTTGATGAATGAACTTTCAGTAAAATGTTGCTTTATTTGCTTCATATCTCTACTTTTTTGAAGCTGTCTAGCACGCAAGGATTGGAATTTTAAGTTTTCAGTTCTACCATCAGCAGAGGAGAAGGAAGCCTGATCCTGCACTGCCAAAACAAGGACAAGTCTCTGCTGCAGATCAGGGCCACATCACCTAATCCTGATCCTCTTTCCCACCTCAGCAGTTCACACCAATTCAATTAAGTGCCCAGAGTCAGCATGTTGCTGGTAACATAACTTTTAATTAGTACTTTCCAATTCTTCACAGAGTTTCTGTGCAGCCCTCCTGGCAGAGACCTACATATCTGTGGTACAGCTTGGGCAGGGCAGCTGATCCCTCAGTTTGGCTGGAGCTCCCAGGACCTCTGCAAGCAGAGCATCCCCTCTGCCAGGAGGGTTTGGTGGCCACTTTTCCAACAGGAACAATGGGACTGTGCCCAACACCTACAGCACTTCGGATGTCCTATTTTCTCAGCACCAGTTGGGTGCCACAATTTAAAACATTGTTTTAGAAACAGCAGGATTCACCAGATGCAAACTATATCAAAGGAACTACTGTCCTACCAGATAAGGCTAAGACACATAATAAAAATTATCTCCTTTTCATGGATGTTGTACAGATTATTTTATTCCTCAAATGCCTGAAAGGAATTCCAGCTTGATTTTAATATTGTTTCTATTAAAGAAAGTCTACAAAATGCTTTGACATGGATGGAAGCTAAAACCCCATGCAGAAAAGTTTAAAAAAAAAAGCCCAAATGAACACAGTTTTTACATGAAAAGAGGCCACATTCTTCACGTTATTAGGGCCAAAGCAGTATCTCCCAGTAGTAGTTTCACTAATATGTTAATTTATTGGCAGCTGTCAGTTCTTCCAGATATGCGGAAATTCACCAAAATCTGCTGGTCTTCTGTCATGTGGAATATATGTTTTAATAAGAAATTTGTGCAAATCAGATATGATTGAAAATCATATACCTATTAAAACCAGATAGATATTCTAAAAAATCTTATAAATGTAAGTTAAAACTCTTGGATAAAATATAAAACCATAGTACAGTCATTGAACGAGAAATATTTTTGTAGAGGTAAGTATCTTTTTTCCCTAGATTTTTATTTACAGGTTAGTATTTGAGGGCCAAATACTGATTACCATCAAAGTAGCCAGATAGAGAAACCTATCTAAGCTTGTTACTAAAATTTAATTTAATTAACAATAAATATAAATACTAGACCACTTTACAAAGCTCTGAGGAAAGTTAAAACTTGCAAAAACATTTTAAATATTAGAAAGTATTTAATATGCAAAAGAGCAGAGAAAACTTGAAATATTATAATGCCCATTTCTTTCTCAAATGGATGCATACTATTCCTGGCAGTATATACATGTGTTACAATCATTTTCTTCACTAGTACAATGGACTGGAAAATTCCATTTAAAAATTAATATTTTTAACCATAATAATAGTAAGTAAAAAATTCAATGAAACACAAAATTATGTCTCATCCAATTAGTGCAGAATAAAGCTGCTCTATGATTTTTAACACTGAAACACTCTCAGTGCTACATTTTGTACTTTTTAAAATAGGTCAGTTGCATATTTCCCTTTCTATTTTCATAGATCTCAAAATACTCTAAAATACTTCTACAGTCATCACAAAGTTTACAATAAGACAATTCAACATTCACTTAATTTCTTTCTGCCTCAGCACGCAGTAATAAATAAAAATTAGTATATTATTCTTCTTTAATTAAAATGCCTTATATATCAGTTATGAAGGACAATGACTAAAATTGTATGCAAAAGTAAAAAAAAAAGTCTCCTCAGAAGAATTTAAGAAAAACATACACACTCCTTGTGGAAGTGTGTTTCCAGGGTAATAAAAGGCCATTACCTTGACCGTTGACATGAAGCCATCAGAGTCATATTTATTGATGAAACTTTCAGCTCCCAATCTGCTGCACTGAATGAGCATCATACAGCTGTCAGCAAAGGCAGAGCACAGAAACAGTGATAGCTTGTGACATTTTCCTTTCATAATTTATGAAAACAAAATACCTTAGGAGTTTGCAGAACACCAGAAGGAAAATTTTAGAATAGTCCCTTTAAGGAAAAAACCCATAAGATAAATATCTTAATAGTTTATCTCTATTATCAGAGAAATGTACCTGTTAGACTGATACATCCATGCAGAATTAATTGATAATGCCTAAGTAATGTACTCAATGAAAAAAGAAATGCTGCCACACTGCAAATAAACATAAAGTGAAAAAGACCTAAAATTAGAAACTTCAAAGTAATGGTACTGTAAGAATGCTTTGGGGTCCTTTACAGGGAAATAAGCTTTTAAACCTTTATAAAATTAATTGTATTAAAAAATTGAAATTAGCATAATTTCAGAGGAACTAAGACACAATTAAATGACAGTATTATAAACTCAAGGTGAACATTTTTTAATATTTTAAAATGTCATTTACACATACTAGAAACAAGCAAAGGGGGAAATAAGTCATGATATCTTGCGTATCTTCCACCTCTTCATTTCACGCTGGTTGGATAAGCTACAAAAATGAATGTGCTTGAAGTTTCTCAGGTACCAGTACTTTTGCTCACAACTCAACTAAAAAAATGTTTGGATGCCAACACCCACTCTGCAGTATCCCTGTCAGGATGGATGCTGTTAGCATCAGATAAACTCGGGAATCTTAAAGCAGTCCTGCCAACAACCCCAGTTCAGGATGCTCAGCATAGGCCTCCCACTTTGCCCAGGAAGATTCCCTTTACAGGTTGAGGAAGCATTAAAATCCACACAGCACGCACACAGTAAATATCCTCCCCATGTTTTTCTCCACATGCTTTTCACACACCAGCTGCCACCAGGGAGGAGACTATGCTCACAGTGGGTTGCAGTTTCTCCCATAACAACCCAGATTAGAATATTGTATATTTCATATACACGTGCATATTTCTGATTAGATGAGGCTTTCCACCTTTGAAGATTCCAAGGGAGAGCTGTGTGCAGCTACCACTGCTTGGCAAAGCTTTGGCAGCAGTTTTGGGGGAAGGAGGTGGGTATCATGAAAGTGTTTATTCACCAATCCATTATACCTGCTGCACATTTTAGAACTATCCACTAGACCCTGGCAGGTGGGTTAAAACGTACTTACAGAAGACTGAGCATTTTAAGATTTTGTTATGACTTCTCTCGACAGGCAGGAGTGGGAGGTGGACACACCCTGGCCAGCATCAGCCCTGGGAAACACCATGTCTCACAGGGAACACTTCACAGACAGCTTCCTTTACCCCTCCTGAAAAGCATTTGAGGAGCTTAGTGACAGCTGGGGAACAGGCGAGAGTGATCAGCTGTCAGGACTCTTTTTAAGAGAAAATGGGCAGGGTCAGTGCATGAAGCTGGCCACCGAAGTGAGTTTTGGGGCACAATAACGCCAGTGGTGCCATTTCCTTGTAGCAAAATCAAAACTGCATCCTTACACTGCCCTTTGTAGGAAGTGGCTTTTCCCATTTTAAAAATTACTTGGAAACATAGATCAGGCAAAGGAAGAAAGAATAACTTACATCAAGTTATCTTAAACTGGAGGAAAAAAAATCTTAGACTTTTTAATAGTGGATGCTCCTTCCTTCTGTTTCTCAGGGAACAAACCCATCTGTCTTCTCTTTCCCCATTTCTTCCCCCACCAGTCCAGCAACAGGGCAAACCCCTCGTGTTGTTTGCATAGCTCTTCTCCTGGTGACAGCCATTCAGCGCTAACCTCGTTAATAAAAGATGATACAAAGTTGCTTTCAAACATCACACGGGTCTCTTCTACAAGATTAATAGCTACAGCAAGAAGCAGTGGCAGCTGCAGAAACAGGACACTTTTTACAGCTACAGTCACATGGCACATCTTGGAAGTTTCTTGGTTCTGTAGGCAAAACGCTGTGGAGCGGGGTGATGGATGCCCATGCACCCTGGCACCAGATTGCACAAGGGCAACGTCTGGATGGAGCCTGGAAAACAAAGCCAAGAGCAGAAGAGAGAGGCAGTCAGCCAGCACTGCCAGGCTTGGCTCAGTGAAGGACGGAGTATTTGTATCAGTTAAGGATTTGACCTCGAGCCTTACGGCCATCAGCAGCGAGTTCAGCACCCCCACCACTGCTTGAAGGGAAGATTACCAAAGTCATTAAACGAATGATTAGCCTCCCAGTAGGTCAAAAATAGTGAATCAATCCACTTTTGTAAAGCATTACAGCCAGAATGTGTGAAAGCTTTATAAACCGATACCCTATGGATTTCTGGACGAAACCTCTTCTCTGTCTGCTTATAGCCTTTTTTGGATTTGCTCCTTTTTGCTTAATAGGGTCTTAAAAATTGGATATCTTCTTTGTAGTATTTTATAATAACCTCTGAAGAAGCAGTCAAGTTTTAAGGGAAAATGCTAGGAAAGATGAGTTCAGAAGATCTTCAAAAACAGGAGGAACTGTTGAGAAAGCTGTAAAAATACTATAGATTGGATATTTACAACCACCTATCTGTGCTTTGAAAAAAAAAAGTGTTTTTAAAAACAGGATAATTCTGATGAGGACTTACAAAACCACAACTACACAACTGTCCACTGAACACAACTGAGCCTGCTAAGAAATGAAGAATACCTATCTATACCTGTTTTCTTTGGGAGTATTAAAAGCATGCTTTCATTGTCTAAGCAAGTGCACAGACTATTGTGTTTTCAAATAAATTACAAGAGAAGGACTCTGCAAATATTGTATGTGTGTCTATATATTTTAAGGCTTGCCTACCTATATGACCACAAATTAGATGGTCGACTTGGACCCAGCAACCCATCACTTTTCAGATGTTCACAGCCACAAAAAGTTCAGTCTCTTTGACCTCAAAGTAAGAAATTAATCATCTTCAAGTCCTGCATTAGATATTAAAAGAAGTAAATTTAAGCCTAACATAACTGCAAAGTCAAATGCTGAAATTCTTTTTTTTTAACCTCTTCATTGGTAAACTCTTAATTAGGTCAAATTCTGAGAAGCAACAAACATCTGGCAGCGGCAGTGGTTTGCCCAGCATCTGTGCTCCGTTCCCCTCTGGATGCAGCTCCCCGGGAGCTCTGCCAGAACAGCCACTCAGAGAGGTGTTAACACCTAGAAATTATAGTGGCATTTCTAACTAACCCTGCAAACCATACTTGTTGCGTTCACATGGGCATGTGTGGCTTGGGTAAATAATAATTTATGCCAGACTTTTTTCCTCTTGTGACTTTAGTTTTGATATCACATCATGATTCAAAGCCCGGTGCACCATAAATTTTCTCCAAATGTGTAGTAATTCCTTGGCGCAGTCTAAAGTTATGATTCATTTATACTGGAGTGACAGCATAATACCTAGGTGTCAAAATCCATTAAAACTGTTCAATGTCTTCTGTTTATTTTTAGAACCAATTGAGACTTAACTGATGGTGAAAAATATACAGTCAAGTGTGTTTACTTCACCTTTACAAAGAATCCGTTATAGTCCCAATTAATTTGTTATTCCTGTCACAACAGGTACTGGATACTTCAAAACTGTCATTACCGTTTCTCTCGGTTTCTTTTGCCTTTTTTTTTATATGAAGGCTTCTGTTTATTTTTAACCCATTAGTAGGTAATGGCTTTTTTTTTTTTTGTAAAATAGGGATTTCACATCACTTTCCATTCTAATTGAAATAAATGTGACGAATAAAAATGTTTCCTAATCAACTTACATTTATTGTGCCCAAAATTCTCTCTGTCAAAATCAGGTGTCCTAGCCCTGAGTTTAATGACCATTCACAGGATGATACAAGTTGTATATCAGTACGATTGGCTAGATAGAAATTAAAAATATGCTATGTCACAGGTGCAAACATCAAAACAACTCTTGGCAAAAATTCAGAGCATCTTTTGCCATGCTAAGTTCATTCTTGCTTATAGAAAACTCAGAACATCGTTTCAGGGGGGTAGGGAAGGGCAGGGAGAGAACCCCACAAAACCTCCATGAGATGGGCACCAAATGTCAGAGCCAGGCACCAATGCAAAAGTAATCAGGATAATTCTCTGCAAATAGCTGTAAACATAACTCCAAAGAGTTTGTAGTGGTTGTGTTAGAGAAAGGGCAAATGAAATACTGATGTTCAAATTGGTTTTACAATACTGGAACCAAGTATCTTCCCCATCCCACTTGGGGAGATGGGCCCATAGCCTCCTTTTCCCCTTCTCCTTCTCTGGCCTGGGAATTTTGGCACATCGCAGGCACTCATCACATCCCTGCCTACCGAGGGAGCAAAGCAAGGGGTTCCTGGTCACTGCCTCCACTCCAGCAGCAAATGTGACCCAACACTCACAGGGACAAGACAGAAATAGTACCCCACAACTCAAGACCTGTGGCTAAGGCTACCAGCCCAAATACAAGCCAAAGCCAGGGTATCACATCCTCATGGGTTAAGAACCAAATGGGAAGGAGCTCTGGAGTATGTACTGTAGTTCATAGTTTTACAGCACTCAAAATCATCTACTTTCTGGCTTTTACTTCTGGAAAAACAAAATACAGGATTACAATTGTGTAGGACTTGACATTACTTAAGTGTATCACTGATGACCCTGCTTCTGCCCCAGCAGCACAGACTGTCATTCATTTCTGAGGCATGTTAGCTCACTGAAGCAAAATGCGACATCATTCTTTTTTTTATTAATCTGTAATAAGGATTTTATTGCAATTTGGATGATTATACTCTGTAGTCATAACTATGTAAAATTAAGCATAAATAGCTTAAGTGACTCGGAGGAATTAGAAATTAAATAGGCCTGTTGGAGTAAATCTATCCTCCTATCATTATATTATGCTATCTATAGTATATTTTCTGGTCTTTTGACTTGCACAGTTTTTAAAAATCTCAGAAATGGGGCTGTAGTGATTTTTTTCTTTTTACAATTGCTGCCTAACCTAATAGACCTTACACTTAGCTAAATTTTTTAATACTTAGTTTCACTACAATTGGGTCTCTTTAATCCACCCTAAGGACTGTATCTGCTTCCTGCATCCTTGATCATTACACCCTTCCACTTCTTTTACCAGTTGCAAACGCGAGCTCTGCCCTCTCCCATGTTGGTGCTTTAGCTCTCAGAATACAATTTAGAGCTCTTCAGTAATGCCATCATGTCTAAAGCCTGCAGCTGTTGCTGCTGGACACCAGAGTCCCAGCACAGTGGGAAAGACCTGAGCACAAAGCCATGTCTCAGCTCCCCCTTGTACCTTGGACCATTTGCAGATTTCCACACTGACCTCGTGCTGTTGCTTCCTGCCACAGTCATAACCAAGAAAAAAAGTATTTCGATAAGAAAATAAGTGGGTTCTCCTTTACAAAACCATCCACTCTCTTTGCAGGATGGGGTTTTTTTTATGAAAGTGAATTAAATTTTTGCAAGAGATAATTTTCAGACATTTCAGAGTAACTATGGCAAGTGAGGGGAAGCACTGCAGTAGAAGGAACAAGCAATGAGAGACTACAAGGGGCTGCTAAATTAGCAGCTTCCTCCATATTATTTCTTGTAAATTATTCCTTTCCTGGTCCAAACTAATTTTTCTGACCCTGTACCTGTAAAATCACATCAGCTTACGCTACCAGGTTACAAAGTTAGAACTCATTCCTCTGAGGCTGCCTAGAGTGACTTAACACACTGGCTTACCTCCTAATCTGCACTGCCTTTGTACAAGAAAATGGAACCAGCAGGAGACAAAAATCCCTCACTGCATCTAGCTGCTCTTTGTGAAAATCAAGAGCAGTAGTTTGGAGCTGCTTGCATATACAAAAGAGGCTTTTTTTTGCAAAATCCATGTACAACTCCATGCAATACAGCAAGACCAAATAGCCAAGCACTAGAGGTTTCAGCACAATCACTATCACAGCAAGTCACACTCTAGGACTCTTTTCATGCCAGAAACTCACCACTTTTAAGCCCAGTGATGACCAGGAATAATGTGACTTACACTCAGTTAAAACCAACTGGCCTTGTTTGGGTAGTTTCAATTCTCATCAGCTAACTCTGCCTTCCAACACTTACCTGCCCATAAATCTATATTTTTATAAATGTTGATGTTCTATAATAAAATGTAACTGTCGAGTGAGAATCTCATCTCCATATGTTAGGGATGAGGAAAAGAAAAGACAATGAAACATTCTGGGGAACCTTGTGTTGATTATCACAAAGCAACCAATGACACATGGCCAGATAAGTACTAACATCATGCAAATACTATTTTAAAAATCTCAGCACTGAATTTGTCTTTAGAAAGAGTGTTGAGGCTTGCATATTGGACTAGTTTAGGAAACAGGCAGAGGTTTGGAGCAAAACTCTTCCCTTCTACAGAGCAGTTTTCAAACATGTGCGACACCCACAATGGAAAAGCTTTAGGGTTCAATTGGACACTTCACTGAATACAGCTGAATTTTTTACTGCAAAGCATCAGCTTGCAGGATTGGAATTTCTAAGACAGAACACATATTTTTCTCAAGAGTGATGTTTGTCGACAAAGGGGTGGTTTTGAACACAGGCTAAGGGGAAGTTTTGAACACAAAGGGTGTTGGACTTGTCCTACCAGCTTTCAGGTCCTCCTCACTACAGACTTTGCAACAGCTGCTTAAGGCTAGTTAATGTATCTTAAATCACAATACACAGATATTCCTCTTTGGGTTTTCAGAAGTGTTTTACACCTGTAAGAAGTGATTCCATAGTTATGAATATCTGGATCCATAAACATGATACTCTGACTTTGAACCAGCTGTGGAACGGAGCAGTGTGTCTATTTCAGAGCTCTTGCTGGCCTGTGGCTTTAGTGGTGAGCTAGTGCCACACGTTGTATGGGTGAGCTGTTTGGGTTTTGTTTGGATGTTGTAATCAATGTCTGTAAGAGACAGACATCGGAATCAAAGGCTAACACACTAGATAAATCAAGAAATTATTATTCGGTCACTGCAGCTTTTTCTTATTAAAGAAGAAACCTCATGGAAAGCTCTCCCCAGCATTAAGGTGAGCTTTTCTGCCATTTGTTTCATTCACAAAGATTCCTCTCTTTTCTAAAGAAGAGAAACTTAATTTTTGCTAGATGAGCACCCAGTGTCATCCCATATTATCAGTTTCAAACAAAATTTAATACCTTGCACTGGAGAACACGTTCAAATAAAGTAAGTTCCTGAAGAGATAATTTGTGTTAAGAAATAATCTTGAAGGCCTGTGATTCTGTGATTTTTTTTTTTAACATACAAGGAAAAGAGGAACCAATGCAAGTAGAATGGCAGGAAAATATATCTATTTACAACGACTCCTACAATTTTGTAATAAAGGGGAAGGTTTCTTTAACTTTTAATAAGACCTCACATTCCTCATTCATTCTTTTTTCCCAAATAGTTGTTCCCAACTAACACATTGCCTTCTTTAGCTGTCACTATATGAGCTCACAACCAAGCTACAAGGTTTTTTGTGCGCACAGTTATGGTCCATCATTATGAAATGTCTCTGGTTGGGCAGGAGAGGTGCTCCATCACAAGCAGCCATTCATCAGCGCTTGCCAAGCCGGCTCACACCTGACCTCTGCAGCAATAATGCCGCATCAAGTAGGCCAACTACCCGGTTTAGCAGCAGAGCAGGGAGAGAGAGCCAGCCTCAAGATTAAGTGCAGTGTTTCAGCTTTGCATTCCCAGGAGCTAGGCGGGCTCATGCTGGATCGATTGCGGAAGTTTACCGGTAAGTATCACAAACAACAATAGCCAGGTCAATGATCGGCAGGGCCTGCTTCGGAATCCCCCCGGAACGCCGTGCGCTCCGGGCCCAGGCAGCGCGATCATGACGGCTGAGTGCAGGGTGAACGAGGTTTATGGGGAAGGGAAGAGGGAGAGCCTGCAGCATGAAATGACATTTAAGCAAGTTACACATGGGAGCACAATGGGAGATGATGCAATTATATTTTTCCAAGTTTCCAAATTGGAAAAACCCTGTCAGCTCTCAGTGTTTTATGTGTTCAGCCAACTCCACGCTCGTTGCACTAAATAGCTGCTCACGAACAGAAGAAGGATACACAAATGCAGGTATTAGTGAGTATAAACTATAAGAATCTGTTTATAAAATCTCTGTGTGTTTGCTTTGAAGACAGAAAACCCCACAGACTGTTCAAAACCCTGGCCAAACTTTTGAAATAAAATATTTGTTCTGATGCTATGATTAAATGGAAGCCTGCATTTAGATCACACTAGGACCTAAATGAGAGGAGCTTTGAGAGTTGGACTTGATGATCCTTGTGGGTCCCTTCCAACTCAAGATATTCTATGGTTATATCAGAATTAACATCCAGACTTATTAGCTATCCTCCCATGTGGAACCAAATCCCACAGACATACTGAAAATCCAGTATTAAATTTTTACAGTGTATTACATTAAATGTCTACCTAAAAGCTCAAACTTAGAAGTTCGGAAATTATACTGAAGTCTTGTTTGATACCAGTGTTAATGAAACAATTTAGAATGATGTTGTAGGAATCTACAGAAATTCCAAAGTCTGCCTAGGACTCCAGCAGTTCTAAACCTATGTTTTAATTATCCTGCTTAGAGGCTCAATTTGCTCTTAAGGTGCTTTGCCTCTATGGAAATTCAAACATTAAAAATAAATGACAGTAAAATTGGAGTTTAATTGTTGCATAGAATACACTTTAACTATAGTTTCCAACCTTTCAAATGATGGAGATTCTAAGGCAGTGTTATAGGGGCTTAACTATGGTATATTTTTTCTTCTACCTGAAAATGAAGACAAAATAATTGTCCATGTGTATCTATGGGAAGAAATTAATAAAACCTGAGCAAACATACTCCTTTTTCTATTTAAATAATAATCTTGTACATCCAAAAATATTTCAGTACCATGCAAACAAATGTCATTTATCAGATTGCAGCAAAGGACCCCTAATGATGCTTTAATTGTTCAGAAAATTAATGCTGGTGTCATTGTAAGTCTATGCAATTACTGAAAGGGTCAATGTATTTAATACAAATATTTTAACTACTGCTGTAACTCAAACAAAGTGCATTGCAAGTTTTGCTTTTGGGACCATGTATTTTTACTGTACTAGTTCAGTGGTGTTCAAAAATAATTGAATTAGAAGAAAAAAAATGTATGGAATTTATATTTTCTTCTGTGAGAATACTGGAGTGGTTCTAAACAATAAGTTAGATGGGTGAAATAAAGAATACACACTCTTATGTCTTGATGAAATTTAAAAAAAAAAACCTAAAGCTTTTTGCTTTTCTTTAAAAGATAAAGGTATGTACTCCAATAAGACATGGGGTAAGAACATCCCTGATAGCTCAATCTATTGTGAGATAATGTAAGAATTTGGTTACAAGCTTGCCAATTAATGATGCTATTTGACACTTGGGACCAGCTGAAGTCTTGCTGATGTGATTAAACACTTTTTATCTGCTCTATGGAAACATTTATGCTGCAGTATTCATAATGATTTCATTTTAAAAGTGATTGTTACATAAATTTGATAAGAGAAAACAAAAATTTGAAAATAACTTTAGGCTTTAGACAACAAAAGAATCCAAGTGCCATAATAGGCAGTCCATCTCATCTATATCCTGGCAGTTAATAGGAAAGAAGTCTCACTCCATGATCATTGTTTCATCCCTATTGGTAGAAGTGCTCAGCAAACACGTTAAAACCCACAGGTTTCCATTAGAACAGCACCCAGCACCAGTAGTTTGTGAATAACACAGATCCTGCAACTGTAACAGGGGAATAGCATAACAGCCTAGAAAAAACTCACAGAAATGTTTTTTTAAGGTGCCATTGGGTACAGGTTTTTCTTCACAAGTAACCCCTCAAAGCCACCCTGTAGCAGCAGAGGAAGGTTGGTCTTTCATCAGCTTTCCACATACCCGACACAGTCACAGTTTTCGGATGGGATTGTCTTTCATGAGACAAAACCGTGTGATCCCATCACTGCTGCCCACCCAAGGCATCAGGAAAGTACAAGTGTTACTTTTCTAATCATTCTTTCTGTGTATACGGTAACAATCATAGAGCTCCTTCCTCTAAGCTGAGTGCTGTTACCTGACAGAAGTAATTAAAACAAATAAAGAGAAAAATTTGTCTGGCTGCAGCAGCTAACTAGCCTTGACAGGGTTTGCATGTGACAGCACCAAAGCAACACTTGGTGCCACTGGACTATAGGCAGAAAGTAAAAGGTGGTTGAGGGGGAAAAAAAACCAACAACAAATAAATAAAAAGGATTTTTGCCTTTTAACCACTCAGGATAAAATAAAGTCTCTTTGTCATAGTCAGTTTATCACATTAAGCCTGAACGAATATTTTCTAATCATAGTGACCTCATCCTGCCAGAATGCACCAGCCCCTAATCCTTGCTGTAATGTTTTCTCATTAGCTGCTCAGCATTGGCCACACTGGTTGTAGCAGCTAAGCACTGCCTCAGGCACCACTGGAATTAATTACCAGAAGAAACACTGCTGTTTTGAATTGTCATCTTGTATTTATCACTTGCCACTTAATGTACCTCATCTGACCTAATAGCTCCTCCATGTCACCGGCGGCTCGGGACCAGCCCGGGGTGGGCAGCGGGGGGAGCTGCGGGTCCCACCTGCCCGGGCAGCCCGGCGGGCAGCTGCTGCCGGCCTGGCTGCAATCCTGCCCCGCAGGCAGAGCAGGATAACGATGCCCCCAGCAAATTGCAGATTACCCGCAGCTCACGCCGCATCCGAGCCCGAGGAGGGCTCACTGGGAGCTGGAGCTGATCCACACAGCCGGCCCTGCTTGGAGAGAGCGATCTTTCATTTCGCTGGATGGGGACACATCAACCGCTTGTTTCACTCATGTTACATTTTCAAAAAATAATGAAAGTGGCTGTTCACATAGAGAGGAATAAATGGCTGCAGGGGAGCTCACAGAATTAGACCTGTGGCATTTTCTCCCAAATCGTGAAGAAATTGCTCATTAAAACAGAATGGAAGTCAGTAATATAATACCGGTACTCCATCCTTCCCCCCCATACAGTTTCCATGTGTGTCAAGATGAAGGATCTTTCTAGGGTTTGCATCTTTAAAGTCCATAATAAATGCATTCTTTTGCTTAAGGCAAAAACATTTACCCAGTATAAAATACAACTTTTGCTGTGCACACACTCTCATCCCCAAGCCTGAATTTTATTTGTGGAGAACTTATAATTGCAATTGACTCATTCCACCTCTTTCTGACAAAAAACGAAATACCCAGAGCACCCAAATTTCTGCTCAAAGCTGTGTATTTGCAAGCTCCACTGAAGTGCTTAACTCTTTAAGAGATGTAATTTTACTATTGGTGAAAACAGGGATGGCTCAGTGTAATAAGCCAAAACTATCCTACAGATAACATAAATATTAAAAAAATTGCCTTTTAGTAGGCTTCTAACAATAATAATTCTGAACACGTTTCCTAGGCAAAAAGGTTTCCTCTTGTTATCACACTGTATACTCATCACAGTAAACTTAGAGAGATGTATAATGTGATATAAACATTAATAGTTTCACAATTGTGTTTTAGAAAGACTATTTATAGAGAAAATACAAAATGCCTCCCAAAAGTATACTTAGACGTAAGCCACCATAATCTTCTTGCTCATGCAGCAGGAAATCTAATACACCAGCTCAATAAACCTGTAGGAAACAAAGGTTTTATATAGCATTAAGAGTCACAATATTAAAATACCACATATTACGTTCAACTACTCTTACAACACTCATTTTAAGAGCCAAGAAAATTAAGTGCCAGTTTGAGAGTAATAATATCAGAACATGCAGAAAGAGACTAGAGAAGCACAAAACTAAGAGGACTCCTCATGATCTATTTGATGCTTGGGTCAGATCCAAATATTTGATGGTATTGACATTCTGGGTTATCACCAGAAGATACTGCCCCAACACTGTAGTATTCCCTAGAATGTGCTGAAAAATGTAAATTCTCATCAGCTGACTTAAAGATGTTATTTCAAAATGTATACTGTACCCTCTTTATTATTAAGACCAGTAAAGTCATCATTATCATTGATGTGTCAGTCAAAATCCATGTTTAAATATAGGTGCATGAGAAAATGCATATATGGGCTTGTGAGACTACATTAAAACAGGGTCTAGAGATTACTGACCTTGAGGTGGAATAATCTAGATGACTGATAAAAGTACTTGTGATTTAGTCATTAAGTCCTTTCACCAATATATTTTTATTATTTGATGAAGGTGTTTAAGTGTTAACCTAGTAACTGCTCCTCAGATTTTCAGTATAGGCAATGCTTTGTAGGATTCAATTCCTGGACACATGGCTCCAGAACTAAAGATGAGACCAAGAACTGGGACTCTTAAGTTTCCCATTCCCAGAATCCAAAGCCTTTGCTTCACTTCCAGCTAGCAGTGAAATACAAAATCTGTTAACAATTTATATTTTAGATACCACAAAAAGCCTAACATGGCTTTTGCATTTGTTTGTAAGTTCACGACTGGATACTTGGTGGGGTAGGTTTGGGGAAAATAATTGGATGGAGAAGAAAAGAGTCTTTTCCAACCATTCTTACTTTGTAAATGCTTGCTGGATGGACAGAGCTTTGGAATGTTTTGGTAAAATGGGTTAATAGATGAAGAACAAATGTGGTGATTGAGGTACATTTATCATATAATTCACACTTGAATATATTGTTTATGCATTTATCTAGTTATAACAGCTGCTCGGGAGCAATATCAGTTTTATGAAGTCATAGGAAGACTGCAAACCCCTTTAAGATCATGAAAGAAACTTTTTTTTAAATAGCATATCCAATTGTAACTTCAACCAAACTTAGATAAACACATAATTGAATAATACAGTCCTCACAGTGGGAGTATAAGTATTCTGAGCTTATATTTGTATCACACATCTGGAAAAATGACCTTAGGTGTGCATTTGTGGAACATAAGTGTTTATTTCACCCTGTTCTTTAATTATAAAAATCCATATTATAAACTGGAGGAAGCACCAGCTGGCATAAAGAGATTCCTTACAAGAGTGAAGTATATCTAAAAGCAAATTGTGTATATTTGTTATTGGGAGACTGAGTTTATGCAAGCAATTGTCATGCAAGCAGAGTTGGGAGTAATAATGTGGCCTTTAATGACGGAATGATGGACCTGCCAAACACTAGCTCCTGCCATAGACTGCTTGTATTTCCCTGCACAAAGATGCCCATCTGGGAGTTATTAACATATTCTCGTCAATTCAGAACCTACTTTAACATAATCCATATTTGTTGGAGAAAGTCCAACATCAGCCAGAGAACAGTGGACACGTGATCTGATGACACATTTCAAGCAGCACACATAAAGCATGCTTGGGCAGCTAAGCAATTCAGAAATGCAAATAGCAAAAACATTTCTCTTCCTAGATAAAAAGAACAAATCCCTTCTGGCATAACATCTTCTACACTTTTAATACTGAATGGAAACAACAGAGGTAGGAAAGGGACAGGTAGGTGCTTTTTCATTTCATTCCAAGCACACTGACAGAGTCTTGCACAGAAGCTGCTGTTTCCAATGCCTAGCAAATGCTCTGCTGCATGGAGGCAGTGAGAGAGAGTACAAGTTTTCTTACACCAGCAGAATCTCACACTTGTTTGTACGGCTCTTATGAAAGTGAGTGTTGTTTATTTAAAGCGACCAGAACTCAGCATCAAAGAAGCCCTTCATTAGAAAATTAGTTGGTCCTACAGGACAGTCTACTCTTGGAAGCTCATGTTCTCATACAATTAGATTCTCATTGTTGTTTATAATTTGAGGTGATTCACTATTAATAAGTTTTCTGATGTTTGAAATTTATTTTAAAGTCTTCACTGGTCCTTCTGAGGCCTCACTGCGTTATCAAAACTTCAGTGCCAAAAGGAAGTTCTTCTCACCACTGTGGAAGTGTCAGCACTCACAGAGGGTTTAGCACAGCACTCAGATGTACAGTATTCCAGAATGAAAAAATATATATATATATACACACACACACACAGAGAATGTTGACACCTAAAGACTAAGCCCCTTTTTAAACCCTCAACTCAATGGAATGTGATGTTTATCAACCTCAGTTTCTGAATGGATAAAACCCCAGAAACTGGTTTTTTCCTCCTTTTTCATCCAGTCTTACTCAATTTTATCATTTTTGGTGTTCAAAGTAATATTGCTTATGACCTTTAAAGACTTCAGGGAGATACCACTTTTCCCATCACCCAGCCACTATGGATTGATTCCAACACGTCTGTGAGCTACAAAAGGAGAGTGTAAACAATAGCTTCTCATTAAACTTCAGTTAAACATTAGGCCTGCTGTCCAAAGATCATACTTAAAGATAACTAAAGTGTTACTATATTCCTTTGTGTAGCTCAGTCATGACCCTAATTAATGTGTCTAGTTTAGACATGTATTTCTTTAAGTAATGGGTGGTTTGTTTGGACAATTAGGCAGAGTTGACAAGGAAATTTTCCATCAAACTGGGTCATAAAAAGTACATTATTCAGCATTATTATGAGTAAAACACTATTTATTACCCGAACTTTACAATACACCATTATCAATCATTACCTGTCATTAAGGTATGTTAACATGAGATCAAAGAGACAAAGCCAACTTAAACAAACAGAGGTGCAGAGAAGGCTTTTAGACTAGCTTATTTAAATTGAAACAAGTGTAGCTGAGTCCATTGATTAGCTAGAATTTCCTTTCAGCTGAAGATGCAAATCAGGTAATCACTGCAATCTCAGAGCAGCCCGTATGCCTTGACACAGATCACAGCTGTGCTCTTTCCGAGAGTGAAGTGGCTGGATGCACCCATTGAAATAGAGGAAAATCCTACAGGGCTTTCTAGCTGCAAATTTAGATTTGCTCTCACATTAACTCTCACCTATAATAGTATTTGATCATTCATTTAAAAAAAATCAACAGGAATAATCTAAAACAGAGGGATGTTCCTGATTTTAAGGGATTCATGTCTTGCAAAAAACCCAAAGCGCTCATTCAGCAAGTTGTTCCAGGCCCAAGAACCAACTTTTTTAGCTCCTTTCTTAGCAAAAACACCCCAGTGTTTGAGACCTAGCACTGGATTCCCTTTGTCCTAAGTGCCATGCAATGCTCTAAAACACAAACTCAGTACACTTTGTGTCAAATAGAGAAAGGCCTACAAGAATTCTCTCATCACACTGTGCCATGGATCTCAGCAGCCATCCTGAAAATCAGGAAATGATCCTTGAAAACACAGCCCTGTTGTGCACTCAATAATACTGCTCTATGAGCAACATAACAATCAAACTGATGCAGTATTTCCTTGGAGCTAGCACAACATGTAAACTGTTGGGCAAGGTTTTCACTCAAAATCACAGATTTTAGATGTGTGAGCATGTTTGGATTTTTTCCAGCTACGTTATTTAACAGTCTTGCTGCAGTCTGCAATTTTATTCTGCCCTGCAAGATTCAATCAATGTTCCAGAGAGCTGAGAAGGACAAAACTAGAAGTCTCAAACTATTTCTGATCAACCAACCCTGTGCCAAATCTTTCTGAAATTCTTGAACCATTTGAATTCCTTGTTTCTCAGTACACAGTTAATCACGTTTTTTCTTTTCGAGTAAGATTATAAGTCGTAGACACACATCAATCCTCACTTCCATGGAAATGTTTCCCTCAAAAAGAAGTTGCATATCAAATGCGTCCATATCATGCTCTAATTTCTTCTATTAATCACAACTTCTGTACTATGATAGAACCAAACATTTAGAAATAATTGACAGCTATCCCCATGTTTTCTCTAACACTATATATAACTGGAAGACTATTGTCAAGGAAATGGTACTGTGTCAGAAATTCAGTTTCAGAATGTGAATGAGGAGTAGACAGGCAGAAATAGAGTATATAGCCCAAATTTGTCAAAGTAAGTAGTGCTGGGGCCAATTTGAAACCTTCCCAATGCAAAGAGAATAGGTGGTAGGGCCAAGCACTTAAGAAGTGAGCGAGACCTATGAGGTAGAAAAAAATTGTAAGAGAAAACATTAATTGTACCTCACACTTTTATGATTAATTATGGTATTTTCAGGGGGGTTTTATACAGTCTGGGTGCTCCATTAACATGTTATAAATATTCTGAGAAAACAAATCCTGCAAGCATCAGGACACCTGTTGTTGTGAGGGAGCTACCCCTGTTGTCAGAAAAGCTGACTATTCTCCCACATTCCACTTTTAGAAACAATTTCATTGAAAACAACACTCAAAATTAGAGCATTTTCCTTTCATTCTCCTATCTTTTTTTTGGTGTAGTTGTTATGTTGCTTTACTCAGCCTGGTCTACTGCACTGCATATAGCTACATGATTTTACTTTTTACAGCTCATTTTTAATTGCATATCATTGCTACTTTTCATGTAAAGAGACAGGGCTCTGCCATTCTTACTAATTATCCAAATCACTAGTCACTGTTTGCATGTGTGTGGCCTGGCCTAAAGCTTTTAACCACAAGTTATGTCACTAAATCAAAGCAAGTTGGAGGTGTCTCTGCTGGAGTGATAAACTAATAAAGGTTGCGTGACATTCCTTTTAAGCCTTTGGAAGTATTATTTCTAGGATTACAACACTCAAATACAATAAATGATTTGGTGGAGGCAGGCAGACAGGGGAGGCTGGAAGGGTATCCCATGCCGTGGGTTAGTGCACTGCTGTCCCACTGAACTGCAGCCACAGCAGCACTACAGCTCTAACTGCACTGACTCAGTCTCAAACACATTTGGTGACAGAACCCACCACAGTGAGGGCACCACCTTAACTCTTGCCTCAGGATAGCTCCAGATTCAACAGCTGTGTTGGGGAACACTGGAAAAGGTCTTCATCCTATTCACACTGACCAGGGTCTGCCTTTTTCCTCACAGTACACTTCAGCTTACTCTGATTCTTAGGAATTTTACTGTTAATTAACAATATCACATTTATTAAATGAAGTAGTAAGGTCCAAAATTGAGAAAAAGCTGACATGTCCCTCGTTGAGCCACAGTGGCAGTGTGTACAGGCATGTGTGCACTTCTGCCATGTCCTGCTCTTGGACAGGATCAGAGTGATGCAGCCGAAGTGTCACGGCAATGTAGACATCACACCTTGTTTTTCTGAATGGATACACCTTGCCCTGTCTCTCACATGAACATCCACTTCCTCTGTATAGCACTTCATCCTTTATTTTTCACTCTAAATCCATCAAAATAAGAAGTAATGAATTAGCTGTACATGTCCAAATCTTCCCCCTTAGCCTTCTCAATTCCAATCACACGTGAGGCAGGGCAGGAACATTTTTCTTTCTTTCCAGATTTTCTCATGATTTTCTTAGTATTTTTGAGGAAAATCTGAGATCTTCTAAAGTACATCACTGCATCATGAGAGAAGGAAAAGGGAAGAGAAAGCGTCTCTCAGTAGATTGAGGGGGCTCATGGAGCAATAATCTGATATAGGGGGGATACTTGCACCGTTTCTGACTCTCCAGTTTCCCTTCTCTTAAATCAGTCTCTGGGGTGAGACTAAAAGGTAGTTCATGCTGCTCCATTCTCTGGTCTCCCTAAATCTTTAATACAAAGTAGTTCACCTGTAGCATTGCAGGTGGAGGTGCCCATTCTGAAAAGGACACTTGGCTGGAATTGCAATGGCAGAAACAGCAATTTTCACCTTACAGCCCTGACCTAGGCCTACATGGTCCAGACTAGAGAGCACACACAGGCCTTTTGATAAGTCTGTGTCCACTCTTACAACACTTTCCACCCTCAGCCCTGCAAACCTTGCCCACAGGAGAGTTGAGACAGGCCACTGTGCTCCTACAGACTATTTAAGCTTTGATGAATCTGCTTTTGCCCTTCACAAGAATATGTTAACAGAAAAAAAAAAAAAATCTTGGATTGGTGCTAAATGAAGCAATTGCTGAAATATCAGTTAAAAAGAAAATTAAATTTGATTAGTTCACATTTTCCTCTTTTCCTCTGCATTTGTTTTTCGGGGTTTTTGTAAATACTGGTTAGTAATTTTACATCTTAGCAGGAAAACATTAAATACTTATAATACCACTGCTACAGTGAAAATACTTAGGTTTTATAATGTCTCTCCAGAGACAGATATTTAATACTTTACAGATAGGGTAATTTAGCATAAAATATCTTCCTTATGTAATATCTTCCTTAGTTCTGTTCATTCCTTTTCAAACTATGATGCCAGGCCTAGAACAAGTCACACATCACACACAGATTTCCCATTTCCCTAGGAAATGCAAAAACCTTGCAGCTAACACCAGTTTGTCAGCTCTGCACTACCTCTGTCAGAAAAGAAATGTCTGTACACTGAAAACAAGAGCAACCACTAGTTGTGGTGCTCTGAACTGCCATCACACAGAATTCATTCAGGTCACCACAACTTCATGGTCAAGTACAAGATCTCTGTTTCACAATTTTACTAGAATTACGCTTGTCCAAATGGGTCTATTAAATTTTTTCTTTGGCCAGTCTTTGATAGAATTCGGAGGAAGTTTTCTCTGAATCAAGAAAAATTTTTCAGCACAGTTTGCCTACACTTCATGGTTATGAGTGCCAGCAAAAGCATGCTCAGAGCCTCTCAAAGGGGGAAGCCTCCCCCAGACATCTCACCAGCACTAGCTCGTGGCTCATGGGGGCAACAAAGGCTCTGTGCTGCAGCTGAGCTGGGTGCTGGCAGAAGGTGGGCTCATCAGGGCTGGGCTCAAATGCTGCTTGCTCTGATACAGCTCTTCTCAAGAAAACCCAGAAGGTTCAGGGAACATGATCTTCAGTTATTATGAACATCAATCAGCTTCATGCGACCACATATTCCTCTTTCAAAAGGATTAACGCAGGGCAAATCCCCAGTAACCGCACTAAAATCCATCTGCAGCAGCTCTAAAGTTGTAGGAATTGTGTGCCTCTTCTCTCATGGCAGGTCACCCACAAGACTGAGCAGGCCTAAATCCTAATCTATTTTGCAATGAAAGTATTGTGTGAAGCATGCAGGATCTGGCCTCAGGGTGGACTGGTAAAAAAACAAACAAAAACCAGGTCACTGCCCCATTAATCCTCATTACAGATGCTACCAAAGAGGAAACCTTTCTCTAAAATTTGCATTTCTGTGTTATCCCTTGCCCTTGGGTCAACTCAGTTTTGACTTTCAGCAACTGGGGTGTTCACAAAGGCATAAAAAGTTATACAACTGACCCAATCTTCTGTTAGAGTAATGAGAAAATCATGTGTTGTTGGTAGGTTTTTTGTTAAATCACAGCCTTTGCTATTCGCTAACAATCAAGTGCTGAAGAGCCAGTAATTTCCAAAAGGAAACGTAAACAACTTTCTCTGAGGAAGGACTGCATACAGTAGGCTGGAACCTCCTTCAAGTTAATTGCAACGCAGTTCACTAATGAAACTTTCCATCTATTAAATCTTAACAGGCATAACTATAAAAATGGCGCCAAGCTCTCTCTCGCCTGCCTAGGAATGCCCCAGACAGCATCTGCAGAGACTTTCACACTTATTGTCTTTGCAGGGATTAGCTATTATCCCTAAGCAGCAATGGCGACACACAGCTAACTCCACACCAGTTATGCTCTTTTTGAATTAATTTGAACACTGTAGCTGGCTGCAGGAAAGATCATAGCAGTGGTACCTGGTTCTTGCCAAGTACTATGCAGGAGATCTGCCCCAAAGAGGTCTGAAGTCAACAGGAATCAGAGCTTGTTCTGCTTTCACAGAGGTCAAAAATAGGGTCAGGAGAGGCAAGGACATAACTTGCACTTCAGCCAAGACCTGTGCCTACTTTAGAGGCAAAAAATTTAAATTCCACCCCTTCACACTGTTTAAAAGAGAACGCATGGTACATCTCTCCTGAAACACAGCATCTTGCAGGGACTACCTCTGCTTGTTTGTGCTCCTGTAGAATATCGTGATCTGCTACTGCTCTTAATCTTACATTTAATTTCCTATCACCAATGCTTTTAGCTGTTCAGACTCTTAACTGATGCCTGTGTTTCTCATCTGCAAGAGTTATCCGAGCTCATCTGCTGGCTCACATCAATGCATTTTTAAGCCTTGCTTTTCTGCTGCCTCCTCCATGTTTTCATGGTCCTTTGCTCCTTATCTTTATCTACAACGCATTAAGAGTGACCCAGAACATGTGGATTCATTCACTCCTGAATACTTTAGTGACTGTTTTATAAAAGAGTAAAAAAATTCTGTGTGTCCTGGTTGACTTGAGACTTGCTGTCCAGAGAGGAAAGACTCTGTTCTTCCCCTATTCAGTGAGACTACTGAAATTTTATGTGAAAGGCTTTTTAAAAGCTGTCCTGAACCATTTAGTTTCCTACTGAAAATAGGAATCTGCAACTCAATGTCAATTTTTTATTTAAAAGGAATGACAAAAAATTTGGCTTGCAGCAACTGCTTATTTATATTAGTGAAAATATTAATGCTCAACTACATCTTTGCTTTGTATGAAATAATCCTAGAGTAATTTCATGTCTGCTAGGTGCCACAGATATGAAGCGGAACTATTCTGGAAAAGGAAGTAATTGCAGAAAGGAGGGCTGGAGCTAGAGAGTGGGAAAAAAGTCCCGCACTGATTTTATTTTAGTAACAGATTCTAGCATTAGATGCCTTGAAATAGCTTTTATATTTTTACAGCAACAGGGAGAAGTCAGCCTATGCTGATGTCATACTCCTGAGAATTTCTCTGGGAGCATTTTGTTGAACAAGTCTTGGCAACCCATCAGCATCTCAGTTCAGGGGCAAACACTGAGATGAAGTATTGAGAGTTCACTAATGAATTCTGGATCTGGCAAACACTTCCTATAGAAAGTTATAGTGCTATCCATGCAACAGATAAAGCACCTCTTGAACTCCAAGAGCCATTAACTGACCTGGATATTGCAAGTACAAGTCCTAAAGTGCTTTTCAAGGTGTTCCACCTCCAAGATTAGTCCAGGCAAGCTGTACATAAATGTTAAATACTAGCATGACACTGAACTACCCATAACATTAGAGTATTCCCCTGGCAGGACAACTATGGAGTCAGCACCGGTCTACACAAGTTCAAAGTGAATCATCCTCTGCCTAAATCCCTTCACTTGAAGGGCTGTGCAATCAGGTGATGGTAGAATGGAGCCTTTTCTCTTTTGAAGGTCAGCATCCTCTTTTTGTCTTTCCACCTGAAATTAACTGTTGCTGGTGAGTATCGTGGACCAAGGCAACTCTGCAAATATCTGGCTCACAAGGAGCTGGGTTGGCCTGAGAAGCAGTTCCAAAGGTGTAGCAAAGCACTTGGCTCCTGCTGCAAGGCTTTTGTGAGAGAAACTGGGAATGAAAATTGCTAAAATAAAATTAAATGGGCTATCCTTAGATTTCAGCTGGAACCCTATCTTGTCCACTTCAATTTTCCAGACAGCTTTTTCATGTTGGAGCTGCGTTTGTTTTCTGTGTTTGCTGTACAGCACACTGTGAATTTTTGGTAGTAAGGAATAAATAAAAAAATTCCACTGGAATTATTTTGATCATTCATTATTTTTCCATAGGATATTATCAAGGCAGTTCCAGTTGTATTTGTAATAGAGATACTAGGAAGTGAGACAGCTGTCCAGCACAGATCTACTCTCATGCCATTAGCCAATTTTGAAGTATAAACCTAAAGTAATGTTAATAAAGGTAATTGAGATGCGAGATTAACCTCATCCAAATTTCTACAGCCATGAATTTCTTCCCACCATATAAATGCAAACACACACCACTGCAACCCCACCAGCAACCAACAAGTACCCTACTCCCATTCAACTTCACCTGTCTGTGGCATTTCTTTTTGTTTGGCACCTTTGGTTTATACTTTTGTACAGTTTCATTCTTTTGCTCCTTCAAACTTCCAGTTGTAATTCTGATGACTGGACCAAACATTACATCAAAGCAGAGGTAATCCATGCAGCCAGTGAGACCATGTACTGTATGGGCTCACACAGCACCTGGATCAAAAGGAAGGTTGGGGTGCAGTAGCAGTTACCAACAGCAAGAACAGCCGAGGGGCTGACGTGGGAGGAGCAGAGCCTGCCTTGTGTGTGGCAGTTCTGGTGAGGGGTAACACTCAGCCTTCCTCTCCCAGATCACTGCAGTGCAATACCAGCTCTCTCTCACACGGTGTCTGCAGACAGCACTGTCACACAAGCTAATCCCTTGCATTTGGATGATGGGCCTTTGGCTCTAAGTGACATCCAGTAAACTGGGAGGTCACTGGTGGCCAGAACCTGCACAACCTATGTGCCCAACATCAGCTTGTTTGCTCCCCAGCCAAGGCCCACGTTATCCCAGGATATCTTTGTCTTTTCTCATGAGTGGGACAATTCTCTGTACCATGGCAACCAGGACAATATATACAAGAAGGGAAGCAGGCAACTGACTGGTTTAAGATGCTTAAGCAAAACTTGCTGAAAAGCAAAGAAGCAGCAAAGAACAGGAGACAAAAAATGGTTTCTGATAATCATCACACACAGTGAAACTCTAAAAGTAGCAGAGAGTTAAGAAAAACACTGAAGGAAAATGGGGTCATACTTCAGTGAAGAATTTCTGCTTTAAAAAAAACCAAACCAAAACCTCCATACAGAAGAAGCAAATGATTCTGAACCATCACAAGCACATAATTTTCTCAACTTTTGTTCAAACTTTTCATCCTAGACCTGTTTGAAGTTCATTACATTGTCTGTTAAGACTTAGGTGGAAGGCCTTCAGATATTCTGAATCCCTACATGGAATCCTATCACAATGAGAACAAATGTAATACGAACAGACACTGCAAGAATAACTGATAACAGAAAACATCACCATGCTTGTACAGACCAGACATGCTAGAGCTGGGCATCCCTTGCTTTGATGCTTGTGTGCCAAAGACCAAAGAAAAACAGAAATAATTTTCCTTAACCAAGACTTGAATGAATACTTGAAACTCCAACTTTTCCTTGTTATCTCTGTTAGAGTCCTTACAATTACATGTACTCTTCTTTTTGTTATGTTTCATGACAGCTTCCCAGAATCTATGAATAACAGTGTGGTACGATTTTTTAAAGGATGTGCATATTTTTAAGGAAAATGAAAAATAAGATAAGACTGTGGTGTTCAACCTTTACTATACTGCATGATGGATATAGAGCAGCTCTGCAAGAATTTATGAATACTACATGCTGACCTGGTTATTGAAATGTTTATTGTTTGACTATATTGACTTAAATCAACAGGACTATTGCAGAAATAGCGAGAAATCACTCAAAATAAGATGTCCCAATGTAGCTTCTCAGAGCCAGTTAAGAAAAAATTTCCCAAAGTATTTCCTGTGAAGATTCTGCCTCCTGAACAAAGCAAGGGTGTAAGTCTTTCTTGCCACGTGAAGCCATGTTTGGCAGCAGAATAAGGAACACTCATGTTCTGTATAGATAGGAAGTCAAGAGGGAGTTGTTCACACAGGGGACATCTGCCAAAGCATTTAGTTTTTTCATGCTTTGTTTGAGCCTAGAAATTGATAAATTTATAGTCAAGGCTGAGAGACAGGTAGAATTTCAAGTTATCTTTTTTTACTTCAGATTTTAAATTTATGTAGCTAAATAAAAATAGTTGGCCATTACCAGTATTATATTTGAACATATCCCCAGCTTGAGAAGTATGATTATGAACCCAGGTCAGTGGCCTGGTCTACTGCACTATTCTCAGAGTTCATTTTTGCCACATTAAATGAAAACAAAACATCTGCCAGTTATTCACATTAAACCAGAACTTGGAACTACAACAATGTGGTTTAAGATAAAAATCAACATTTGTAGTTGGTTTTGCTTGATTATTTTGCTTCAAAAAAGGCTCAGTTGTTTCAGTAAAAGAAAAAATATTTAGTGTCAATATTGTTGCTATATAAAAGTTTTGAGGATTATTTCTGTAATAAATGACAGAAAATGAGACTTCAAATTTGCATCTGAAATAGATTACAATTACTTGATTAGAAAGACACAGCATACTAGGAGCATTGAAGTAAGAAGATTGTTACTAAATTTTGTATTCAGAACTATTCTTTTATTTCAGAGGATTATAATTTTAATAAGACATTTGCTACTTATGTAATTGTTTCGAGAAACCTTTACTTTCTAGTAATGTCATTGGAATGAAAGAAAATAAAATTATTATTAGGAATTATTTGGGCATATCTCTCTGTATATAATAAACAAGTTTTCATTCAAAGGAAAATCTTTTAAGTGCAGTTTGCACACATTCATTTGCCAAAAACAGAGAAGCAGCATAGTGAGAAATAAAACTTCTGTCAAGCAGTGAGCAGGAAGGGCAACAGGACAAGCCTGAACTGAAGTAGGCATCCTTTCAGTTATCCACAAGTAGCCCCCTTTGCCATCTGTTTTCCCTCTGCATGGCTGCACTGCCCTCTACAAAGGGCTGTACCTTGAAACCAGTCCGGGTGCAAAGCTTCGCCCTACTCAGCAATTTGTGCACTAGGAAAGACATTTTGTCAAGAGCAGAAGACAGGAGGGCTCCAAAACTGCTGTGGGTAACATTGAGAGGGACTTGAGTACCCAGCTATCAGCCATAGGTGCTACAGAAGGTCTCCAGGTGGCTGAGCAGAGGGGCTCATCACCCTCCTGTGTGACACTTCCAGGAGAGGCACTCAGTGTGGAAAGCTTCAGATGGCCATTTGAAAGGTGTTGTTTGTGGGGCTTAGGAGAGTCTGGTACTTGTTCCCTCACACTCAGCCCCAAAGCAGACAAATCTCATGCCTCCCCAGACATTCTGCAAAAGCTGTACGTTTAATAGGGCTTGCAAAAAGACCAAGGGTTTGCTTCTCAAATAAAGAAGGGATGAAAGGAACTTTCCTGGGGTTGCGCTGGCTCAATTCCTGTTTGATTGACTGCTCATGCTGTTGCAATGGTGGTTATTAGAGCTGGTAAAAACACAATTTCTGTCCCACAGGAATTTCCTATACTTCAACATTTGTTTTCATTCTGAAACAGCATTAAGTATTTCAAAATAATGAACACTTTCAGAGATTGCGTGGCGCTAAAATAAATTTAAAAATGTCATTGTGCATGTGTGCATGGGCACATTTTCCGTCCAAAGGTCTAACCTCTTTTCTCCCCTAGCCAGTCACAAGGGTTTACAAGAGTTTTATTTCCAGATTCATCATATCAGTATTCTAGCTGATTGCTATTCCTTGGGAAGACCAGAGTGCAACACTGAGCTGCCACCACACTGCTTTCCCCCCTCCCTCCTTAGGTTCCCCAGTCTGCTCAAATCCACGGTATCTGGGGAGCATAAAACAATCATTTGAAGATTTCTCCAGAAAACTCAGAAAGCACCAAGCTGGCAACAGCTAGATTCTGCACCCTCATTTGCTTACTGTCTTTTTGTGGGATGCACTGAAATGAGGAGAGTAGGTTATTAATGATTGCGAACCTTAGTGTTCTCAATTGCCAAATGGTCATTTGGTTCTACAGATATCCCAAGCAGTTCACAGCAGTCTTTACACAGAACTAATACAATTGCACTTCTTGCTTAGCTGCAGTGCACAACTAGTGACAAAATCCACCTTCTTTTATCTAACATGGCTGCATTTTGAGGGAGGAGTAGGAGGATGTGAGAACCAGCAGCTGGCAGCAGGAATGGGCATGTGATGAGCTGCAGGGTTTCTCCAGCATGGTAATTGCCACCTTGCTCTTTTCTTCGCCCCTTAAAGCAACACATAGCCTAAAATGGGCAAGTGACATCCTGTTCCTTTCTAAGGAAACACATGAAGGAACCAACTCTCCTATCTTCACACCTTTCAAGGTTCCAAGGAGAACCTTGTCACCGTTTTGCACCATTCACCCCTCAGCCGCAGATCCTCCCATCCCTGGCTGAACCATACAGCACTAAAGGTAATATTACTGCATCACAGCCTACTAGGTGGAATGTAGCTGCCCGACTGTCTCTGGGCTTAAAATAGTCTCTGTGAAAAGCTCTGCTTTAGGGAAATAATGTTAGTAAAGGAATGTCAGGTTTTGCTCTCGTCACTGAAGAACAAAATCTAACAAGGGTGGTTGTCAGCTATTATGCTTTTGTACTGAAAAATTGTACAATCCTTTTAAGTTACATATAATGATTTTATAGCCTTTTAACAAGAGGAGCACCACTGGGTAGAATTTTAACAAGAGAAGCAGGATTGGCAATTTATTAATTTATTTTAAAACAGCTAAATTCCCCAAGTTCTTCCTTGATTTAAGCCACGGCCTGTATTACAAACAGAAGGTATTATAAGCATCTAACGTAGCCATGGTTTTGATAAAACTCTCTTAAGTAATGATGATCCTGCAGCATTCAGACAAGTCAGGGGTCAATATGACCTTATTTGCCTGGGCCTTTCATTAGGAACACTCTTTCTGCAGTACCATGCTTCTGGTACCTCTGAATACACAGAGGATTCATGCTTCAGTTCTGCATGTATTAAGAATGCAGCCATAGCAACTACTAGCATTAATGAACTATTTGCTTATGCAGTAATAATTAACTTCCATTACATTACTTTGTGTGATTACTTTCTTAATTGCCTGAATTATGCATCCATTTAATATTTAATAACCATTCTCAGAAATCAGACACTGGTAAAAAAAAACAAATTACTCACAGTTTCCTTGCAATAATTAAGCTCACAAGAATAAATGAAACCTTTTAAAAATGAATGCCTTGTGATTATATCCTTGCATATAGAGCAAGATCCTAAATTAGCTATTTATTAAGTCTAAATTTAAGACCAAATAGTACATTTTTCACTTACGCCTTGGGAAATCAACCTATACAATACCTGACATCACCAGCATAATTAAGTGCCATCTATTTACTTTGAGAGTCACGAATTCTACATTAGTTGTTAGAACATTCAGAAGTGTGGGGGGGAAAATATTTTAAAATGCTTCCTTGGAAAAATAGCATCTTCTTTACCTGAGGTAGCTGCTTAGTTGAGCTTAAAGTACTGGAAAGATCTGTGAAGCATAAATAGCCTTCTGATGGGGAGGGTTGGGAAGGATTTTTTTTTTTGGTCATGTTTTAATTTACATACAAACAATGGAAATACATTTATACAGCCTGAGGTCAGGCTTACCAAACAGGATGAAATTCATTGTTGTATATGAAAATAATGTTTGCAATCAAAAACAAGCAGTCTGATCTACTTCTTCTTACATACAAACAATGGAAATGCATTTATACAGCCTGAGGTCAGGCTTACCAAACAGGATGAAATTCATTGTTGTATATGAAAATAATGTTTACAATCAGAAACAAGCAGTCTGATCTACTTCTTTTTTCATGTTGTCATCTGTCTCTGAGCCCTCATGCCCTGCTAGCACCCAAGAAAAGCCACGTGCTGATTTGCAAAGTGATAATGCCATTACATTATTGCACACCAGCTTTGTTTCCCAATGGTTTGCAATGCAGTCGCCAGCTTAAATAAAATGTGCAACTGTTTTCTTGGATATTGTTTTGATGAGTAGAGTCTATTGAGCTGGACAAGACCAGTAACCTGTTGTGAGGTTTTATTATTTTGCCTTTTTTCCTCCCTTAAGTTGCATTTGCAAAACTGCTCTGCTGTTCCACATTGATTATGGCAGCCATGTACAGATGTGTTTATCCAAACCACAACACATTGCTGCTGAAGCTACAGGGATACCAGCGTATTACTCCCTCTCTTTTCCCAGACACATGCACTACAAATAAAATGTGTACAATGAAAATCATTCCAGGCATCCTGCACCCAAATACACCTAATCCAATAAAGAAAATAACTGAAGGGCTTATTTGCCAAGAGGCGGGTGAAGGAGGAGTGCCTGCTCTCCCCCTTCCCATACAGGTGGATCATTGTCAGCAAGATGCACATGAAGCTGCGGGGAGCCAGCGAGGGAGCAAGGGATGGCTCCCATTTGGGGTGTCAGGAGCCAGCAATGGCTGCTAGCCCGAGTTCCCAAACTGAGCTAAATTGATGCCAGTCTCACTGGCTGTTGCTACAGTGGGCAGCATCATTAGGATTTGCTTTTTAAATGATCTCTCAGCCTGTAAGTCTGAGAGCTGCTAGCAAAGCAAGGTTAGAAAGAAAATGATGGCAGCATGTTGATGCTTCACAGACCTCATGATAGTTTCCGTCTGTCATTATTTACGTCTGACTAGATGCGTCATGTCAGCTACCTAGAAGGCACTTTAATATGAAGCTCTTGTTTTCCTCTGCTTTTTCACATCCAGACTGGGTATTATTATTTTTTTTGCATCACTACACTTAGGTGAAGCTTGCTTCAATCTCTCTGTAATGACACACAAAGAAATAAAAATTGTTTAGCTCATGTTATTATACATGCTTCTATTCTAACAGACCTCTTTGACATTGTTCACAAAATGGTGAATTTAAATCAATAAACAGACATCTATCAAAAGGTCAACTTAATTTTATTCTCTCCGCTTTTTTTACCAATATTTTAAGCAAAATCATTTCTTCCTTTATTTTTCAAGAAATACTGTATTAGTGGATTACACCAGCAACTGGTAATTTTAATGGCTGATGGTATTTAGTAGTTCAATTAACATTTTATTAATATTGCTTTATAATGTGAAGAGTTCTGTCAGAGTCAATGTAAATAAGGTTACAGCTATCAAGTATATGTCAGTTTTGCCATTATACTACCTCTTGGCAATTCAGATTCAAAGGATTCACTGGCACTGGTTTGGGATGAAATGTGTAATTCAGTCCTGAGTAATACAGCCAGCCCTGAATTCGATCCGATAACTTTTTACAACGATAGCAGCTCAGTGATGGAGAAGGACCCAATCCTTTCCGGTTTCTGGCAGACAAACCTCTTGTTCAGAGATACACTGTGTCTCAGCATGCATTCCCATCCCAAATGGACTTTAAAACCCATCCCTCTGCCATTTACCAGGCAAGTACTCAGCTACAGCATTTTTATTTGTGCCCAAAAATAGCAGTTCAATCATTCTGTGGCCTGACTTTGCTGAATAATCATACGAACTTATTAATACAACCTTTTCTAATCCTTTAACTCAGCAAGCCTGCAGTTCTGTTTTCTCATTTTGCCCTCTGTGAAATTTAGCTACAAGCTTTTAGCATGCTTTCATTTGTCTGAGCTGTGAGGGGTATTGCACAGTCTTCAATACAATAAAACAGCCAAATAATATTGCCAAAAATTATTCAATAATATTTGATCAGCTGAATTTTGTTCACTTTTGTTTCAGTTTTACACATTAGAAAATACCTTTAACCAGTTAATGGTATATTTGCACTGTGTACACTTCAGACTTTCTTATGATTTTATTACTTTCTTAAAAGTAGAACTGGAAGGGTAAACTATTTTTGTTTCATAAGCATCACATATTATGATCTTTAAAATTTAGTAGGACATCTAGGCTTTGGTAAACATTACTTATGCAAAAGAAATTTTAAAGGTCATCAAGTTTTCCATTCATCCTCTCAAAGAGGAGTTTTGTTTGTTTGTTAAGGGGCAAATTAACATTACCAAATCAAAAAGCATTTTCTCTTAATCGCTAAAATAACACTTACCTTCACATGGGCTCCAGACAAACAAACAAAAGATAATGTTTTCCCAAAGTTACAGGTACAGCTAGCTCACCTACTCATTGAGTTGAATTCTATGGGTACATTATGGGTATTTTTGGGTTCCTGAAAAGCTCACACATAGATCACAATTATCAGAAAGGTGCTGGATCTCTGACATTCTCCAAGCAATCTACTTAAAGCAATTTTAAGCTCAGAATAATGTATAAATGGCTCACCCCACACAGCAGTTTGTTACTCATTATTTGTGTAATTTGATTGGTTGCCTAAATTATAGGATCTCTTTCTTTGTTGCTCAGTTGGGTGATGTTAGCCCTACAAAGACACTGCTGATTTGTCTCCATGGGCAAGGCCCTAATGGTTAACTCTTTGGGAAGCATTAAATCGGTTTTCCTTTACTCCTGAAATAACCCATAGGGCTCTGACAGAACTCTGTGAACAGGAGCTTAGTACTCCTTTGCTTTTCCCCAGCATCATAACAGGGAGAATCATAACATCAAAAACATAGTGAGAATGAGCTCTTATTCATGGAAAGACTGAAAGGCTTTCATAGGAATAAAATCCATCTTCCAGTACTGGCTATTAAATTGTGAAAAGGAATGTTGCAAAGGAAACACTGAAGGTAACAAACTGGCTCACTATCAGCAAGACAATTACACCCAATCTCCTCTATATGTAGCTTATGGTGACAACACTTACATTTTTTGTAAAGAAACTTTATTTCACCTCTTATTTGGATTTCATTAGTAAAGGTTAATACAGCAATCCAGTTACATCCTCATGCTTATCATTTATCTCATACGGTGTGCATGCTCCCAGTGTTTTTGGGCAGTACCTGTTATAACTACTGTAGGGCACCAAGTGACACCAACAGCTCTGGCTGGTCCCTAAAGTAATGGCATAAGTCTGTAGATTATAGATTGGGTTGTTCTTGAGGTTTTTATGGGTTTGTTTTTCAGGTTTTGGGGTTTTCTTCTCAGAAATGTTGCCATGAAAGGGTCTGAACTGAGCAGTGTGATTCCCAGGATTTCAAGACTGCACAGGACTCTAATGGTGGGCAGTGCCAGATCCCCATGAGAGCCGCTGCTAGAGCAGGCGGTTCTGTGTGATACAGGATGGGGACCTTTTGCAAGCAGAAAACAGAGGGTGTTTGGCAGCCAGCTTCTCTGTTTTCCCCTTCACCAGGAATTAAAGCTCTGCTGAAAATGACCTGACAGTCCCCACTAAAAAATTGCTAGGTGCTAAAAAAAAAAATATGAAAACCTGTATTTCCATTTAAAGTCCAAGAGCCTTCTAAATCAATCTTTCTCCTTTGTTCAACTTTGTAGGTTTTAAAATTCAAAATGTGGGTCTTCTTTAGCTTGTTACCAGCTCCATAAGCTAAACATATCTCAAGTTCTTCAGCATCTCTTACACCGGGAATTTATAGACTGTAAACCACCAGCAACATTTAATTTGTAAGTTCGGTTGTGGCCTCTTCATAGCTCAAAAAACACCTTCGCCCCCCGCCCAAGTTTGGCAGAAGCGCTCTCCCCGCAGCCGCCGGCGCGGCAGCCGCGGAGCAGTGAGCGGTAGGTGGCAGTCAAGCCCCTGAGCTCTCTCCGTCGTCCTCCGGCACCGCATCCTTGTTAGGAGCAACGTGAAAATAGGGTCTTTTAGGTTTTAAAGGTATCATTTCCCAAACGATCCTTTCCGAGGCCTCGGGCTGTAGAGGCAATAAAGGATAGTGATATGTTTTACATAAAGAGCACCAGAAGCCCTTAAACTCTGTTGCCTGCTTTTGAGTTCTGAGTTTGTATGGATCCCGGTTTTTTGGGGAGTGTTCTAAACTTACGGGAAGGTTGTCTAGTGTAAAGAAGTGCCATAATTGTCCGTGAGCGTCCTGAGGCTGTGTACACGGGATCTACCCCCGCCCAGAACAGACACAGCCCTCTCCTAGCCGGGGCACAGCTGGGTCAGCAGATCTGCCCACGTGCGCTCTAATGGGCTAAAGCTAAAGCCCTTGTTTCACAGGCACATACAAAAGACAAAAAAAGCCTCCCCGTGAATTAATGTTTCATTTCCTTTCCTACATTGCACACGCTGAGAAAAGCAATTTAAGATCATCTCAATCTTTTTCCTCCTATTGAAGTGGCAAATATCATTAAACATAAGTGTCTAGCATCCGGGAAAAGTTACACAGCAGCACAGATATGTCACACTCACAGCAGGGCTATTAATCAAAGAGGCACTCCCCATGCACACACAGGCCTCTCAGTATATCTCCTAATGGGTCAGCATCAGTAAGTCCTCAGGTGTCTTCTATAGCAATATTCAGCAATACTCCAGTGACAGATCAGACCAAAATTTGCATTCATACTTCATAAAATATTGTCAGTTGCATGAATCCTTTTCTAAGTAAGATTCTTTTATCTTATTCATCACCGCATGCATGAAGTAAACCAGAAATAAACTGAGAAAGCAAGACATTTTCAAATCCCTAGAATCAAAAGAAAGTGCATCTCTAGTTATGTTTTTTAATCACTGAAGCTATGCCACTAACAGCCCTCCCAATCTCACTTTCAGTTCCTGAAGTATTTTGTTCATACAAGAATTTTTCTCATGTTACTTAATCACACATCAGGGACTTCTGGAGAAAAAGGTAAGGAGAGGTGGTACACTAATATTTCATTTTCAGATGGATCATTCAGGTTTCTTCATTATGGGGTAAGAGCCGTAAGTTTATTTCTACATGGAAGTACAATAGCTCTGGGAAACCATTTCCACCCCCCCATCTTTCCTGGGACCTTAGCTTGAGCAGAAGCTTTGAATTCTGTGATCACAGAAGTGGTCCAGCTAAAGTGCTCCACAGCTGTTAATTAGCTTGTATCACTCAACAGAACCATCTGAAGAGCACAAGGAAACTTGACTTTTCAGAGTGATTAAGAGTACCTTGAATTTGAACAATGACTTCTGTCCCAAGCTACAAGATGATGCAACCCAGCAAACATGAACAACAAAGCGTTAGATCTGTACAGTGATATCCAAAATTATACTTCTTTTGAAGGTGTATTTCTACAAGGATTGGTATAAGCTTAATTAAAGCTCAGAAATATTAAAGGTCCGACTGAGGAGATTCTCCATGTTCCAGAAATATTTCATCAAAGGGTCAAGAAAGTGAACTTATGTATTTGTTCTATAGGTAAAACGAAAAATGAGAAATTGAAGTGCTGTTCCATGAGTTGTACAGTGAAATACAGTGATAACACAGGCAGACTGTGGGCAAACTATTTTTTTACCTGAGAAAATTGAAGAAAACACTTTATATTACTGTAGAGTAGTAGTTTTCATTACAAAAAGAAAAGAAATATTAATAATGTTTAGTCTTTCAATTATGCAGTTTTCTTCCTTTTTTTTTATCCAGAGCTATGTGACATTTTCAAACTTACGGCAAAAATTTTGAAACCTGAATAAGATTCACTTTGTAACAAAACAGTTTAAGTTGCAAACTCAAATTACCAGCTGTGACATAGTGCTATAGACTGCTCAGGAATCATTGGTAGATCAGAATCTTTTGTTTTAATGCTGGTTAAAAATTTCTGGCTCTGCCAAAAGGCAATCAGGGACCATTAGGTGGGAACAACATTAAACACTGGGTCAAACTAAATGCAGTATTCAGACTAATACTCAGTCTTGAGCTGACAACTCTTGCTGATGGGAATTCTACATATTTCCAGTTAAGCGAGTCCAAATCTGACTTGGTGAACATCTGCATCTTTTTATACTGCAAAGTGGAAAGGTGGCAAAGGAAAGGGAAACTTCTAGTAATTTATCTTATTACCTTCAGTAGCACAAAAGCCATCTTAATTTTCCAGTATCCTGGTGATAATTCCTTGATGGTATCAGCTGACATTTGAGAGTCTGAAAAATTTATCATTCTACTAGCATAGAGAGAAGGACCACTGGACAAGTTTGTTTACATAAAACAATGCAGAACCACACAGAGGTGCTAACTTTGGCCCAGAGCAGCACCAGCATGACTGAATAGCTCTGAAGACGCAGCACACTGCTCTCCTGAAATCAGGTGCAGGCTTAGACTGCTCAGGAACCTCTGTGCAAATCTCTTTGCCCTTAGCTGCCTTCTACATGTACAGTTAGAAATCCTCCATCAGCTACTTGCAGTGGTTCCACACATACCATATGTCTTTGCTGGGAAGCACTAAAGTGGGCAACAGACTCCTTTTACAGTTGCCAACCTTTTCTCCTACAGATACTAAACTTTTTTCACATTTCTCTAGTAGCACTCTTATCTTTCATTCTGAAAGAAAATACAAAGCATGAAACCAAGATGTGAAGCATTCAAACTCCACAAAGCACATTAAGCATTTAAGATTAACCAGTGTAAAAAAATAACAAGGATTCCATTTCTTCGGCCAATCAACAGGATCAAGCTAATGACATCACCAAGAATCCAACAGAAATGTTGGAACCGAAATAATCCACAGAACTAGCCCTACAGTAGCAAGCACTGTATATTAATTAAATCATCTTTCAGAAAAGGTGTTCAGGCTCACAGAAAAGCTTCAGATGGCATAGCAGATTAGGCTGGAAGGCAAAACCAACAAGTTTACTGGTTTAGTGCTTGCTATAAGATATTAGAATTCTACAATACTTCCAACAGCCTGCTGAAAGCACTTTACTGAAAAGAAAAGTACACCATAGCCATGCCAGGATTGCTGATCAACACATTAAAACTTAGGCCCAATGATCACATGAACATTATCCCATTCACATCATCCAATACAAACAATCAAGCAAAATATAAGCATTCTACAAAGTCAGAGCTGCTAAAATAGGTGTAGAATTAGAAAAACACAAACTGATTGCTACAGACAGAAAGCAGTTGGTGTTTTCCCCCCAGTGTTCTGTGTTCAAAACAAAATGGGTGGTAGAGGACAGCAAAAGTCATAGGAAAACTTTTGGCAGGCTTTTTTAAAGAAGTCAATTATAGTCCAAAGAGCTGCAGAGCAGTGTGGTTGGCTGCTGCTACAGCCACACTGCACAGAACAGCTTTTCCAGTTAATTTTGAAGTCAAGTATTCCTTATCTGAGAGGAAACAAAATACCTTACCTTTCTTTATAAGCACACGCTATGCAGCACTGCTATTTGCTATGAATGGCACTTGTTCTGACCTTATACTATTGCTTGCTCCTTGTTTTCAAATTTTCATTGTGGAGGGTTAAAAAAAAAATCAAAATAAATGAAACTATGCATACGCTGTCAGGGACTGCTGTAACACGTATATTTTAACAAGGCTTTTATAGACCTACTAATATGAATATTATATTGGAACAGGTCAGTGTAGACCTAAGGTTCATCAGTCAGCAAAAGAAACCATCATTTGCTCCTCAAAAGCACTAGCTAGCATGCAACATTGCGTTGTACCAACAGTGTATTTTAAAAATAAGTGCATATTCTTGGCTCATTGTAAGATATTACTAAACTATATGTATAGGCCAATACTCAGAAGATTATTTGAATAGGTCATAGTACTTCTAGCTGCATAATGCAGCCTTGTGGACATAAATGCTAAATGGACACTGAGCTGAAAACTCTTCAGCTCCTTTCCCTGTAATACATATGACAGGGTATTTTACATTTGATTCTTCTACTTTTCTGAAAGAAACAGGAAGAACATTCCCTTGTGATAAAGACAACTTATGATAACATATTAATAGAATGTCTCATTTTCTAGTTCTTCTCCCCCTTTGGTTTGCTATGTTCCTCACCTTGCATTTTCCTTTAAAGACAGACATAAGATGTTGGTCAAGGTATATGTATAGAAGATCAGAAAAAATTAATTTACTCATACATAAAGGAAAACTTATGCTCTCCTGGCCTTTTAAAAGCTGTTTTTGTTTTTTGTTTTTTTTTTTAAAACAGAAGGCAGATCAGGAACAAAAAGGATAATAGCAAAGTTTGGGAGTAACTCAGCAAGAGTTTTTGCTTGGTTAGACTACAAAATGATTGGGAGATTTAAGTAATTCTTGCCTCTGTCTTAAAACAAGAAAAAGTAATTTAATTGTCAAAATAAGGTGTCATTTTGTTGAATTTATTCATAATTCATAATGCAAAAGATTTTTTGCATATTTGTCATGTCTTTGGTTCTTTGTGGGAAAAACCTGAAAGTTGCAAGTCAGGCTATCCCTGAGGCAACCACTCATCTACAATAGTTCAGAGCAAGAAGAACATTACACAGGTGGTCAGGGTTTTTAAGAGAGCACATAACCTGCTTGGCAGAACAGATGTTCTACTGGCTCCTGCTTGAGCCAGTAGGTGTGGAACATCTATGTTACCAACCAGTTTGAAAGGAGTACATGTCACAGGTATAGGACACATTGAGACAGATGTTAATCAAAGTTTAGGCAAGGCATTCCACTGCAGGTTTAAGTTTTTCCATTACTAAAACCATCGGAGGAATTTGTTTACCACCCTAAGCAGAAATGTCTGGTCCTTTTTGTCACCACAGGTGTCATGCAACTATCTGTCCTTTCAGGCAATGGTCACAGGTTTTAAGAAGCAAATCTCTGACTTAACATATCCTTCACTGTGAGAACAAAATAGAGGAAGGGGTCTCTGGAGAGGCTGCAGAGCCAAAGTCCTTCACTCTTTCCACCAGGGTCAGACTCAGGACTTTTAAATCCACTAAAATTCTCAATACTGCTTTACTGCATTGGTTGACATTTAGCCAGTTATGTTTTCCTTCAAGTGTCAACTTATGCTCTGTTAGAACCAATGGTACCTACTACAGTAGCAACTAGCAGTCTATTTTTAAAGGCTTTTAGCAATCAACTGGACTTTTTTTTTATGCTCAGCCCTTTCCTCTCTCCTGCACATCTAATATCCAGTCCACACACCTTTCATAATTTTTGCAGCAGCCACCTCAAAAGAAATGCTGAATTTAGTCTTTGTCTCTATTATATTCAGCAGACACATTCTGATTTGGGGAATGGAAGACATGAAAAGTGTAATACTGACAAAACAAGTAAGCAGATTCAAGAGAACACTCTTTACTCACCTCAGTTTTACACACTTTTCACCTAACGTTTGCTCTTGATCTTCCTACAATTTGCATTGTCATGTTTGCTATACACATCAAACTACTTTGTTCTCATCCTTAAGTCAGATTTCTCTTCAATCCCGAGCAGTGCCACTCATGTAAATCAGCACTCCTTGGCAGACAGGTAAGGAAATGAGTAGTTGATCTGCAATTGCTACACAGTAGTCCATTTATTGGAATTGAGTGAGCAATACTTGATCTCTCCAATTGAATAATTGTGTAGTGAAATGAATGCTTATATGCAGTAATAAATGCAGTAAATACAGATGACTGCCTTTACAAAAATTTTAAATGTATGAAGGAGAATGCATTTATTATTTTATTGCAAACTTTATACGTTTGGAGGAGGGTCTTACCAAAATCTTTGATTCCCACCTGTGAATACCTTTATGCATAACTTCAGAAACTCTTTGATTTCCTTGAATACTACTCCAGTTCACAAGGTATTCGTTTCCTACTACTGATACATGCTCAGAGACTCCAGCATCAGTCACATTTGAATTTGCACTACAAGCACTTATAGGAGCATTAAGAGTACATAAGACTGGAGCAACTGGCTTGCTGTGTTATCAGTCCTTTCTCTGTAATGGTCTTTGTACTCAGTGTTGGACAAGGAGCAATAGAAGTCCCAGTAGCCTGCAATTGGTATATGAATTGTCTGCATGCATCCCCCTCATAGATCTCTGACAAGGCTCAAATAGTCAGTCTATAGACCCTCCCCTCTCAAATCCACTTATCAGCCTCAAGCAGAAAGCAAAAGCAGTCACAATTGAAAGTACAGGACAAACATACATAGTATTTCTAACAAAGCTCTTGCAGACTCCAGCATTTTTTCAGGAGATTTCTCGAGCTTGTTTTGGTTTCTGCATCTAGCAGTCCTTGACCTGCCATTTCATCCAATTATTTGTCCGTTCTCCCCCAGGCCCTCTGCACAGCTTTGATGAGGTACATTATTCCCTTCTGGAAGAGATGCCTCCCCCTGCTCTGAATCAGTTTCTACAAGTTTCATTCAATGGTCCTTAACTCTTGTGCTGAAAGAGACAGTGACAGATCCGTCCCTCTCCACCCATTCACTGTTTTTTTAACCTCTCCATCATTATCATCCTGCGCTGACTTTTCCCCAGACAAGAGAGTCCCAGCCCACTCAGCCCTTTGCATACATCCTCCTTTCCCACCTCTGAATCTTCCCATCTGAATGTATCTTCATTGAGATTAGCAAGTCAGACCTCCTTGTGGTACCCAAAGTAAAGGTGAACCATAGATTTATATAGCTGCATAATGACATTATCTGTTTTGTTCTCTGGTCCTTTCTTCATAATTCCTAAAATTTGATTTGCTTTTTAGCCTGCTGTCAGGCACAGGCTGATGTTTTCATGGAACTATCCATCATAACCCAAGGTCTCACTCCTGAGTGGCAACAGACAGCTTGGAGCCAATCATTTTATATGTGAAGCTAGGACTGTTTTTCCCCACTTGCATCACTTCACATTTATCTACAATGAATTTCATCTGCTATTTTATTGCCCAGTCACAGAGTCTCTTCAGATCCTTGTGTAATTCTTCACAGTCTGCCTCCATCCTCACTACCTTGAATAATTGTGTATCAACAGCAAACTTAGCCACCTCACTGCTCTCACCCCTTTTCAAGCCCATTTATATACGTTCTCATAAACGGTGCAGAACCCTTGGAACACTACTGCCAAACACCATCTGCTGCAGTAACCAAGTGCTCACTCCCCTGTCTGTTTTAAGGAATTATCTCTCTGTGCAGGGACTTCCTCTGCTCCTAAGACTTCTTTATTTCCTTAATTTTGGTGAGGGGGACTGTTAAAAACCTATCAAAATTTCAGGTAGAAGATAACTTAAACACTCCTTCCCTTCAGCTTATTGACTCCTTCAAATAAAAACTCCAAACTTTTTCCTCCATTAATATCAATCTCTAGAAAAAGTGCTTTTAAACAGTTTTTTGTTTTCCAAAGCAGCTTAATTTTGAAATGTTAGGGAAAATGCCAACCAGATGAAAGAGGAAAGAAAAGAGGCAGAAAACCCACTTTCCCCTTCAGCTCAAACTGAAACTTCATTCAAGCCTGACTACTGTGATCCTCCATTTCTTAAACCACAACAAGCAGTCTGGTGAATGGTAGAACAAATCCAGACTGGTTTCAAATGAGTTTTTTCTGACGCATTTAGGTGCCTTAGAGGCTTCAGAGTTCTGTTGGGCTCATCTCTCCTGTGTCCAGCAACCCACTGCAAACCCACCAGAAGTGAATCCAACGAAGCAACCTAGCAAACAGAAAGCTGTTTGTCTGAGTAGCACCATTTCTCACCAGCTGAAGTGAGTACAGGAGGACAGAGGCAATGGTGGCATGAGCCTTCTTACTATGACAAACAGGACAGGCATGGAAAAAAATGAAAAAAAAAATCTTAGTAACACTAGATGTTATCTAGGTATTTCTAATATACACTGGACTCATCCAAAAGGAGTTTATGAAGCTTCAATTATTTTTACTTGTGTAACCCTATTTGGCCATAAAAAACCAGCCCTGATAATGTGTACACAGTAAACATTAAGGGCTTTTATGACTTGGGCTTTGAAGATCAAGTAGCTTGGCAAGTCTCTTCTTCCTGGTGCAATGAGCCAATCTCACTTTACCACTGCAAAGTGGGGTTTAACCTGACTAAATGAAGCCATAACCTGTTATTAAAGGCACCTGCTTGCAATCATATCCAAGTGCAGTGGCTACAACAATTTCTCCCACATTCTTTTGGAAATCTTCTTTAAATGAACAATGTTTTCCTTGTTGATGAAGGAAGATTATTTTGATCCAGCCACAGCACAAACACAACCATAAATTTTTCCATCAGAGAGAACACTGGCAGGGAGAAATTATGCAGGACCACTCGGCATGGGCAGTTACAGATATACAGGGGTGGCTCCAATTATCTGCTCCAAACCAGGTATTTTTAAGCACTTACAGTTTTCTAACTTGAGCCATATCTACAGGAGTGAAGCTAAACAGGGGATGCCCTCCCTTACCTCTGCACACACATCCCTGCCCCACAGCTGCAGGAGCCCCCTCTAACCTGGCTCTTCAGATCTGCCACTGCACAGCCACTTTCTGCTGAGAGTCTCAGGGGACTGCACAGCAGCCCAAAAGGAGGGTAGCACAAAAATATTTCTCATGGGTTTCTAAGTAATGTGATCTTAAGGGAGAGGTGAAACAGCAGTTTTACAAGATGAAAACTGATATAAATATATATTTCATATTTGAATCATTCAAGCTTCATAATTAAAGAGAATGAAAAATTCATTTCACACACTCCAAGGAGTGTACCCAGTTTTGACACTCAAGCATAGAATAACTTAAAGATATAAAATAAATTAAGGGCAATTTAGGATCTGACAGCTATACTCAGGGATCATGGAAGAAAGTTAAGACTCCAATTCTTTAAATATAAGAAGCTTAGAGCTTGCTGCTGTTTGAGCAGCAAGAGGAGCACATACATCCCCTTTATCAGAAGAAAATACCTCAGTACAAATCCTAAAACTGAGGTTAAAATAATGCCTAAGCTAGGTGCTTAAACTTGTTGTTCTAATACACTCTGTAGGCTTCCAAAATCAACCCAGATTCACTTCTGAGAGTCTGGACATTGTTATTTAAAAGCCTCAGTAAGACCTGAAAGTCTAATTTCAAGCACTCAGATTTGCAACTTGCAGCCTTATTTACTAAAGAAGGAAAATAAAGGAAGTGAAATACCTTGAAGACAAGGCTGGGGAAAGTATTAAGCTGCTTGCTTGTAAATCTCACAGTATGATACTGTTCACGCAGTGAGGGAATACAGTTCTTGCATTCAAACAAGCACTTAAAACTACAACACTTGAAGGCAACTGGAAAGATGAACTTACTAACCTGGTAATTGCTGGGAGTTTTTTGAAAGGGCAGATTGAATCACAAATAATAACTAAGCCCATTCTTTCATATGTATGAATAATATCAGCTGACAAAAATTATTCCAAATCTCATAAGGGTAGTTTTCTGGATTAAGAAAGGGGTTGTATTTTCTGAAGGCATAAAAACTTTGTAAATGAAAATTGGAAAGGAAAAGCATATTCTAAAATTGTGCCTTTGAAAATTAACCTTTATTTTTCAGAGTGAAAAGTATAGTTCTAGAACATCTATAAAGCAGTTTCTCTGAGTTTATTTTTTGCATTTGCTATGCAGCAGTGATGCATGCTGATGTAACTAAGTATAGCTATGTGGGGGGGAAGGGTTCCTCCTTGACTTAGGTAATAGGGGAATGACCATTTTGAAAATAAAATGTACTTGTATCATTGAATTGTGAAAACATTCACACAGCTTATGAATAGAATAGAGTGCTATTTGAAATCTAGATCTTAAAACTTAGAATCATATTTCCAAGGGAAAAAAAAACCTATGCAAGAATACAATATTTATTAGAGAATCTCTAACACAACACAGCACTTAGTACCAGAATAAAATTAATTTACAATACTTCCAGATTGGTAGTTCCCATAACAATGCAAATTTTTGGTAATTGAAATAATACTCGCATGAAGAAATCTTGGTTCATTTTTCACCCCTCCCATTTATTTTTTCATGGCAGGAGAATGAGCTGAGACACATTTGTGTCCTCATCTTGCCCTTTTGGAATCATATCTTCAGGGTTTCCAGGGAAAGGAAACTACAGATACATCAACCTAACAGCAGCCCAGCACATCTTTCTTACCCTTCCCTAAGCAGCCATACACTTTTGCTTCAGGACACACACTGGCAGTGATTACCAATGCATCTTCAGTTTAGCAGAAAAAGAGAAGAGGAAATCAAAAGTGAGAAGGAATAGCAGTGTTTCACCCATACTAATGTCAGAGGAAACAAACTGAGCAGTCAGAGCATTACAAGTGAACTGAAGAGTTAGCAAATAAATCCTCATATGGACAAATACATTACTGTTAATAACCTATAAGATGCAGAACAGCAGCTCACCAAACTGAAATCAGTACTCATGTTTTCTAACTTAGCTATTTCTACTTAAGGCAGTTTTGTGTGTAAATGACCGTGCAAGAAGCAAACACAAGGTTGGATTGTTTTCTTCATCACTACATTATCACCAGCTCCATCTGCTTGTCTCATTTCTGCCTCACATTGAGGACCAATCCCTGCCTCTGCTGCCAAAATGGTTTTTGGCACTGAAGCCCAATACAGTAACATTTTCAGAGAGTCCTACCTGAGTCATCATGGACAGGAACATTATCTCTCCCTGACACTAAAACTCTGAGTTTCAGGGTTACCAAAATACTGTGTTTGAGAGGACCATACTTCCACCTTTTCAAAGAGTTTGAGTCCTCCCTAGCTGAGCAGTAATTTTTAGAGAGCTATAAGCATGACCTGTGCTTGATGCACCAATAAAAGCAGTGATCTGCCCCTTGAGGTCTGTCTTGAGTCTTTCCCTCCAGGACCATAACAGTTTTCAAACAGCTGACTCGCAGTGAAGTCTCAAAAGTTAGTCAAACAAGAGCCTCTGGAGTACAAAAGAATTTTTCCAAGATTTTCTCTGTGGAACTCAGTGCTGCAAGAGCCAAGTGAAAAGCTCAGCTTAACTCTCTGGCAGTAAAAGAATAAGCTCTTCTTACTGATGTGACTTTGATGCAGTAAGGTTTCCCACACATGCACTTCATTCAAACTCATGCAAACCCAAAGAAACAAAACTATTTCCTGTACAGTCTTGGAAGAAAAGCAGAAGAAAAAACTTTAAGTAAACCTGCATTAATTTTTTTTAATAGAGAGGAACACTAAAGCCAGAGAAATGCACATCAAGTTAGGTCAACTTAGTTTAGCAATGCAGCTGGCAACAGTAACATCATAATAGAGATTAGCTGGTTCCACCAAGTCAGAACCCTGGTGTCTCATGAGAAAAGCTCTTCATGGTCAGCTTTGTAGCCAGAGAACACAATAGGTGGGTATGAGCAAATGCTACTTAAAACAGCATGGGCTGGTCAATAGTCAGGATCCTGCTTATCCAGAGTCACAAAGTTTATTTGCTTTACTGTCCATGGTGGCAGTCATAAATCATATTGCTCACCTAGGCAGCCATCTCATCTGACACCAGATGATTATTATCTGCTCCCTGATGAGTCAGGAATCAATAAAATAAGAGCTAAAACCAGCAACAAAGGAGTCACTTTTTTTTCCTTCTGTATCACATTGGTCACATTTTCTAAAGCTGCTGTGTACCTTGAAGGGTGCAGAGACTCCATGTAGAGTACCAAAAAACAAGAATTATCACTTTTAGAAGCACAAGAGGGGAAAAAAAAACGAACTATCTTCACTCCAATTTAGTCATAGGATGACAATATCTGCAAGTCCAGTACTCAGTGCAGACTGACCCGTGACAAAAAAAATTGCAGACAAATGCCTTTGTGCAAGGTTTCAAAGCTAGTATTTTCATATGTGATAGAGCTATTAGAGGAGAATCAACATAACATCCACTAGTAAAGAATACTGCAATTTCAAATTAATATATAAATCCTTCTTTTAAATGGGTATAATGTATTTGCATAACCTGGATCAAACTCTGCATCTTGAAGATAGGTTTGGTTGTCACTGATTCAGACACACCCATACTGCTGAACTCTCAGGAAATGGAAGGTGTTTTGGCTTTCTCTATTCAGTACAGAAAAATTAAGAAAACAGCCAGCACAAAAATCCACAGACAGCTCCAGAAGTTATGTACCACTGACCTTAAGTTTTTAAACTTCCTAGTTATCTATAAAATTTTATGTTATAGCAATTGTATCACTCTGATGGCCATCTCAGGCTGATCAAAGTGCCCAATTTGATTTTTCTAATGGGTTATGTTTAGAAAGGTTATGTAGTTAATACAAACAGGCTTTTCCTCTTTCAGCATGTGCTCCTTGCGGGGATCAGAGGCAGCAAGGGCTGTCTAAGAACTAAGAAACATTCATAGGGGAGCATTCAATCCTCACTGTGAGGACACAGTTATTCTGCAAATTAAAGCAAAAGAAAAAGATCACAGGTTAAAGTCCAGTTTGCAGAACCCTAAATGCTACAGCCCTTGAATTCAAGATCTTTTTACATTGAAATAACTTTTTTTTTTTTTTAGGAAACAGAACACATTGAAAGAGAAGTAGAACTGTTACAGCAGAATTGACCTTGGCTGTAAGTATTGGTTTTATTCATACTTCACCATGAGACACAAGAGAAAAAAGCATATACTTTTTTTTGCCAAATATGTATCTGCAAATTTTTTCCTGGCAGTATTTATTTCCAAAAGAAAAGCAGGGGGAGCTTACTTTTTTTTTAGTACTTGAAAAATGTGTTTAAACTATTGAAAATTTTACCTTTCCTTTTGAGATTATTTTGCAATGCTGTTTTTTCTCAAACACCTTGAGTGTCATAGATCTGTAAAGACTGGACACTTCCGCAGCTCTATGAGTTGTTTCTCCATATAAAATGGATTCATCTTTATATACAGCAGTTTAAAGCCAAGTTTAGTAGCAGCATAATTGTTATAGGTGAAGTAAATAAAAGTCCATAAATAGTTCACTACTTTGAGCTATCTAGTGATGTCAAACCAGAAATTTTGAGTAAAAAGAGTCTGGTTCTGAAGACCTGTTTGTAGAATTTACCCAAGCACTTGGAGAAGGCAAGTAAAAAATAAATCCATAGCCAGAATGTCCATGAGAAGACCATGTCTCATTTTGTGGCATTCCCTAAAGTTTTCACTGCCATTCAGCTCTGGCTGAAATCTTGTTTCCTTTTTTTCTTTTATCTTTAGATTCATGATAATAAAATCCAGTTATTAAAGAGGTTTTTTAAAAGGAATTGCCAGTGTTTCCTAGCCAAATGCTTTTCTTTGAAGTCAACAATAATACTACAAAACATACCAAGCTTCTTTTGTAGATAAAAATCCTATGATGAGCGCTGAATGATTACAGGAATAGGCCAGAAAGCATTCATGCAGTGTCAGTCCCTGTGCAAGCAACCTCTTTTCTTCTGAGCCAAAAGGGGCAGAGAAAGGAAACAGAAGCAAGTACCTTAAGAGATACCTCATCCTGGTTTTACCACTTGTGGGAGAAATTAGCTGTTGTTTCTGAACTGTATGTTTTGAAAATTATTTGGGTTAGAGCTTTCACATTTTCATTTTCAGAGGGGCAATTTTAAATACAATTAAAACTGGCATCAGAAAGAAACACCTGTTATATCAAAATAGAGAGGAGAGGGACACTCAGCGTGCCATGACACACATTGTCACCTTCCTACTTAGGTAGTTTCTGAACTGCTACTCATCACCACTCCACAAAGACTTTAAGTTAAACAGAAAAAGTCTAGTGCTGTTACTACTGTATCTTATTTTTATAGTCTTGTTTGGTTGTGGTAGAATTCCCCTTTCAACACACTTTTTCCCCTCTGTTGATTTTGCTAGGTGATATTTTCTCTACACATCTGTATCATTTAATCTCTGCCTTTTTTTATGAGGCAAATACATTTGGGAATGAAGCACAAGAGAGACTTGGGTAGCTCAAAGATGGCTACAAAAACCTTCTGGTGCCCAGCTATCCTGTTAGCTGCTCTTACGTATTTTCCAGTTTTCTGAATTTTTTGTACATGAAGTACATGAGGGTTGTTCTCTTTAGAGTGACACATAGTTATTCACTCAAGGACTCATTTACTCCTGTGGCTCTAGACCAAAGCAGCAACAGCCATTAGCTGTGTGAAAGAACAGACAGAATACCCGTAAATACCTGCTTCTGGCAAATTCATAAATAAATCAGGCCTGAAGTACTTCCACGCATACATATTGTGTGGCTTTGGGAGAAGGAAGAAAAAGGGCTACAATGGAAAGGAGACTAAGAGGAACCTACAGAAACACACAGCAAAAAAGAAAATTTCAGAATGAAGCACTTAGCAGGAGCAGATACAAAGAGATAGAATGGTAAGAAAAGCTACAATGCACTGAAATACATGGGCTGAAAAGAGCTTACTATAAGCCTAGGAAAATAATTTTTCAAAGTACAGACAAAAAACTATTTCAGAGGGGAAACCCACAGAGACATGCAAAAGCAACAACCGTTTCTTTTAGGGAAAATAGCAGCTCAAGACCAGCTTTGCCTTCTGGATACTAAAAGGTGCAAGTAGGCAGAGGATATACACAAAATTACCAGCTTCTGTTTTGTCTCTTTCACTTGTAAAACTCAGTTTAGAAGATTTGGCATTCCTGGAATATCTAACCATGATAGGAAAGCTTTAGCTGAGTAATATAAATTATAATAACAATGTATATGCCAGTTTTAGTCATAATAATTTCTGTGCCAGTGGGTTAAATTAGGACAGCATAAATATGCTTATATTTCTGCAACAAAATGTCCTAGTGCAGACTTAGACTGACAATCTGTATCTGAGCAAGACTTCTCATTTCCTATTAGTAAAATTAAAATTTCATTTCAGAAGGTGAATACTTGCAAAAACAGTTTGGTTTTGTTCAGCTCTCAGTGTCACCTGTCCCTCAGTTCCTCCACAACCTGTACTTACAGCATCTCCAACTGCTTTGTCTCTCCGAGAGGCTGAAGCTACCATGCAAGTCTTACAGACACATGGCAGGTTAGTATTTCATTATTGTTTTGTCAATGTTGAAATTTTAACCAGTTTGGGCATGTGACAAGCCAGTTGCTTCATGTAGGCTCTCAGGCTAATTGACACTTTCACAGGCTGCACAATCTCTCTCCCCTGCACACCCAGCTGCAGTCAAACTCAACTCCAGTGACAATTTCATCAGCAATGCAGGAGCGTGGTCAAACACACCTTGCTCAGAGCAGCTGCACATACAGCTGTAATAACTGTGTTTGAACACTTCAGCCTAGGTATGAGCTAGTTCTAATTTACACAGGTATCTTTGGAAGACTTTTCTTTAGTCAGAAGCAATTCTGCAATGACACGCAGGAAAACAGACCACATCAAGGTGCTGAACCTGGCTGTCATTAACAATTTTGCACCATCCCTACTTTTTTGAATCCTGTGTTTGTCACCGTGGATGAGCCCAGAACAGACTAGGGACGGTTTTGTTATGAAATTTTGCAGGATTTCTTAAAAATTCCCACCATAGCACATTGACTTAAAAGGTGGTGGCTTTTATTTTAAATTAAAACACTTCAAGCTCTCATTGACTATTAGCAGTGCATTAGAAGGCAGAATTCATCCCCTGGGCTTTGTTTAGGCCTCTCTGTAACCTATACTAGTATAGTGTATATATGTAAAACCAAAAAAATAATAGTGGCAATAAAAAGGTGCAACAGCTAACATTAAACTAAAGAAATGTGCTCTGCAGGAAGGCTTAAAAAATTTCTCCATTTCAAGGTACTACACAGACTGCTTGCTAGCTACATACTTTGCATTCCTGTGGATGAGCAATAGGAAGTACTGGATAACACCTACTTAGTTTAACTGCAACATTTTCTCAGCTCCTTAATTTTGCATTTTCACTCAAACTGAGGAAAGAAGTAGTATATGCTGGAAGAAATTAAATATAAAGAAAAATATATTCAGACTGCCTTTTCCAACACACAATAATCTTACTCTTTTGATCATATTTCCTCTGTAAATATCACTAATTCCTCTAGCTTAAAATAATGGCCAATGATTTACACTATTTTTCCTTCCTTTGCTTCCACTATGATGCTCCAACTTCATCTCACTTACAGGAAACATATATTAAAATTGTAACAATCTTGGCTTTTGCAAAACAGCTATGCTAATGTGGTCCTTTTAGTTTGCCAGACTTAAAACCTAGCATCTTTCTACTCATTTCATCTACTACTGCTCAGAAGCTTTGAATTCTTTTAGTTCCTTTCAGTAGATTTAAAGCAGTTACAGCTTTTGTATATTCTGAGGTATATTTGTATACCTCAGAGCTGCTGGTCATAAAACGTTCAGAGAACTTCCAGGCTGGACTATCAAAACATCTAAAAATGCCCATGGCCTGACACTTTCTACTGCATTCCTTCAAAGGCTGTATGCTGCGTTTTCCTTCATCCAAGCATCTCTGCCATACCCATTTAACCCAGTATGTCTTCCAGAAACTGACACCAGTAATGATGCCAGCTCATTCAAGGTTTCCTGTGAGGACTCCTCCAAAAGTGAGCAATCCCAGTACAGGAGTTACTGGTGCCACCTGTCCAAAATACATCCACTTGCATTGCTCTCAACCTCCCCTAGCACTGGCAGTGAATTCCTGGGATCCTGTGGTTGTTACAGTAACTCACACTACGGAAGGATTCCACAATCTCAGGAACAGTCCTCAAGCATCATGCACAAGTTCATTGTTGGACAGGGCTAGACTTCAGCAGCCTGGTGCTGTAACTTCTTTAGTCTGCACATGTTACCTCTCCCAGTAGATCTGCACTAGAGTTGGGTACAAGTAGCAGTCACCTGTATGGGTACAAATGCTCCCAGCTGCTCCCCATTGCACAAAGTGAAAAATATGCTTCACCACATGAACAAAGCCACATAAACAAACCTAATATTTTAGTAAATACTCTCCCCTAGAATGCACACTGGACACATCCTGAGCTGCTTGGGACATTCTTATACCCATTTTCTGGGTTTCTCTCATTTATTTTTCTTTATTTCCTTTTTCTGTGGCATCTCTACTTCCAAAATACTTTGTGTGTTTAAATGAATTGCTACTATTCCATCAACTTTAGTCACCATCTCTCAACAACTGCACTGCTATTACTTTTCATTGTGACTCAAGCAATATAGTCATAGCAACTACATTTGTAAATCCTCTGAGCTGTCACTTCAAACAGCTGCAACCTGCTTATTGCTCCTTTCCTCCCTGCATCCTCCAGCCTTTTTACCTCCAAGAAGTTTGTTTGAAATGTCATTTTTTTTGTGGAATAAATTCTGCTTTTAAATGTAGAGACCTTCTCCCATGCTTTTGAGCCTGACTGAATTTTAAAAAGGGGATTTAAACAAAAATTAATTTAGCATATGCCGGTTTCCCCTCCATGTACTCACATCCCTTTTCCACCATCATTTATCTACCTCAAGGCTGATAAACACACTGCATGTATTAGCATTCTAGCTCCAAGATGCACCAGCAAATTCTTTGCAAGTCCCATAGCAGGTCCACAAGATAGTTATTTCTTTCTGATTTATCTTCATTGAAGTTGATTTTTTGCCTAGCTGTAACTGCTACTGACTGCCCAAAGAACACAAACCCTTCCCGACCCTTATTTCAAGGCACGATTAGGCCAATCCTACAGAGTTCAGAATGCCCAGGAATTTTCTGTCCCAATTTCAAAGTCAAAGGAGAAACAGAGGTGTTTGAGTAGTTCAAGGCACGGTTCTCTAGGGCAGCTGAATATAACTGGTATGGAAATTGGTATGAAGACAGCAGAGAGGAAAGGGAATGCCTTCCAAGGCTGTAGACTCAGGATGCTCTTGATATACTAATGGAAAGTATTGGTATGTTCTGGCTTTGAGACAGAATTGTATTTTAAAACAATGATTTTGTGGAATAGCCTCACTATTGCCTTGCACAGGGCCCAGCTCTGATCAAAGCAGAAGAAATTTTTCTTTTACTTGAGCATACATCAGATGTGCTTTAACACAATTCAAATAAACACATCAAAGATTTCCAAGATCAGCAAAACAGTATTTGTAGACTTAATTGCAACTGATTTTTATCCATTTTGACTACAAGCTTTTTTCCAGATTACTTTAACATTAGAGACAAATACTGCTTTTAGAGAGACTAGTGGATGTAATGGGCCACTGGTCAGACCCATAATGATTGCTCACAGGTTCCTGTACCAATCTAGGTTTATAACACCTTTAACACCCCAACACAACTGTCTGGCATAAAGAGTATTGCAACTAAATATCCTGAGTGATCAGCCAAAAGTCTGTTGTGTGTAAAAATAAAAGTTTAGGTCAGAAATACAGCAGATTGCCAACACAGAACAGAAATTGTTTTCACAGTATTCCCCGAATGTCATCAACCATGAACCCCAAAAGTGTTTGTCTTTCAGGATATTTGGCTTCTTATTTTTCCTTATTATTTGCAAGCATTGAAGTCCCTAAGGAGCTCCAAACTAACATGTTGTCTTCCTCCTCCATCTCATAATTCCCACCTATCACCAAGTGTTTCACAGCCTCTGTATGAGCTTTTTCATCTCCTAAGCATTTCTCTTCTACTAGATTTGGTTTGCAGCTTCTTTATTCGGAATGAATAATGTTTCTTAAAATTTTCTCCTCCATGGTAATTTACTTTCAGGGTTATGAAAAAAATTTGGAATATTTTTGCTAGCATGTAGAGGGCAATTTAAATTGAAAAAAGAAATCCTGTTTGTTTCAATAAAATGATAAGCCATCTCTCTTTAATTCACTACAGGGTTTTTTTTGGTTTGGGGGTTGGGTTGTTTTTTTTTTTTTTACATCCTTCACTGAAAGGTATAACATGAATATAAAACACCAAAGTTGCTATAGGAGAGATAAGTAACTATGTAGTAGGGGGAAGCTATTAAAAAAATGGATGGTGTTGAAGAGTTGCAGTGAAATTTTTTCCCCTTGTATGGCAATGTTAAATCAGCTGAAAGTAAGGACTAATATTTTTAATATTAAACATTCTACATTGTCAACAAACAATATATCTAACCAAATGAATAAGTCTTCTTTTTCAATAAGTAATTCTTATTCTCCAGACTGTGTAAGAACCTTAAAAATGGAAGTTATTTATATCAGGACTTCTCATTTTACTGAAGATTGTTTTGGTGAGTATGAGGGGTGTTACTGAATACACCATAAAAATACTGCCAAACAGTTGAAAGATTATTAAAAACCAAAAAATATTCTGGGAAGTATATAGATGTAATTTCCAAAGTATTGCTCTGAATAACAGGAATGCTTATTTTTTCGCATCTGATAATTATAAATGAAAAATAATATTACAAAAACTACCAAAATTTTTGTTGAAAGGGAAATTAGGTTTTTTTCAGTCAGAGAACTTGAAAAACAAAATTGTTTCCAAATGATAAGCAGGATTTTAGAATTGAAACATTTAAATAGAGGCAGATCTTCTCTAACACTGTAGAATTTTTCTCTACTTTGACACTCAGTGGTAGAACCTTTTTTCCCCTCCCATAACTAATCTGGAAAACAAGCTTTGCAGGACTGCTTCCATTTAAAGTAAAAAACTACTTATTCACAGATAAAAACCAAATTATTTTTCTTTTAAAAACAGGAAAATATAAAAGCATCCATATGCTTTTCTATTTAGGAATTTTCAAATTCACATAATGGATTTGACACAGTCATTCCTCTCTGACACTCAGCATTTTTTGCTCCAGCATCAACAAGTTTCTGCCCACGGTCTCTCTTCTCATGAGGTGTGTCTGAGCAGTGCCCAGGTCTCAGTAGCCACTCTAACCAATTGCCTTGCTAAGCAGAAATAATTTGTTTTGCTTGAACCTGAAGCAGTCTTTCACATGGCTTACAAGTTAATAATCCCAGAACCACTTTTGGATCACAGACCTTCTTGATGTCAGACATGGAAACTCTGAAGTGTACTGGCAAGACCAGTAAGAGTTCTCTGCTGAACATTTAAATAAAAGGGCTTTCTGATATGTGTGCGTCATTCATTTGCCACATTTAATCTCCCCAAGAAAAGCTGTGGGAATCACCATACAGCACCAGTTAAAACATGCAAGTATTTATGTAGTTTACAATACATGGACTGCTTTCACTAAACACAAGTTTCCTGCTATATACAAAACCTTAAAAGAACTCTAATGGGTCATCCCTTTTTGCTGTGCTCAGCAGAAGGCTCAACACAGCCATCCTCTAAATCATATCTACAAAACACTTTTAGTGATATTCTCTGAGATCTCTTTCTAAGGAAGTAGCCTCTGGCTTTAACTTAAAAAAAGCTTACAAAACTCTGATTTATTGTGACCATTTGTTTCCAAGAGCTTTATTGCCTAACCATAGATCAATTTGGCTTGCTTCAGTCATTAACAACAGTACATTATTAGACTAATTATAACATTCTCAAAGTTTAATTTGTAAACTACCACAAATAATTATTGTTGCACAAAATGAGGTTTCCATCCTATTACTAACATATATTAGCAATGCCAATTCTAGTCTAATTGTGGCTTTAAGATGTTTAAGTCAATTTTATTGATAAGGAGTGTCATCTACAATATATTACAGATGATCTGAAATTTTACAGACACAAAGCTAAAGATACAGCCCTAAGGATATTTTTGTTGTTCCCTACACCTTGATTAGTTTCAGGAACCAGAAAAATGATGCCAAGGACAATCCTGGAAGGGAAATTATTGCCTGGTGATGCAACTTGCCATTTATTTTAAACCTGTAGGAAAGTTTCGTCCTGCCAGTGAAAGAGGATGTAAATGTTTCCTGCTGTATTTACAGACCTTTCCAGAAACCCAGTAGAATTAGGGTGGTTCACTATAGTATCAGCAAACTCAATAGTTTGTGGGTTTTTTTCTTGCATTCAAATCAAGTGACTGCAGAAATCTTGGTACAATTTTTCTTTCTTGATTATTTAGTAGAGCTGTCTGGGTTATGGTTAGAGACCCATGGAAACATTTGTTCCTGTCAAGCCAGATCTGCTTTTATTATGGTGGGGTTTACTCTAAGGCTTTCCAAGGGAGACTCTACTCTGCTAGAGGCTATGAAAGTGTATCAAGTTTGATTGGTTTAATCTCTAATTAGACTTCTAAAGAATGCAATCAGGCTGTTTTCATGTTTTGTCTTGCACAGCAGTAAGACAAGATCCAGAGAAGCACTCAAGACAACAAATAATGTCCCCTGTCGCATTCCTGGGAGAGACCTGCCAGCTCCATTAGTGGAGAAAGATATAGGTCAGGCAACATGTAAGATGCTTAGTGCCTTCATTTTCCATATTATAAAGAGATTCATTTTAGCTGACATACAGGCTTACAAGCAAATTTCAGGATAAATGGCATAAACCTTGCTATTAGTTATGTTGGAGACACTTTAAATATCTCTATCAATACAAACATCATAGCCCTTTTAGCTTGTACCCCTCCAATATCAGAAGAAAAGCAGTAATGCAAGATGGGCTAAGTGATAGAGCCAGGGACATGCTGAATCTCATCAAGGCTTCTTTAATGGAAGCAGTGTCATCACAAGGAGCTAGCATTTGAAGGTGAGAGGATGGAACTGGTTTTGCCTGATTTCCAATAGTTATGATGCCATATTGAAGTATTATATTTGCATCCCAGGTGAAAAGATGTGGAAATAGAAGAAACAAGAAGAAACAAACTATGCAGAGAAAAATTATCTGATAGAGGGAGATAAAAGAGCTGAAAGAAATTGAAAGCATCACAAATAAAAGACTAAGAAGTACTCCAGGGAAAATTGTGCTGTATATAGATGGCAGCCGCTCCAGGTACTTAATTTGGCAAGAGTGGATAAAGTCATAATTCCTCAAGAACTGCACAAGTCTTCCTTCAGCTAGCAATAGACATTAGTACTGTTGGTCCATCACATGGAGAAAGCATGTGGGCAGAAAGGAGGGAGGAGGCTGTGTCCTGGAAACACTGATGTGGTGACTTGGCTCACTTGGCTGGGCTTCAGCTTAAGCCAGCAGTCCCTGCAGTCCATTTAACTCTACCCACCATCAAGTGGGTTTGCAAGGTCTTTGTAGTATTTTGGAAATATTAACAAAGTATTGATGGTATATCTAGACACCTGAAAAGACAGTGTTGCCTAAATTATTGTCAGAATATATCTAATCCCTTACACATGCAGTGGAAGTCAACAGTATTCAAAAAGCACCTGGAGCACACCAGGTGAGGGACAAACAATGGGGGCTGCATATTCATTCGGTGGCTTGAACTCAATCCCATGGTGAAATTAATAAAGGAATTAACTTGATCACATCCATCTTCACTCTGAAGTTCATGATTCCTTTCTAGGTTCTTGTGAAGGCAGTTATCATGCAAGGCTGTAATTCTTACCACCTTCTCCCAGCACTAGCAAGTCCAACTCTATTTTTTCCACTTTCTGTTTAAGGAAAGCCAGTAAGTTTTAATCAAGGGCTAAAGCAACAAATGTATTAATACTGAAGTGGGGACATTTTTAAAACAAGCAGCTTATTGCTCTAAACATCTCATATTTATGAGAAACTTTCCCCTCATTTTATAGCACCAGAATTACTAGTGTGCATAGGAGCTCTCTTACCAAAGCAAGTCTCACAAAAATAGAAGTTTTCACTGTGTTTTGCTTATTAAGCAGCCTTACTGTTTTAAGCAGTAGTCAATTAATCATTGAAAATGTTGCCCTGACTATAATTAATAACTACAGACAAAAGACTATAGGCAAAAAGATGAGGTAAATCAAGAAAAGTAAACATCTCCAAGAATAGATTTTTGCTCTCTTTATTACTCCAGGAGCTCACAGATTGTTCTAACAGAACCTATGGCTGAACTACTTAGAGTAAAAACATGGAGAAAAAGAAATGGTTGTTGAACTACAGCCACTTTTGAAGCTTTATATGCCAGAATAGAGAACAACTGATCAGACAAAAAGGACTGGACAGTAGTATAGTGTAGATAAAAATGGATATCAAGAATATGAAGCCAAATTCTTCCATCTTTCATGCAGAAGCACTAAAATCACAAACTGGTATAACTATATAAAGATTTACAAATCTGAAAGCCAAATTTTGCTTGAATGTATGAGTTTTCTACTCACTTTTCATGAATAGGTAATTGGCAGCTCTAGGCAAGCAGAGATGGACAGAAGGAAGTAAGAGAAATAGTTGAAGCCATCCTTCAGATGCCACCAAATGCTCCAGCTACTGTGCAGTCTCCACAACAGCAGAGCTGAGAGCTCCTTGGCACAAAAAGCAGATAGAAAAACAGCTTCTTCCCATCTGCTCCTGCCTAAGTGCTCCCACTGCTTCCCCAGCACCACCCTGTGACTGCCCAGGTGCTTCCACCCAAACTCCCTCCTGCTCCACAGGCTGCCACACCCACTGGCTCACATGGCAGCTCAGAGCTCAGCCATGCCTGTGCCAGCACAAACTGGGAGAAGGAGGGGGTGGAACTGAGTGGCAACAGGGCTGTAGCACATCATTTTGTTTTGTCTATGCAACTGCCACCAAAGTCACCACCAGCTGAGCTCTCCTAGGGATCCATCACCCAACAAACCTTTGCAGAATGACACGGATTTCAAAAACCTGGGTCTCCAGCTAAGGGGTATAACATAGGATAATAAAAATACAACATATTTTCCTCCCAGGTTCTACAGAATCTTCTGTTGTTCCACATTATAAACAGGGGTATGCACTCCTTTAATTCCACCTATCCCAAAGTAAGTTCTAGCATAAATAAAATATATCCAAAGCATAAATACCACTAGCCAATATCATTAAGCTAGAAAAAAATTTGTAATATAGAGTTTGCAAATGGAATTTTAAATAAGTAGAGATGACAGGCATAACTGGGAAGAACTTGTTCTACAAAGTCATCAAAGGCCATCTCCACCACCTGCAGTTAAATAAAAGGCAGTCTTGGTCTTTGAAGCTAAATTGAATACTATTTTTGTAAAACATTCCCACTGGCTTAAAACAGGCACTCTATCTATGAAATGATTGACAAATATTTATGGTTTCCATTTTATGTATGAGGACATATATAACATGATATAATACATTCATTTTTAGTTGTGTACGTACTAAGTAAATATAAAGACTAGGAATGTATGCATTATTCCTTACTAATTTTTTCTGAAAAGCTATATAAATATAACTCCAAATCCTATTTCCATTCTCTCTTTTGCAACACATTTCATTTTTTGAATTATGAATGTGCAACACAGGATGTCATTTGGATGTCAAAGAAGCAATCAGCTGAAGACTACTATCATTCAGAAGCTACTTCAAGACATACTAAAATCTTTTTTTAACCTTTAAAAAATGCTACATTATATTAGGAATATAAGAATTGCTTCTATTACTGCCTGGAATGCTGAATTTTTATTCATACTTAGGATTATTGCCTTTACAAAGTACTATATCCAGCAAGTACATGTCTCAAATTATGACAGTGATTTCTATGTAAGGAGACATGCTGCTGCACTCAAGGAGCGGACCTGCTTCTTATTCTCAAATTTAATTACATGGAAATTATCTTTGGTGTAGTAATAATCATTTACAGGTGCTGTGCATCCTGCATATGAAGCTCCCAGTAAGCCTCTCAGATAGTTTTTGTGTCTCAGATACACTTATTTGAAACTTTTAGTCATTAAAGCAACAACACAGAGGATTCTATTTCACTCTCAGCTTTAGCCCTGAGAAGAAGATACAGATTGTCAGTTGTAATGAAGAAATCAGTGAAATTGAAGCTTGCTGAGGAGCAGGTTGTGGTTGAAGCTGGGACAAACTAAGGGACCGAGGTGCAGAGCCAGCCACCTCTGCAGGGAGCAGCAACTTCACAAACAGCACCAAGGGAGAGCAACTTGGGGGGGGGGGGGGCAGAAAGACAAAAGGAAATTAAGATGAGCAAGATGGCAATAGATTCAGAACCCATTTCAACATTAGGCTTCTTCAATATCTGTCCAATATACCCAATTTTGACCATTTAAACTGCTTAGAGATATTTATAAAAATGTATGTTTTTGCTTGCATTTTATTGGGCATTTTCCAGCTCAATCCTACAGTTATAGAAACAGTTCCATTCATGAGAAACCTGAAGTCCACAAAAGATCTAGAATCTCTAGCAAAAGTCATCCTGAAATGTAGTAAGTGGATTCTACTTTATTTTCAATGGAAACAGACAATAGTGGTGCAAGGTCTAGACCAGGACTGTCCAGAGTCAGAGTGAATACGGAGCTCTAATCAATCAACAGGTTTTTTTCAAACAGGTTTAAATGTGAATCCTATGGATACAAACAAGGTTGTCTTATGTCACAGATAGAACAAAAGCAAGAGCTGAATGTATTATGACTAGATTTTCAAATGAAGTACAAAATTATTTTTAAATTATGGGAGCTCTTTCACATACAAGATTTTGTACCAAGTACCTCAGTGCCTTTCACACAATTACTTTCCAGGTCTGCTAAACCACTGAAGCCTGCCTCTTAGCCACTAAAGGCACATCCTGGTGTTACTGCTAAGCAGCATATTAAAAGCTCGAGATAGTACAGAGCAAGGAATTCACCCTTCTAGCATTTTTCTTACATAAAAATGCATTTAGTTTTATTTGATTATTGCTGATGCCCTCCTTTTTGCACTGATATGGTATTCAAATGTGCAGTTTGGGATGGGAAAACAAAAGCTTTTCCAAAGTAGTGTAAACATTAACTTGTATTGCTGAGGCACACCTGCACACACAGACAGTGCCCCAGACCTTTTCCTCTCCTGCTGCACAGAACAAGCTTCTCCAACACACATCTTTCATTGATGAGGCAAATTCTTACTCCTTTTACAGTCTCTAATTGTTCCCACACAAAACCAAAACTTTCTCTTCCCCTTTTTAAACCTCACCTGATGTGTCTATTTTGCTTTCTGATTAGACATATAACACTGAAGGGGAGATCTTGAAATAAGCATAAAAATTTTTTTCAAAATACAAATTCATGGAAGACTCTAGATTTTAATATTTACACTATGATGGCAGCTAGGAATTGTATTTATTAGCAGCTTTGTAGTGCACACTCACTATGATTTAGTCACCTATCACTTTTGCCTCTTCTCAGACATACTTTGGCTATACTTACTAGAGACACCCATGATGAAGGCAGTATCTTTGAGAAGGGTTGTTTAAACACTATATTTTATATCCTTACCCTTCTCCCTGCCTATTGGATTTCTATTATGGAGTGTGAAAGTCCCTTAAAACACAAGAGGCACAAGGAAGCAGAGCCACAATCCAGTTTGCGGAATTCAGAGTCTGTGACAAGTCCACAGCCATGATCCTGACCTCAGTAGGAAAGGGTTACATAGATGACAACACCAGAAATTTGTACCTTGGGATCTAAAATAGTTGCAACATATAACACATCAAAACACTTGATGCAGTTCCAGTGCTAAACAATTACTGCACTTTCTGGGACAGTTAAGGAACTGCAGACAAGACAACAAACAGCCCTCACACATAGCAACTTCCAATAGGAATTCATAGACTTTGGATCTATACTGAAGCAGAGGACCTTTGACTGAAGCAGCATTCACCAAGTAATAATATGGGTAAATAAAACCTGTTTGGGAAGGATGGGCTTGTATTGTCTGTGACAGTGAATTAACCATCAGGGACCAATTCCTGTCTTACAGCAAGTATTTTCAGAAGGGTGAAGGGTAATTCCACATTTGAGAGCAGAAAACATCTCCACAGCCATTTTCCAGCCCCCAGCTGCAGCATCCAAGACTCATAGCAAACTGCAGTATCTGGGCATGGGAAAAACGTTTTGATTTATAAGTTCAGGAATAATCTTGATTTTAATTTTCTTTCTATAGGTTTAAATTTGAACAGGAGGCAAACTATGAAGCATTTGGAAAAGCATTTGGAAGAACACATTCCACTTTGCAGGTGCATCTGCACAAGCTCATTTCAAGCTCTGAAGCTCAGCCCCAGTGCTGTAATCAGACACTGCAGTCAGGCAGAACAGCCAGTACCTCCCCAGCCCACTGTAAACAAGTAGAAGAATCTGAACTATTCCCTCTAAAGCAGGGCTTCAAACATTCGATTGCACAAGTAGTTTGGTCTTTTCCCTAAAGATTCAGTATGGAAAAGTGGTAATTCATTGCTATTGCAGTTATTCTAAGCTTAAAATTTTATTATTTTGTTGAAGGGTAAAAATAAGCATCTGAAAGACTCAAAAGACCATCTTAAAATTAAATAAATTGACTTTTAATTTCTTGACTGGGAGGACATTATGTTTAGGTGTCAGACTGACACTATCACGTGAATACTTTTCAAATCCGCCATTTCAAAGCTAAAAGGGATCAGTGTGGGGGTTCTGCAAAGTTCCTTCCAACTAAAAAAAAAACTAGGCTAAACAAAGCATTCAGTTAATTCATTGTGATATCACAAAATTACACTGAAAAAAGACTGCTAAGTAACTGAAAGTTAGTTGACACTTAATGAATTGTTTTCCTTTGTGAAAAATGCAGGATAGTTTACTTCAGAAATGTTATTTTAAATGGAAACTATAATAGTAATTTTTTTAAAAAATAATTCAATTTGTAAATTTTCTGAAAAGTTTAAACAACACTATTAAGAGTTGAATCTAAAATGCAGGTCAGCATTTGAATTCCCAGAGCCAAGAGTCCATTGTTTTGAGACTTTGGTCTCTTTACAGCCTATCATTATTACTGAAACAATTATAATCTTAGGCTTTCACTTCAAAAGGGTAATTTAACAGTAAACATTTATTTTCAGACACATTCAAATCCAAATACTACTCTGCAGTATGGTAACATCTCACATGGCCACATTTGATTACCAAAGTAACATCCAAATTCACTCCAAATTCAACACATGAAGAGTTTTTCTGCTCACTACAACTCCAGATCACTGAAAGATTACAAAGAACAAGAACACCATTCGGAAACATTTGGTAAAAATGCCAAATTTCACCATTTGTCATTCAGGAAGTCATATTTAACCTGCTGAACTTTCAGTAGTTCAGGGGCATGTTAGTCTAAACTAATGCATTGAAGGTCTATTAAATTTAAAATCAAAAATACACTTAGAAATATTTTATAGTAGCAATAACACCACAAAGAATAGAAGGGCTCAAAACACAGAGATGGACTCTGGATGAGACCACATGCAATGAGTATCAAAACAGTGCCTCACACACTGTTCAGTCTAGTCACTGGTACCTTCATTGCTGCCACTGAATTGCCATGGAAATAACTGCTTAATAATGTCAGGGTGGTACAAAGCATCCCACTCTTTCTGGAAAGTCATCAGTAGAATCTAGATTCTAATATTTACAGGATAAAACAGAAGTGAACTTCCCAAATGAGACCTATGCACTCTGTGGGAGAAAACAGCTTGTTCTGCAAAGTGAGGCTCCAGCTGTCTCACTCTCTCCAGGTGCAATGCTGTATGTTGTATTATATTGCTTGAAAACAAACTGTATTGATAGGAGACAAGAATAGGTTTGCCTAATCTAAATATGTAGTATTCCAGAAAAAGAAGGGCAGACAGAAGGCCAAAACCATGAATTATGCATACTGAATCATCAAACTCCTATCCCAGTTTAGAGCTGTAGCAGGCTTTGTATGGAAAATGAAATTAGGATGGAACATATATTGAAAAATTTTCTCCATAACTGGTTCTTACTCACCTTAAATGTAAAATTTTATTTAGCTTATACCATAGGAAGACATCCTTATTAAAGTAGCACACTTACATGCGTCCCTTTGAAGGGATTTAATGCAAACAAGTCTAAAATAATTGAAAGGGAGACATTTTCTGACTGTTCTTAGAAGAGCTTAGTGAAGAAGAGGATAGCAGGAAAGAATTACTTTATTATATTGATTTCCTTAGGAAAAATAAAAAGAAAAAAAAGTAAGGTAGGTCAAATAAACCAATTCTCTTTTGTAAAAATCAATAAAATCATACAGAACATGAGTGAATTTACATGTCAAGAAGGGTTTGCAACTACACTGCAAAACAAGACCTGCACATTATTACACTAATAAGGCAGGTAATACAAGACACAAACTTGGGTCATTACTGCACCCTGCTATTTTAAAATAGCTTAAAGTACAATGTGTATGCATTTTTACTAATTTAATCAAGCAATTAATCTGAAATACGACTGATTATACATTACAGCTCACTAAAACGTGTTGAATCACAGCATATAACAGACCTGTAGCTGCTTAAAACACCTACCTAAAGCTGAAAAATTGCTCTATATGAAGCTGCAGAGAGTTTTCTAAACTTCTACCCAAGTCGTACATTGGTAAGCTCCGAGAATCTTCTGCTCTGTGAGAAAAAATTCAGCCACCACCTAAAAACTAAACACACTGATACATTCTTGGTATTTCTCTGGTTGTTCTACTAAGTAGAAATTAATATCTAATAGTACTTTAGTGCTTTATAAATCCCAAAACTCTATTAGCTTCTTCAAATTAATATAATTTCATATACCTGGAAAAGGGTCCCTCCTTCATCAATACCTTCAAGGAGATATTTGCAATTCCAGATACTTGAAATAGTTGTTTGGATAATTAACCTCAGCCCATTGCTAGCAATTATTGTCATTAACATCAATTACATGAAAACCAGCTACAACAATGACCCCAGATTCTAGCAGGGCCCAAGCCAAGGGCATAACTTCTCTTATGTCCTGACTGTACAGCCTGGTATCCAGCTGTGAGACTCAAGGGCTTCTCCACTACACTCCACCCACCCCGCCTTCCTCTGACCTGTAAAAGATACATGGGATTCCCTACATTTCTTCTACAACTTCTCTACCCCATTCTTTTAAAACAGCAAAACACTTTGAATGCAAGAATGTGTATGCATAAGCATCTAAATGGCTTCAGGCATTAAACACCCCAAATTCACCAGAAAGTGTTAGACCATCTACTGGAAACAAGGACTTACAGGTCAATTTTGAAATTATGTAATTGATGTTAAAACTTGCCCTGACTTTGCCAGGGGTAGAACTAACAGGAAAGAAGCACAGGGCTTGAGGTATCTCTGGCTGATAAACCTTTTCAAGAAAAGCCAAGAAAGGGGAGCTCACACCTCTTTTTAAAAACACTCAGGTTCACACTGATGACTTGATCCTGTTTTTGCTGACTACACCTCCCCCACTACAGAATCCAAGACTCAAAAACTTTTCTCAGCATTATTTAAGCCTGTTCTGAGATTATGCATTAGAGAAAATACAAGAAAACCAAACAGCAACCCTAGCAGATCTTCCAATATTAAAATTAACATCACGTCTTCTACTGAATTCATATTGAAAAATCAATATCAACTAACTATTAATAAAAGTCAGAAAAGGCATATGCGTCTCTCACTTTCTTGAGGAGTAAAATCTGCCTTCATACTGTTGAGTGAACTGAGTGCTGTCAGGACAGGCAAACCATTGAAAAAAAATAGCAAATTTATTCTAAAAGCAGCAATTAAATCCTCTTCCCCCAAGAAGAAAGTATTCCAAAGCAGTACTAAGTGGTTTTTTCATTTTAAATGAGAAGTTATGGATTTACTTGGTTTCTAATCACATTTTAAAAGATAAAAACCTTTTCCATAAGTAAATAATTTTACACTTCTGACAAACATAGCAAAGTTATAACAAGAACGAAGGTCAAAATACAAGTCTGCACTCAGCCTTGCACAATGTCCATTATTTCCAGTAGAAATTCACCTAATTTCCCCAGGTGTTCTGTAAATATGGCTGATTATCATTACCTCACCTTCACTGTAACATGCATCAACCAGCAAGAAAGAAAATTTGCTTTAGATACTCATTGTACAGCTCTCTGCAACTTTGATTTAAAGAAAACCTCCAAGCAAAACCCACTTTGGCAGTGCAGAGAGGGAACATCCTTTCCATAACCCAAATCTAGTCCACCTCAACAGCAGCAGAACCCAGTCACAGCTTTTCATTTCTACCATCTGATTTTACTATGTGGAAAATCCAGACCTTTGCAAACATATCGTAATTCAGTATTTGTTCATAGTAATACTTAAGACACCACTAACTTTCATTTTCTTTTTGACTTTTATTCACTCTTACAAACTTCTGAGCCCCAGAGGAAGGAAGGAGAAGGGGCAGGGTGAAAGCCTTCCTTGCTGGGTGCTCCCCCAGTCCCCTGCAGACATTCTCACAAGCATGAGTGAAGCACCAGGAGCAAATGAGGAGTTCAGTATGACAAGACTGCTCAGAGGAGAGGCATAGAATGGGGCAATGAGATAGTCAGGCCACCCCTCTGCATGCACAGCTTGTGGTTTCCTTGCAGACCTCCTGTGCCTTGACAGGAGAAGGACAAAAGTGACCACAACTCCTCTCATTTCCTGCTTTTCTGTCTGTTCTTTAAAGGTTTGACTTCCTGCAGTTACTCAACAAGTGTCCTTTTCAGGGCTGCTCACATTCATTGCTTTCTCCTTTTCTACTCAGTTCATTTTGTTTTCCTACCTAGCTCTTCATTGTCTGCATATTTTCCCCTCTGCTACCTTCTCCATTTTCCCCATTTGAAAAGGCCACTTTGTTTTCACTGATGAAATGCAGGACCACATTTCTAACTCACTTTTGTGTTTTTAAAGAATATGAAGGTAAAAATTTATAGCCATTGAATAATAAATATCAGAAGAGTTTCCTTTAGAAAGTTATTTAAAATTATATAAATTCATGAATGCCAGATATATTTGACATATTTTTGGTACCATTTACAGCAGAAAGTCTAAGTAAATACAAAGTAGAAGAATTCAGATTATGTTACTCACCATATTCATTTATCCTGGTAGCCAGATGTGAGTTTTATGTCACCCAGAGGAGCTTCACATTTTCCTTCTTCACAATTCTTTCTACTAGGTATTAAAAAAAAAAAAAAAAAAAATATACAAAGTAATAGTAGCATACAATAGTGGGGGCAGGGGGGAAGGACACAGGCCTTTCACTCTGTTTAAGAGGAACTGCCATCTCTGAAATGTGACTAGACTTAGACCCCATCATCTCAGGGTATTCTCTCCTTTGTGACAACTGGCAGCCAGTTATTAACATGGATAATTCAGCACAAACTTGGAGCAAAGCCAGTGAGAGCAACCCTGGCACCAGGAGTCTTTGCCTCCTCCTCACAGCCACATGGAGCTCCATCGGCACAAGCTGCACCTTCCCTTGTCTGCAGCATAAGGCAGAGTTGTATCCACACACAGCTGCTGAGCTGGCAGATAGTTCAACACAGATACAGCTGCAAAGGGAGACAGTTTCAGTCCTGGGCAGACTTGGACCTAAAGAAGCTAGTGAACTTAAACTGGCAAGAAAACAGGTGGACTTCTTTTCTAATGACCATCACTTAGAGCAGCTGTGTTTGCTCCCTGAAAGAGGCTTACTCCACACAGCTGAATGAGATTTCACTGAGCTTTGTCAGTATAGTCTTGTCTTAATTTCTCTGAGAGCTGGTCTCATCTCAACCATGAGAGTAACAGAGTCATGACAGGGCTACACAACAGAAATATTGCTTTGATTTTCCAGCAATGCTGCTCTTGGTTCCCACCCAATAGCACTCAATCAACTTTAAAAAGTATATTACAAAGCAACACTTACAGAAAGGCCTTGAGAGTTAAGGTTGTTCAGGCTGAAGAAGAGAAGGATCCAGGGAGACCTTAAAGCACCTTACTTATGGGGGCCTACAAGAACAATAAAGAGGGGTTGGTTTGGGGTTTTTTTTTATAAGAGCATTGAGGGACAGAAACAGATGTAACAGATTTAAACCAGAAGTGAGTAGGTCTAGATCAAAAACTAGCAAGAAATTCTTTACTATCAGAGTGGTGAGGCACTGGAACAGGTTGCCCACAGAAGCTGTGGCTGCCTCACACTTTGAGGCATTCAAGGCCAGGTTGGATGGTGGTCTGAGCAACCTGGTCTAAAAGGAAAACCTGACCACAACAGGGGTGTTGAAACAAGATAATCTCTAAGGTCCCCTTCCAACCCCAGCCTTTCTATGACTCTATGAATTACAAGGTGCTCAAGACAGAAAATAGAGCAAAATAACGCCTGAGGAATGAAACACAGATTTCTACTCTTCTTTCAGCAGCTCCAGAAGAGACACAGCCTCTTAAGTCCACCCCATAGTAAAACCAAAGAAAGGTTTTTAGCAAAGCACCCCTCACAGCCACTACCATAATGAAGCTATTAAAAAAAAACTAAACCAAACTCCACACCACAGCGGTAGACTTAAAATAACGGAGTACCTGGAAACCAGTACAGAGACACAGCCCCATCACAGCCAGAGCAATGCCAAACCAAACAAGAACAAACCAACACCTCAGCCCCTCCCTAGCTCTTATAGGGCTCCTGATCAGGGTAACTCAGCACAGCTGCCCTGCCACACACTCCGCTGCTCTCCAGCTCCCTTTGGGCTGCAGAGCTTCCCTGCCCACACCTGTGGCCACTGCAGCCTCCCCCAAGCTGTTGGGGCTTTGCTGAGCACCAAGCACAGTAGGAACCATGCCAACTACCTTCTCTTCTAGCCTGCTCTCTTTTGGTGGAGATGAGCAACTCACGCAGTACAACAAAGATTGTCTGAAGGTTTATAGGCAAATGTTTGCTGCTAAAGTGATGCTAGGGCTTCATGGCAAATCTAACCTGCTGACACTGTAGTATATCTGTAGTAATATGAGATCAGTATTGGCCCAAAGCTTAAAGAAGCATTTGTGTGCGAAGGAATAATCTTGAAATATAGTCCATGTTGTGCTCCATCCTTTTTGAATAAATGTTTGTCTTTTTACTGAAGTGTTGTTGTTTCAGAAATGCAATTATTGCTGATAATCATTTAAATCAGGGACTAAAACAGATCACCACAGGTGCTATGAGACCACTAAATACAAGGAAAAAGAGCCTCTTGAATTCTCATAGGAACAAAAATTCTGTAACAAATGCAAGTTCTCTTTGCCTGTTTTCTGTTTGTGAATGGTCTGGAAGCGCACCTCAAAACACAAATATTAGGCACGTTTGTGGCAAAATATATTTATTGACAGACAGATTTGGTGATAGATATATATATACATATATATTGTAAAATTAGTGGCAAAGGAGAACAGGCAGTTTGGTTACACACCTTGGTGCTTACTGAAATGTATCTGAATCTTCTTTTTGCCAACTGTTAATGGTAAGAGGTGATCAGCATTAACCTGTAATAATGAATCAGGACTCGGCAAGATCTGTGCACAAGCAGATTTTTTTTTTAGGAGCTATTCAGAGCCTCTGGGTTGTAGTGAAGACCACAGGAGCAGGGGGCAGCTTCTATCTCTCCAAATCTGAGCATTGCTGGAAGGTTGATGAGGAGATCTTGCAGTAGTGTGGCACTCCTAGACTTGCCTACAGTCCTGAGGCAGAAGGACTGAAAGCTCTGTTAAAGACCTGGGTAAAGTGTTCTGGACATCACACTGGGAGGTTGGAGTGATAGCAAGGGAAGAGGCCAGAAGAGATAAGATAGCACTGCTCTCCTTTGTCTGACATGCTACTATCATAGGGCTACTATCCCTATGAAATGCAAAATACATGAAACAACATGTTCCAAATGTATTTTACATCTTGAAACTGATACAGGCTGGTATAGAGGCAGGCACGTTTTCTTATAGCATGGAATTAAAGGGAAAATTTTCTGTATGTCTACTGCTTCTTTCCTTTTATGACTGAAAACGGAGATACTCGCAGAAAGAAAAAAGCCAAACAAACCTACTAGCATTTTGAACAGAAAACAGGTATGAAAAACTGTCTTTGTCACAAACTGATAAGGGTGTTATTTGCTTTGACAATGAAAAAATAAAGAAAACAGAAAAAATTGTCATAGAAGATTGTATGTTATTAGTGACAATCATCTGGCTGGCAACATCTCATCTGTGATGTACGTTTCTTTAGCTGAGAGGAAGAGTTTGCTGTTCTCTTGAAGTTCACCTTTTAAACTGCAAGATTCTGCCTTCAAAAACACAATTTTTGAACAACCCTTATGTCATTGCTGAATTATCTCTGGGTTACACTACTGAATTCATAATGATTCATATCTGATTAGTGAGCTGCCACAGACAGGATAGAGAAGGGGACGTTTTGTTCTCATGACATGTTTTTCTGTGACTACAATAGAAATACATTACCTTCATGATATCAGGTGGTTTTGTGCAGAGCCAGGAGTTGGGTCTGGATGTTCCTTGTGGGTCCCTTCCAACTCAGTATATTATGTGATTCTATGACATATTTTTATCTTTATAACTCACCTTGTTATAGTTTGCTCCCAGGAAACTTTTCTGACTTCAAAGTCCTTATCTCCAAGATTCTCCACCCACTCCATTTTGTGTAAAAAGACAGAGTTAGGACAACTCTAACCAAAACATTCTTCAGTGTAAAGGTACTTTTAATGCACTGAAAATGTAAAACTCAGTAGCACTGCAATATTCTTCTCTGCAATAAAGATGAGAAGTCTTCAAATCCTTTTTCTTTTTTTTTCTAATTTGCTGGAAGTTTTGATTTGTATGCTAATTTCCACACCTGTAAGTGTATGAAAGAGTGGAAGAAGAAGCAGAGAGTGCTTTGCCACAAGCTGCTTGTTTTAAGGACAGAAGGTGACTGCTTTCATTCTGCTCACATGAGTTCCCACAGTGAAAGAGCTCACTGCACTCCATTGTCCCCTCCAGGAGGTAGCCAGGTGACTTCTTTCTGTCCACCTGCTTCTGCAAGACCTTGAAAGATCTTGTGCTGGAGAAATATGTCTGTCAGTTCCCAGGCAGTATTGGCTTTGGCAGCTGTTTACTGTAATAAAATGGGGTTGTGCATGAAAGGAAATAGTTTTCTTATTGGAAAATTGTGCTGCTGTACATCTGTGAGAAATAAAGATATGCAATGGGTAAATAAACATATTAGAGTGAACCCAAACAAACAAAAATGAACATCTTTAGCAGCTTAAGTATTTTCATAAGTATACTATCTGTCTCCAAGTATCCATTACATAAAACCAAGGAGATGGATATAAATACACGATAAATTGTGGGCTGCTTGAGTACACATTTGTTTTATAAAGAATGTACTGCATCATAGCTTAACTTTATTTCTGACCTTAAATAAATAGTATTACGGGAGACCTCTCACATTCTAACCATAACAGCAATAACTACTTCTGGAAGAGACAACCATTAAAAATTATTTATATACATGTTAATGACATCTACTGACAAGCATCAAATAGAAGTCTGCATATATACATTTTGTTAGATTAAGTGGGAAAATACTTTAATAATGTATCTGGAAGAACTGAGAGAAGTCATAGCAATTAAAAATGCTTTAAAATTCTACAGCACGTTAATATATTAGACTATTAAAAATGCCTGCAATAGTATACATTAACATGTTGATTTAAGGAATCCCGAGCACATTGTCCAAGGTCAAGACTGTAGCATTATCATGAAGCTTGTATTTCTTTGTATTTGGATGAAAGTGTGTTTATTAGGGGGCTGGTATTTATTTCCTTTGTTTTACAAAGCTTGTTTTCTGGTTGTTAGTTACTACCATTTTCCCAGTGAATTAGATTTTAAGGTTTGGGTTTATTTTTCTCCTAGAAACTTCTACATAGTAAAGTAAGCTGTTAAAATCACAGAGGGGAAGGTGCACACACATCAGCTTGGCTGGGCTCTCTACAGCCAGAGCTAGAGCATGATTGGATGGCACTGCAGGACATTGCCCCTTCACAATCTCCTTTCAGGAGCACTTATGGTCCTGCTATGAGCATCTTTGCAGAAAGCAGAACTCAAAGAAGAGTTTGCATATATTTACCTCTATTTGGTACCCCTTTGCCCTGCCCTGACTACAATTCTCCATACAGCTCAAAGAGAAATTCATAAAATTGAACCCAAATGAGATTACATTGATAATACAGCGCTCCTTTGGAGACCACCTTTTAGAACAAGGTACAATACTGCAAATCTCCAAGCTGAGCAGGTGTGATAATGAATTCAAGAGCTGAGAATGTGTCACTGTGAATTCAGTTGTTCTCAAAGCTTAATATGTGCATGTTGCAATTTGATGATGCTTTATGCAATCGCAGGGTTGTTACTGTCAGAAACAATCTGTTTACTTTGCATATTTTCACATTTTTGTGAGCTGCCTAGATTCTATCTTCTGCAATTGGCATAGAGATTTACCAATTTATTTTATTTTTCAAGATAAGTAGCCTTGCAAGGATCTGAAAAGGTTCCAGCATGCAAAATTTGGGAAAATTCTGGGGCATAATGATATTCATGAGGATTCAGATTCCACATTCATCTGACCTTGACAGTTGAAATGAGGCCAGGGGATCTCAAAGACCAAGCTCCATGGGTCAGAAAGCCCTAGAAGCAGAGCAGAGGGAAAACTACACACTCTTGGTTTGCCAACCAATATTCTGACATTGGATGGAGAGGCTCTTAGCCAAGAAAAACCAATACAAATAGGCTGGCAGAAACCATGATGGCTTCTACGGGTCCAAAATAAAAGGGAAAGTAAACATTTCTGCTGATCCCCTGTCCATGCAGCCTGTGGAGAGGGCAGGTGTCTGAAGGGAGGGCAGCAAGAGCACTCTGCAATGGATCATTCGACAGTGGAGCTCAAGATGCTGCCCACCCACCCATAGGCTGTGAGCTCATGGTAGGACAGGGACATGCAAGGAGCAAAGGGCTTCTGCCTCTCCTCATTGCTTGAATGAGCTATTATGAGCTCCTTTGATCAGCAGAGGACAGCTCAAGACCTGCTCTCACCTACCCATGGCTGCTGGGATAGAGGGTGCTCACAGCCAGGGTGCTAATGCATGCACTCATCATTTCTGCATCCACTCCAGCAAGGTGGCTGTCAGCCTAATTTGGCTCCTCCCTGCTGGCATCACTGCTTCTCTGACTTGAGGGACTTGGAATCCCCTGGTTTTAAAGCAGTTGAAACTCTGAGCTGTGCAGAGGAGGTTGCTCACAAAGCCTACCCCCAACTGTTCAATTGCTTGGACCTCATCTGCTCTGCAGGACAGCAAGGCTTTGCTACCCTGTATTGTAGAAACTCATATGTAGCTTACTATGCTCTTGGAAAACAAATTCCCGGGGAGTCTTTCTCAATGAAAGAATAAATAAAAAACTGTTGTAGTAAAAGCCATGAATTGTATGTTGTTATTTTTCTGCTAGTATTTCTGTCATTAAAGATATCATATTTAATTTTTTGTGAAGTCTTAAAACCAAAAAAATACCCCATGTACTCCCCTTATGTACTACTTAAAACATTATGCACCTTTTAAGTGACCTTTTACATTGCCAATTGGGCCTTGATATTGTATTTTGCATATTATATTTCTAACAGACAGATATGCACTTCATTTGCTGATCCACAAGCTCCATTGATGTCACTAGAAATGACACAAGCATACCCTCTAGAAAGTGGCCAATGCCCAGTGTCTGAGTTGTTGAAACAACAACTGAAATTAAAAGTTATTTTCTTGAAGTTGTTCAAACTTTAATAGGGAGATTTGTGAAGTAGAATCCTCCTGTAAGGTATTTGCATTATCAGACTCACTACACAATTTTTTTTATGTCACATGCAATATCCAAAGAAAATGCAGGACTTCATTAGTTGTATCTAGACTGTGAAGCAGGAAAAGAATCAGGGTATTTCCTTTTATTTAAGGGGTGGCATGAACCAGCTGGCATTCAAAAAACAACAACAACAACAAAAACCAACAACAAAACAAAACAAACAACACCACCACCACCTAAGAAAATCCCCCACATTGGTTCTTATGTTCACAGGCCAGACTTAAGTGTACTAAGAGATACCAGACAAAATATTGTACTCTAAATTTGAATGTAAAAAAAAGTTCATTGCATAAAATTAGTAAAGACAGTGGTTTATAATAAAAAATGAGTAAAGATAGTTGTTTTGGAGCCTTAACTCCAGTTATTGTTACTTATGTGACTGCAATTGCAATTCTTAATGATTTCTGGACAGTGCCTATAACCCTGATATTTAAATAAGTGCCACATCTCTGAATTTAATGGATGTCATATAATACAACACAAGATTATATTACCTGAGTATCTTGACTGCCACATGCACATTCTGCACAGTATTTGCTAAAAATGAAAACATCTTGTTACATATTTCCCCCAAGTACAGCTGGCAACATCCCCTTCTCTGATTGCTGAGTCCCAGAGGCTTTCTGAAACAACATGTTTTGTTTGCTTTCAGTCATATGCTTATGTGATAAAAGCCTTCTTTGCATTATGAAATCATAATGGTTTATAAACTTCAATATAAATTCAGTTGAACTTTGCAGGAAACCAAGGTGGAGTGAATTCAGGACATGCCATACTTCTAAGGCAGAGGGTTTTGTGGACCAAGAGCCAAGGATGGATAGGTTTAAAAGTGAAACAAAATTGTGTGTTTAAAAGGTTTTTAAAAATTAGACTCTAAAAGCAAAGCACTTCTGAAAATCTTCAGACCCACAGTTTTCAGAAGTCTAAGGTTTACATTTGAAAACAACCTAGAAAAAGGAGCAAAAACATAGGTATACTTTTAAAGTTTGTCTACAGCTTTTGTGACAACAAGAAACATTTTCCAGGCTTTTCCAGTGAGATATTATTTAGGTAAGATCAACAGTTAGTATTACAGAAAAGAATGTCAGAACACATAGATTCCATTTAAAAGAAATAAATAAAGGTTATTTTTTCTGAACTAAAATTTTGTGTTTAACCTGTTTCTAACAATGTTCGATCTGTGTTCTTTTCTGGAGAAAAAAAAGTCCTAATATATGTAGCAGCAAGGTTAAAATCACATTTTTTTAAATGCGTGAATTGTGTATTCCTGACAGCAAAGTTAAAGGAATCACTAAAAAATTCCAACTTTAACAGCAGTTGAGACGACTCACCACTTCTCAGAAGGCACCCAGCAGTGTGCAGGATTGGGCCCACATGTCTGGGATCACTGAAAAAATTATGAAAGCCACACATTCCTGAAATGTTAGGTTCTGCTTCCTTTCCTTCTTGCTCTTTCCCCTAAGGCCGCCTGGGTTTTTAGTCTAAATTTTTGAAGTTTAGATGACTTCTTTTGTGCTGATTCTTTCAAAGTTGTTTTTTAGATGTTAGAGAGAAGTATAACAAGATTGAGAAATTCATAAAATAGAAGTTAGGATTTTCTATTTTAAGATGTTAAATGCATCCCTCTTTTCGAAAAAATAGCCTAATGAAAGTAAAATTAGTACAGAAGTCAATTTGGGACTTACTTTCATATCTTTTTCACTCAAAATACATTTAAGATTAAGCTACCAAAAAAAAAGAAAAAAAAAAAGAAAAAAAAGAAAAAACCCAGGCTTGGTCCCTAGAAAGCTTAAGAATTGTTCACCTCTCTTTGCTTAATTTAATTTTTTTAATGTGGTTAGCAACTAAATAAACCTTATCAAACATTTCTTGCTCCGCTGACAATTTTCTGACCTCCTAGTTGAAGATCTGAGCCCTAACTTAGTTCATGGATGAGTAATCACAGCAGGTCCACAGCAGAACCTATCCTAGAACTACAAATATATCATCTGCAGCATTGTAAATCAAAGCCTCAAAGAGCATCGTTTAGCCTGAAGCTAAAATTGCTTGTTTATCAGATGGTGCCTAGCTTAGCATGGAGCAGTTCCTTGTAAATCTCAGGGACCTTTTACAGCATATACTTAAGCAAGCATATTGGCTCCTGGGAGACTTTCCGAGAGCTTTAATGACTGCAGACTGCTAAAAGATCCAGGCCTTGGTTTAGTTAAGTGGTTACTTGTATAGCTTGGCTCCATTTTGTAAACTCCCAAAGATAAGGTGTCTGCTTTATCTGGGGAAAGAGCACGCATTAGTTTCTTAGGAAATCTTTATATCCCAAGTGTTAATGTTCTTGGGGCTTTTGGTATTTTGACCTTTGTCTGCTCACTTTTGATTTATGGTGAGAGCAAATCTTTTCCCCCAAGCCCTTCCTATGTTTTATAGGTACTTTGAAAAGCACAGTGAAGTACTCACAGCACAGCTTTTAAAAGTAAGTGTAAGGCCGCACTACTCCAAAGTACATTGTACAGCTCAGGACACTCCAATGACAAGGAGGAAAGACGACCACCCATTTTACTTCTTACTGTTGTTTGCTAGTTTATTTCCTCATAAAGCGGGTGGTCACAACAAGTCCATAGAGCTCCACCCAGTGCAAACCAGGTCGCAGCCTGGGCCATCCACAGGCATCCACAGTGAGCAGCCAGCCCCTCTGTCCGGCTGGACAGTGGTGGTGGCGACAGAAGGGCAGCTCCCTTGGGCAAGTGCTTGCCACGGTCATGAACTGGTTGGATTTACCATTAGCACACTGGTGTCCAGGCAGCTACTTCCTGATGGATAGCTGCATACACTTGATGTAATTTGCTAATTGTGGAGCTTGTTATCTGGGTCTCTCACTTTTTGATTTGAATTAATTAGAGTTCACCTCCGTGCAGCCACCTGCTGTGCTGTCACACGCAGCATACATTGGTACAACAAAAACAAGGAAATTTTTTAATAGGCTTATTCAAGCAAAATGTGCTCCCATTAGATATGTGAAATGGCATCACTACAATGTCATAGACTAAAAAGGGGAGCATCGTTTATTTCAGCTGGCATGGTAATGGTGCAAATGAGAGGAAAAAATGGTCCATTACATTTATAGGCAGAAGACCCAATACATTTAAAATCTAATTTGACTTTACCAATTATTCAATATCTTTGAGTCTTTCTCACTTCCGTGTTTTTCCCCTTGATCCAAGTTAAAAGCAAGAAGGTCTGATTTTTGTTGCTGCTAGTAGCAGCGTTAACATTTCTAAACCAAGAAATTTTGCTGGTCTTGTGTGGAAGCCTCCTCCAGCACCACTCTCCCATATTCCTGCAGGTAAGCACACTCCACGTATCATAGAACTGAAAATATACTCCCTTGCTGCATGTTTTTCAAGCAGAACAAATCATTATAACACAGAGCTAAGGAAAAGCTAAATAACTTTAAAAGGTGCACAGCAGCATTTATCTTTTGAAAGGTGCTACTTTCAAGTTACACTGGAAAATATGAGCTTCCTTTTCACTGAGTATTTAAGATTGGCAAAGACAGGCTTATTGTGATATGCAGTTGTATTTGTTTGCTTTCTTACATTTTAAGAAATATATTGAAAATCAAATCCTGTTTTCTTGAACACCGCCCAAGTAAGTAGGCTTTAGTACAAAAGATGTCAGGCCATCTGAAATACAACTGGAGCTATTTTTTCAGCACAGGATCAGTAATGGGTGACCTATTTACTCCATTACTCTGTAAAGATGGTTGAGCTGGCTTTAATCTCTTGTGGTCTATATTGGGTTGCCAGAAGGTATGGGGAAAATGACTCACCCTGGCTGCTCTGTCCTGTGGGCACATCCCTCTTTCTCCGAGTTTCTCCTAAAACTCAACTTTTTTCCCCCATTCGGTACTGTTCACTCTTCTGCATGTGGGCTGCAGGTTCAGTCAGGGACATCTCATGACGTTTCACAGAGAAACTTCTTCAAATCTGTCATGTACTCTAGAGGTGATATAGTGTCAATAGTGCTGATACAAAAAATGGTTGATATCTTCTGGTTTTTTTGGAGGACGAAAGAAAAATTAAGCAGGAATAGAATTAAAATTTTATCCAGATAGATGGATATATAGAGCTATCATACAGCTTATACTAATTTTTGGTTTTGAAAATAATTCATACTGAACTGCGAGAGGGGTTTTAACAGTACCCACATAATTACAGGAGACCCTCTGTGGCCTTACAAAAATGCATAATTTCCAGGAAATTAAATTAATCTTTGTAAGAATGGGTGGTTATTTTGCAAATGCAGATTTTACTAATAACAATATTTGGCATGGCTTGGTACTTTCTCAATTCAGAGTGCCGTATCACTTGAATCTTTAATTCCATTCTATTTCTGTGATGAAAGTGTCAATATTCTCATTTGGCAAATGGAGAAATTGTAACAGAGAGTCAAATTTGGTTACCCAGGTGTCATGAAGTCATCATGTTATGATGCAGTTAAACATATGGCTGCTGCTTGTACCAGCAAGGGCTGCTCCCAGGAACAGAGTGTTGTGCCGCAGAAGCTGCAAATTTCATCCAGCCCCTTGGGTAGAGATTGCTGCCTTAGGCTGTACTTTAGGTATAATATCTTGTCCTTGGATGAATATGGGCACACAGAAATAACAGCAAAGTCAAAACCAAAATTAAGACTTCTCTCTTCCAGAAATAGCATCATTTCTCCATTTTTTCAGTACATTTCCCTTCAATTTTCCCAACTAAAACACATACAAGAGATAATAATTGCCAACACAAGAACCCCACCACCACCCCCCCCACCACCCCCCCCCCCCAAAAAAACCACCAAACAAACTAAAAACCGCCACCTGAGCATGCATGCGAGAGTACACTACAGGCTGGAGTTAGCAGGAAGGCAAATTGAAATAGTCTGTGGTAAAGGATACACTATGTTTAAACTTTGAAACCAAAGAACTGCAGGAAGAGAAGGCTTCACTTAGTAAACACTGTCCAGTTGTTGATGCTAATTGTTTCAGATAGAGATTAAGGAAAACAGGTCCATCCAAGGAAAAAAGAAGGCCTTTGAGCTTTCCAGTCACTGCTCCTACAGCTGGAATTTGTGTTTGGTCACTGCCCTCTCTTTTTTTGCTTTGAATATTGTTGTCCCCATGTCAGACTCCCAGGTTTAGCACCATCTGATTTTGTCACTTGGATTCTGTTTAGATTTCAGGTCCAAAGTGTGGGTCTAAACCTTTATCATGTGCAATACAAATTACAAAATGTGCAAACAAACTCATAAAAAGTAAGTTTTCCAACCGATACATTCATCAGAGGAAGAATCATAACTATCCAACAAAGGCCTCATCTCCTAATGCCTGTGAGCAAAAGAGGATAATCCTGGACCCATTGAAGCTGAGTGAAAAAACTCCATCGAGCCAATTTGCCTTGAGAGATGCTCATTTCTGCATGGTTGTATTCTTAAGACCATCCATTACTTCAAAACATGTTGAAAATCAATATTTTTGTAACTATATAGAACTTATTGAGTTGGTGTTATTAAGAACTAGAACTTAAAGGCACACAATTTTAAAACAGACAAATGGTGCTAATTTTAAACAGTGAGAATAATGAATCAAACTCCTACATGGTGTAATGGTTCCTCCAGCTCTGAAATCCTCCTTGGTGAAATCTGAAAGTAGCTCTGGAAGGTTCACAGGTCAAATAAATATTCAACTCAGTGCTACAGTAGTAGGCTAAATTTATGAATACATCCATACTAAAATATACATCCTAAAATTCGGTTGTCCAGTAATCTCCTCCTGCACTGAGGAATTACAGGAAGAGGTTCAAGTTCAGTGAAACTGGGAAAGTCACAATGTTCCAGTTTTATGTAGCTACAGAAATACTTCTAAATTGAAAAAAAGTCTGAACTCAGAAATGTTTATTGGGGGATAATATTTTTTAAATGGTCATGGTGCACAGCTGATAGCTGTGAGACTTCAAAACATTCCCATATACAGATATACTTTTTTTTTCTGAGTAGTAGGTTGTTGTCACAGACTTCACAGGGCAAAAATTTTAACCCAAATTTTCCAGAGAATAATGTTTCTAACGGCCTTTACTGAGGTGTTTCAAGTATGTGAACCATCTCACAAGTAATAGGTTTATTACTCACAAGTACAAGTTTATGTGTTACTGGTTTTGGAGAAGACATGACAGCATCAAAACTCAAGTAGGGAACAGAGGCCCAAGCGAGTGAGGCTGCTTTGCTTTTAAGGCAAGCTGGGGAGTACTGGGGTTGTTTCTGCCTAGCTAGAAGCATCAAAGAGAACACTTATTTAGACAACAAGGTCTTTCAGTGGCAGACACGCAATGCCCACATGTGCTTATAGAGCATGTCGTAATTACAGCTGTTAAAATAATATCACTGGAAAATGTTCTAGTGATTTTTTTTTCCCAGTTTGATTAGCTTTAGGGGATGACAAACCTTCTCTAAACCAAGAAACCTGTAAAACTCTGATAGATCAGTGCTCCTTCATCGCTTTAGCAAAGCCCCAGTGTTCAGCTTGGTGAGATGCAGTGAGAGGGGCTGGAACAGCCTTCCACAGGGTCCCTGCCACCAGCACTGCAGTGAAGCCACTGCTGCTGCTGTATGGGGAAACAAAAAAGCCAAACACATCTTTCCCTTCTCCCATCGTTAGAAAATGGAGAACTTGTTGTGAGAAAATACAATGATTTCCACAAGTCAAGCTCATAGTGTCTGGTGAAACTGCACATCGCTCAACATTTTCTTACTTATGGAGCGTGGAAAAAGTGAGATCCTGCTTTAGACTGTGGTAGGATTATTGCACCTACAGAGAAGGAGGTGGAAAAAACACTCACTAATGCTTTTAACTGTCTCTGAAATTCTCCTTAGGAATAAACAGAGCTTGAGCTTGTAAGATTTGCCATTTCCCTTCGGTCCATTAGTGTTGAACTTTTGACGGGGTAACCTTCCTTCTTAGACAAGGGTAAGAGAGCAGAGGAGGCTGCTGTTCTGCTAAGTTCTTTATTTCATAGTCTCATAGCTTTCTTGAAGGCAGAGTTCGAAGGGGGTTACATGATAAAGGCAAGCAGCCACAGCAGGCAAAAACAGCTTCTTCTTCTTCTGTATGTTCTATATGCTCTATATATTTTTTCTTACAGAAGAGTGGATTATATTTGCTAACTGACCAATAAGATTAACATACGATTCTAGTTTTTCTTTTCTGAACCTATCCTGGTCTATTTCTAACAGTCGTAAGCCTTACACAAGTGTTACACAGGTATTACACAGATTTACATATACAGCTTCTATCAGCTCTTATTATTTATGTGAACACTCCATCTAAAAAATGTGAACAGTATAGTTCTATCTATACTTTGTCTAAAGTAAGGAATTCCGTGAAAAGGTAACACTGCTGCAGCAAGAACTGTGTTTAAGGTCTCTGCTACAGCTTTTTAATGTTTAAGGCACTTAGCATATATTTCTACTACAAGTTAAAAATCTGTATTTCTATTTCACTTTGGTGTGGCTTCATGTATCTCAGCTTGTCCGAAGGTTTTAATTCAACCCCTGTGCTTTGGCTTCCCTCTGGGCCTGAGTCCAGAGGAACTTTCACTCCAACACATTAGGACAAATAACTTCAAGCAAATTTTTTCTTCCTCCATGTTTCCAGTCAGGTCAGACTCATTAGAGCCACCAAGGCATCAGCAGTAAGGTAGGTGCTTGCATTTGCTGCTAGTTATTTATTTACGTTTACATTGATCTGTAAATACATCCGGGAGCACTTGTACCATCTGCTACACATTTGTCAGTCACTGAATGGAGGGTGGACATCTGGGGATGCCACTGGGTTTTGTTGATTTTCCCCCATTAGAGATACTGTTTCCTTTTTAAGCATGATGTGAGCAAAGAGTCTGGCTGACTGTATTGGAAAGGCAAATATGTGTGTGTGACACCACCTCCAAATCCATGGGATCTGAGTTTTCTCCCAAGCTTTCTTCCGCTTTGCAGAGCCCAGCATATCAAAAGAGCATGGAATGCAAAAAGATCTACCACAGTTTTTCTCTGCAGCATGAACAGCAATATTGAATGGTAATATAAGAGACAAACTGAAGCACCTCCTATGTGCTCCAGATTTGGGGGGTGGGGGGTTAGGGTTAAAAAAAAAAATCGTGTAATTTAATACATTCCCCTAAACTCTGCTTCAACAGACATTGCACACCCACGGACAGAGGTGGGGAACACCAAAACTGCTTGCCTGGGTTCCAGAACCAGAGCCAGAATATGAATAAGTACTCTTCCAAAAATCCCCTTTTCATCACAAGTGATTGAGTTTTACCTCCCCTTTTTCCTGTGTATCCACTGTCTGCAGGCTCACAAATACACAGTTTCTCACAAGTCTGGTCTTCAGAATCACTGACACAGTATTATCCAATATTTATGTTTAAACCCTGACTTTTGGAACAGCAATAAAAGTAATAATAGATTGATTTTAACATAAAAACTAGCTTATTTGGAGCATATTTGGTTTATGTTTTTGAGATAAGCCTCCTGTAGTCTGAAAACTAAAATTCAGAGAAAATTATCTGATTCCTTCCACCAGTGTGAAAAGAAAAAGCCCACATTGTTACAATGAGAAGTAAAATAATCACTGCTAGCTTCCAGTATTTTGTGCTTCAAAGAAGCTTTTTACATCCTGCTGAATTGAAGTGAGAAGTGCTGCCACAAGGATTTCCCTGTGCTGGAAGAGGTGAGCGCAGGCACAGAGCAAAGCTGCTCAAGGCGTGCTCTGATGCACAGCCTCCCTAGTTCTTAGGGCATGTGGCCTTCACCCACCAAAAACATGGTTTGTTGGAGCTACAACAGACTGATTGCAGCTTCTAAACATAGCTATGGCTTGATCTGATCTTAAACATTCAAGTCTGTGGGAGCTGAAAAGTTACCTGGATGTAAGTAGGTTTGTAGAGCACATATGCACACATATTTTTCACATTTTCCAAGAGGTTTGCCAGATGCCACCCTACTTAGAGATCCTGCCATTAAGTTTTTTAAAATCCTTTATACCCCACAAGTCCTAGCTTGTGTCCTATAAACTTTGCTAGTCACAACAGGTTCATAGATTAAAATAGGCACTGTTCTTGAGCCAGTTGTTACCCCAGTTGCTATGCTCTATAAAAACATCAGAATAGCTGGGAAGGTGCCAGGGAGTCGCTGTGAGAACTGTTAGGATTCTCCTCCAGGAGAGAGGGAAGGAAGACCTATTTGCCACCTTCCATGGGCTGCTAGCTCCAGCTCCTGCTGCTGCCAGGAAAACAAACTTGTTCCTAAATGATTGCACATTACTCCAACATTGTAAATGCTATTGCATTCAGTTTTCTTTCAGAATTGCCTCTTTCATTTAATCTAAAGAAAATTATCAATATTAGAAAATATACAGTTGCAACCAGTTCCTAAGAAACCAGAGAATAGCTATGATTTGTGATGCTTTTGTAACAGGACTTCAGATATTTACTTTCAAATTTTGCTTTTTCTATTTTCTAAGTGAAAGCTTTCTCATCATTTTTTTATGGTCAGCCTTGCTGCCTGCAAGATGCTGGTAGAGATGAGATATACATTTCACCCTGGTGTTGTAAATGAAATGAAAATAAATACTGTTTATCACTGCTCTCGGCCTGTTTTCTTTCTCATTCTGTTGTTCTTCAGTGTAATACAGCATTACAGCCTTTTCTGCCTCTGTGGGAGTCATGAACCAAATTTCCATTCTGAAATGGCCATGAATTTCAAATTCATCCTCTAGGTGCACAACAGTTAGGAGAAGGGCATTTGTATAATCTTCCATCAGTGTTTGTATGTAATGTACTAGTAGCAAAAGAAATTAATCAGTATCTCAGTATCACTTCCCTATATGGATTATGTTCAGTAGGACATAGAGTGGGGAAATCATATGCTAGCTAATTCAATGTTTTCATAGGGGTCAAGGTTAGAGGAAGAGGTCATAGTACAAACCTAAAACACTCAATACTACAGACAGTTTAAAAGATATGCTTGATTGGATGTCCTGATATTTTAATTTGGATCTTGAAGTTTTTGATTTTCTATTTGAATTGCAAAATAAGAATACAATAATGGGGGGTTGTTGGTAACGGTTGCACAAATGACAGAGAATGGAATTTTCTTTATTGCTCGAGGCAGAATGAGCAGTCCATTCTTTTGCTTGACCTCTGTATATCTGAAGAATATGCAAACATATTGAAACTTTTTTGTGTTCTACAGTGGGGGAATGAAGTGCATCGATTGCTTGCAATTATTAGCTAGAGTGGGATAAGCCTCCTCCTTATTATGCAGATTAGTGAAGCTCTCAGTTCCAACATATTGTACAGATGCAGGAGAGCAGCTGCTCTTACAGATGGCAAGTACACAGCTCCATTAGTATGTATCTATTGTCTGCTCTTGGCTTGCTCAGAGGATGGAGAGGATGGGTAAAGAGGAATTGTCACACAGTGAAATGTAAAGGAGAACACACTCTCTTAAAAATCCATACCCAAGAGACTATTTACACAGCAGGGCAGACAGCAATCAAATTAAAAATCTACCCTGAATAAGGACTTTCATATGTCACAATTAAGCTTCTCTAGTTTTAAAATATACTAACCATTAAAACTAAGGAATAGAATTCAAATTGGCAACTAAGTTGTATTAATAAAAAGAAATCCTGGGAAGTTCATTGAAAATTTGGTCATGTATTTGGCCCATCCAAAGCTTTCTTTAACAAAACCTCTCCCCTCAAAAACACCTCACTACTCCAAAGACACATCCTCACTTATTTTGCATAACAGAAAAGACAGAAAAGCAGAACTGTGCTTCATTTATTAAACTTTTCACCATCAGAATATAGCATTTCATGCAATTTTTTGCATTAATGAGAGCTGAAACAGCTAAATTTAAGTTAGTATAGACAGCATTGATTGTGCATCTGTGTCAATTATTCTTTGCAAAAATGCTAAACAGAACGTTAGTTACCCATGTGGTAATTTTTAATGTGGTGAACAACTCCTGAGGAAAGATACAGCTACAGCTTGGCTGCCGAAAATAATCTAGTGACGAACAATTATTTATAACACAATCTGTGGTTGGATGCACAAATTATGGATGTACCAGCAGATTTTATGATATACTTAACATACAGTTTATTTTTATTTAGTACAGAGATGACATACAGTGGAAAAGGGTTGTAAGGTACAAAGGAAGATGGTGTTAAAGCCTAAGTTATGGTCTCATTCCAATCTGAAAGTCTGGGAAGCCAAAGATGCCTAAGCAAGTGCGAGGGAAAGAACATATATAAAAGCAGATAAACAGGCCATTGGGTCCCTATAACATCTGGGAGGCACTTGTCCTTAGCACCAAGCCTTTCACAAAAGGCAGTCTCAGAAGATGACTTTCCTATGAGCAAAGTAGAATAGACCTGTTCTCGTGACAGGCCCTGGGGACCAGCAGCACAGCGACTGGGGTACAAGGTGCCCTGCTTGCCCTTTGACTCTAGGTCTGGGGTCCTCTGTGTTCAGGGAGAAATTACTTGGTTTATTTTTATTTTTATTTATAGATTTTATAAGTAAAATAATAAAGGGTAAGATCAAACTGCCATTGGCTTTTTTTTTTCCCCCTAAGGTGGTAGAAATACAATTAGTCATTTAGTTTCATTTGGCTTGGAAACCTGCATTCTTCACCCAGCTGCTGGGTGAAGATGCTGCATTTGCTTGCATCCTTCATCTGAACTTCATCCAGAAAAAGACTTTGCAAAAACATTGAAAGGATTCACTTTCAAAAATACAGCTGAATTTTGACAAGAATGTGAAAATATAAACATAAGACATGAAAATTATAGGAGAAGCAGACTGCTTTGGGCTGGCCAAGAGGAGAATATTCTTCTCCAAGAAAACCAAAAAGCAGTATAATTTAATTCACTTAGCAGTTTGTGGGTTTTTACATGAACGTAAGTGGCATCAGGCAATCCAGATTGGCATCCATTCTTCTAAGCTTGATCCCATCTAACTGCACATTCAGGGAGAGGCTGTTCTGCTTCCCTTGAAGTATAACTTCCTAACTAGCTGTAATTTTACTTAAGAAAGGTTTTAGGTGACAAGACAAAAATTCTCAAGAAGTTGCATGACAGACCTTTCCTTCTCACAGCAGTAATTTCTACCTCATAAGAGAGCAGCTATGCTAGGAAACTAGGATGGCTTTCCTGCTCTATCTGCTCACAGACAGTCCAAAGGAAAAGTTGATGTATGTTGAAAGTATGTCCAGGCACTCAATCTTGTGCACTCTGGGTCTAAAACAAAATTAAAGCAGTTTTAAGCCTCTGGGCAAGGCTGATCTGCAGAGCGCAGATGCTCAAGTCTCTTCAGATGAGGAGCTGTGTGAGCATCACTGTGGCAGGCAGCATATTAGGCAGTCCCTACGAGAAGCTCGGTGTCCTGAGATCTATAGATTAGCAGTACATTCAAATTAAGCTTGTATCTGGTATCACAGATTAAATGGATACACTTGAAGGATTTTGTTTTGAATGAGTCTTACAGGATTTCGGCTTAGATGAGAACAGAATTTTTACTTTCCTCCCAAGTGCATCCTGTGCATCTGAGTTCACAGCACATGACTCGGTCTGAGGACAGCCATGCAATCTCATCAGTCCCCCTAAAGTCCCCCTAAAGGCCATTGTTTCTATGTTAATCCAGTCAAAAATAAATCCCCAAGTATCAAGAATTCTCTTTTTTTTCCTACAGTTTTTCTTTTTTTTCATTAGGAATGATAAAATACATAGAGATGATGTAATCATTACACAAAGGTAACACATTGGGAAGAAAAAAGCTGCAGAGGGCTACCTGGCTCCAAATGCTTCCTAGGTCATTTATTTTCCTCTTCACATTTTTTTTTTTAATCTTTGCTGGACTGTATTTTTCATGTTAGTAGTATCTGAAAGTCTGCACTGTCTTCACAGCGTATAACCATAAATTCTAGTACAAAGTTCTGAGACCATTACTTAATATAAAGAGAACCTTCTCCTCTGACTCTTTTCTATTTGATAATTTGTCTGTAACAAAAGGTACATACCACCTAAAATACATGAGAGCAGTGAACTTGAAATTATTAATTAAGGGTTTTCCAATGTTGGTTGAGATTAAGACAATTTTGTAGCAATGCATTATTCCTTAAAAGATATTTTAATTGAACTCACAATTAAGTCTCCAGAAAACTTCAATATGAAACAATTGAGAAAGGCAGAGATCTGTATTTGTTCTGAATTTAGAGGGCTTTAATCCAACCCGTGTCTAATCTTAATGACCAGAACCATGCCCTAGTTTCATCTTCTGTAGCTGGGTTCAGGGTTTCATTTCAATACCCTGCAGCTAATACACCAGTCTATACCCATGTCATGCCACCTACATTCACAAATCTCTAGTACTTATGGTCTGGACAGTAATGTTTAAGAATCAGGCAAGCATAGAAGGAGAGAGACAGTTTCATCAGCACTGCACAAAAAGAGTAGCAGAATGTCTGCGAAGCTTGCCATACCAAACCTGCTAAACGCAAGGCAAAGCACTAGCAGAATTGGTAGTTATAGCTCCAGGAAATCAAAACTATTTTTCATGGATTCTGTTGTTCTAAGACTCTAGAACCTATGTTTTGAATACAAAAGATGATTACTACAACAAATCTCTGGGGGATTTTTTTTAATGCATTATCTTGCCAAAAGCAATAATGACCTAGACCCATACTATTATCTTACCAAGGAGATGGGGTAACAGGCAGCCCATGAATAGACTGTGCAAAACAGGGGAGATAGAGACATCTTTCACTACCTCAACCCAGTGCTTTGAAATGACAGCTTGTGATAAAGTGTCCTCTATTGGTTTAAAAAATAAAAAGCTAATAAAATGGAAGTCTTATAAAGTCATAGAGCTTAAAAATTAAATCCATAAATAACTTGACATGCATTTTAATAATGGTGTTAAAACACACACTTTCTCACCTTATGTATGCAATAGTCAAAATCTCATTCGAGAGACCTTGAAAAACACATGGAATATTGTTTTGGAAAGATAAAGGACTTTTCTGATGTTGCTCAAACAAAACCAGACAAACCCACTTCACATTCTTATTTGTAAAACTGGGATATGCACAACGAACTTTCCAAGGCTTACAGCTTTCCAGAAGACACCTTAATGTTTGAAAGCCACATATGAAGCAAAATTTGAAGACAAGAAGTTCAAGCTTCCTGAATTTAACATGTTGGATATTTAGTGTTTGATGTGTCTCCTACAACAAACAAGCAGACAAAAATTATCAAGGCTGCATTTCATTATGAGGTGGGTTGGACTGAACGATCTCCAGAGGTCTCTTCCAACCCTAATGATTCTGTTTTTATAAAAATTAAACCAAAGAACTTTCAAACCAAGTTTTGATATGGGAAGTTGTGCAATACAAATGTTCATTATTTCCAGTGTCACATGTGCCTTCTAGGCTATGCTGAGCTCATTGGATGAGCTTTACAGATATCTGTGCTGCATAATGCAAGAGTATAAAGTCTTCAAGAAAAAGACTGCAGTGTCCTGTATTTTTTTCTGTTGAACTACTTTATACAATAAAAACATTTTTAAAATTGAAACTGTTGACTATCTTCAGACAACAACTATTCTTTCAGAGCTTATTGTAGCCTGTTACATTCAGTCAATTAGAGCAAAGTTTCTGGTCTGGGCTCAAAGATTTTCAAACACATCTATCTAGCATAGAAATTCGCTGTCACGGGTATCAATGGCCAATAATTTAGGGTTCATAGGGAGATGGCAAGATGACTTGCATGAAAAAGACATCAATTTCTTTCACAATTAGTAGATCTAACTGTTAAGTGCTTTTCTCATACTTCAAATGATTTTAAGAATTTCAGAGTTTGTCCTGTTTCACACCCAAGTAAACTTCTCAAATTCCTTTTTCAAAGGAGACAATAATTTCCCCCACTTTTCTATAACCTTGTCACCAGGGGATTCACAAGAGATGGTTTAGAAGGCAACTAAAGATCGTGCGAGGACAAAAATCTTATATTATTACGTATCTTCTAGAATAGATACATTCTAGACTCCCCACTAACCCAAAAATAAATTTCTGGGGTTATGTGTGATGAGGAGAATGTGTCCCTTCAGAGCATGTCAGAAAAGGTTTAGTCAGAATTGACCTGGAAGAACAAGACCTCATAACAGAGGTGTAATATTCCAGCACAGGTCTCTGGTGCTCCAGCTTTTAGCAGACCTGAACATCGAAAGAGACTTCTCTGTGCACTGTAAGACTCACTTCACATAATTCGAGGGAGCAGGAAAGCTAAAGAGTACACCAAACAGCTGGGCCAGCTTATTCTACTGAAAATAAAACCTCCCACAGCTCTTCAAACAATAGATCTTATGTACCAAAGCGTGTTGTATCATGCGTGATTTTCAGTGCAATGCTTCCATGCTGTATAAACTATACATTTTCACAATTCTTTCCCTAATGAGGTTAGTAAAATAATTTATGCAAAATAAATGAGAATACAGAAAGATCAATCAGGGTACATAGAGGAGGAGGTTGCTGGTTTTGTTTTCTTCCTCCAGACTAATGTTTAAATCTCTAGATATTAAGAATGCTTAGGAGAGAGATAACAGACAACAACTGAACTGAAGTTAAATGCCCTTAAGATTTCAAAACTGGTATATTAAACAAATTATTTTCAAGACAAATCCTGTCTAAATATAAGTTCAGATTTTAAAAAAAATCTTTTATTCTGTCAGATGCCTTCAAATACTCCATGCAAATTCAAAAAAAAAAAAAAAGGATTTTCAGCTGTAGATAATGGAATTTTTTTCTTTATAAAAGATGGAACAACCTCGCCTGAAACAGTCAAAACTTACTGTATTCACGTAACTTTGTGTTTAAACAGTAATATTTGTAATAACGTGATAGTCACAGCTGAAAAAAAATCACAAATTATATGAAGCATATAAATACTCTGTAGTAGACTTTACATCTTTATTCACCTTTTCTTTATGAAACTTTTCAGAGAGACTTCTCTGTGGGAGACAAGCTCTTCTAAAGCCTGAAAAGGATCATTTTTTGATGTACCTCTACAATGGTTCCATTTTGCATCAACTAGAATTTCAAAATTTAAGTACTAACATGTATGACTCCTTAAGCTGATATGCATCACAATGTACATTTTGGCTCCAAAATGTATGAAGTAGTTCTCTCTTCATATAAGTGAACCTTGAGTAGATAGATAAAAAGTAAAATATCTTCCTTGGGAGATGAAAAGTGGCCACTACCGCCTGGAACTGATATGTTTTCTCATGATTCCCACTGTTCCCACTCCTCAATGTAAAATTAAAAATGAAGGTGATGGTGAGGAGATAATTCTTTGAAGTCACATCTTTCATCCTCAATTTGTTGTAAATATTAAAAAAATAGGCTATACATGTCAGTAGAAAACCAATATGATTATAGGTTATACGTGTGCCCATAAACATTGCTTACTTAAAATACTACAGTTCTGTGGCTAAGACTTGGGGCTGGAGCTCAGGAGGTAGGAAAGAAAACAAATCCTGCCTCAGTCACTTGTTCTGCTTCCAGCTGTGAAGTGGAAACATCTCTTCCCACCCTGTTTGTTTAGTTCTTACACTCAGGTGTAAGGTATTTTACTCAGGGTGGGTATTTTCACCAGAGTATTGTCCCATAATTCTCCTCTGAGGCCTCAGAGTACTTTTCTATTGCACATAAACAATGCCATATTGAACATCCATCATAACAAGGGGAGGTCATATGTGCTTGTGCCTACTATGATTCCCTTTCAGTCCAAGTGAGCTCTTGCAGACTTGTGGTTGCCAAGCATCAGGCTGCCAAGCAGAAGCCAAGACAACTTCACATAGCAGTGCCTGCCAAACAGCAGCACTACAAAAGTCTGTGGCACCCTAGAAAGGGAGCTACTGAATAAGAGACCAGTCAGAAGAAAAATAAATTAGAAACATAAGCACTTGTGCTCCGTGCATTTGTTAGAAGCCAAGAGTGGTCTCCACCAGGCACTCAAGTTCAAGGGAAAAAGGAGCAGGTGAGGACAGGAAGGAGACACCAGACACCACCTGCTACCTTTTGCTTCCAGAGCTATTATTCTGCTATTTTTCTATGTGCCATCTGCCCTCATCCAAGGCACATCCCACACAGTAATACATAGCTCTTGGTCCAAGCCTACAGTGACCAGTCTTCTCCCAAATCGTGCATTTCATCTCTCTGAATAGGAGGGAGCACAAAACACTTCTTTCCCTCCTCAGTCAGTCAGTACTGCAGGTTCTCAGCAGCCCAGCCCCTGAATCCTACAAAAGATGTGCCAGGAGCATGTTCTCTTTCCCAAGAATTGTTTTTAAGACATCTCAAACAGCATACCTCTCATCCTGTCAACCACTGAGAGCCTGTCTTTTCCATTAACTTTAGAATATAAGTCATATAATAATTTTGAAATACTCAGAGAAAACACTGCACAATCATTCCCTGCTTCAAACTGTTGTAACTTGTACCAGGGTAGGGGTTCCAAGAGCCAGACTGTGTCCAAAGCAGACAGTCCATCAAGCCAGTCTTGGTGCTGCATATGTTACTGACCAGGCAAATCGGGGATTGGCGACACTTGTTGATTTTACATCTGGAAATATAGGTATGAAATAATAAAGGAAATAGATATATAGGTATAGGATGTTATGGCCCTTAACAGGAGATTGTTTCTCCACCCCCATCAGGACAAGCCTCTACAGAGACTGCAGCACATTCCTGAGCCTTCAATCACAGATTTTTCTTTTGGGCTTGATAATGACGCCTCGATTCTGTTTGCATCAATGCGTCTTCTTCAGTCGTGACCAAATTCCCATCAGTGTGTCACAGCCATATTAGTGGGCACTGCAGCTGCCTTAGAAATACCCAGAGTAAAGCTGTATCAGAGCTTTATCACTAACTCTACTATAAGGGATTTCTGACCATTTTAGTGAAGAGAAAAAAATCCCTGAACTACTTACAAGATAACACACTCTCAACTAAGTCTCCTCTACCCTCTACATCACAAGAGTTCATCTCACTTAAGAGTTTAAGCTTGCAAGAATAAAGGATCCCTTAAAATCTAGGGCCATTACCCCTCTAGATAAAGTTTACTTAAAACACATCTTGTAAGTGAAATGCTTCCACTGCCCTTGGGTGTGCTTTGTCTATTCCGTGTTTGCAAGGAAGGGGACACACTCAGTATCCTGGAAACCACCATAGGAAAGTAGACCCGTTAGAGAGTCAAAGGAGCTCCTTTTCTTCTTTGTGTCACCCCATATGTAAGAATTTTGACTCTCTCATCATAGGCCATTGCATTGCATCGTGTCTATCCAGCAGGTCAACAATAGCAGACACAAATATTTCAGTATCCATTGTTGTTTTGCGTGGTCGTTTTCCCAAAAGAGACTAAGTGGAGAAAAGTTATTCGTAGTGAGAGCAACACTTGGACTAACATGATTGCTCAGCATGTATTCCTCCAGTTAGAGTATTGGTGACCTTTACACAGGAGTTACTAACTTAGAGATCTAGAAAACCACACCTAAATTATTAACTTTTGCAATTTAGCCCTTGATACGACGGACAGACACAAAGCCCAAAATCAGTAACCCCCACAGTGTTATTAGTATCTTGAAATGACTGAAAAGAATTGATAATTTTGTGAGCACCATGCAAAAAGGAAGAATTCTGTTTGAATTACATAACAGATGTTTGCTAGGATCCACAATGCAGCCTGCATACACAGTTATGCTAATTTGGCACTGTTTCCCTTCAAGTTAGCTCTGAGTCATTAGAGCACGCAGCTAGTAGGTCCTTCTGTCTAACTAATAATTGCCTATTATTGATATTAATTAACATTTTTTGCACCTTCCCTCAGCTTTGACCTGGTATCTGTTGGTAGTCTAATCACAGTGGCCTAATAAAAGTCAAAATATGGAGGCCTATAGCAGTCATGAGCCATTTATCAAAAAGCAAACAAGGCCAATTAAACAGGCAGTCAGACAGTTGTCTTGATTTGCCGCTGACTGTTTCTTGATCACCATTATAAATTGCTAATCGGGCAGAAAGAGCTAAGCAGTGCATCTGCAGGGGGTGGTTATTGCTCATTCCCTGCCTGGTGACAGGTGAGGGAGGCTAGTGATGGTCTTATTGATGTGAAATGCCCATCAGTTGGTAGTTATTGTTAAAGTTCATGATGCTACAGCTGATCCTTTCCTGCTGAGAGTCAATCAAATTAATTAGTGATAGAAATTCTTCTGTATTATTCTAATACAGAAATACAGAAGGAACATACTTTAATTTTGTTCTAGAGGCACTGGGGAAAAAAATCTCCATGTATTATAGAGTGGGAGGATGAAAAAAAGGGAAAAAAAAATCAAATATCGCTTCTTCCATTATTTTATAATAAGGGCTGCAGCTAAAGGTTTTTATAGCCACAGATCAAGAGATCATAATAGAAGCATATTGACAGATTTTTTCTGCAATACTCCAAGGAACTGGCTGTAGCAGGAAAATATATCAAAACCTTATCATCAGAGCTGAGATCTTCTCTGAAAAATCAATAAAGAGTTATACATGGTTTGAGTTTAAACAGTTCTCTGTAGTCATTTAAACATAGTGCATCTGTGCAGCTTTTTACCTCTGGAGACCAGTGTAGCCTAGCAACTGCAAGGCTTAAACCGATTAACTACAAATGAAGTACTGTACGCCTATCAAAGCAATTGCTCATGGTTGCCTTTGTTGCAGGGGCTGAGCTAATTGAACATGATACAGTATGAAGATAATTAACACCCATGAGTTTGTTAATTGCCTGTTAGCATTACAACACAGGCTCTGCATTTCTTTTTAACTTGCTCTTCAGCAGCATCTTCCTCCCTTAAAAGGGTGCAGGACTCATTTAGTTAGCAATGATATCTTATAGTTTATTAACCCTTTTCAAAGGGAAAAAAAATAACCTGCATGTAGTAATGAAGCAAATGTACGCTCTTGTCAAACACAAACTCCCACTTAGTCCAAGCAATTTACAGGGAGAAGAAATTTGGTTTACATAGGCTGTACAAAATATGTTTATTTTCAGGGCTAATTTATTTCAAGCAATTTAGTCATTACAAATGCTTTAAAATATCTTTTGTGGGCTGCTTTTATGACTCAGCTGCTCTGCCATCTAAACTGAACAATAAATGTCTTTTAGGGTTGGAATATTAATTGAAGGCAGCATCTGGTCAGCAGCTGACCTCCCATACTTGTCTTTGTTGACTAACCAGTTAAAACTTAAAGCTTATTTGCTTTATTTACCAGCTTCTCCTTCCATCATGGGGGTGGAAGCTATAAGTTCTATTTCATTTATGTCAAAAGGTAGTGCTATTTTTATATTAGTGCTAACTAATATAAAAGTGATTTCCACAATCTATTAATCTGAAATAGATTTAATCTGAAAAAATTTCTTTTAAATCGGTTATTGTGCTTGGGGAAGTATTTCCCTTATTATACTATCTTCTGAATTTGTGAAGAACACGTATGAAAGCTCATAAAGACAATGTAATGCATGCCATTAAATTATATAGGAAATCTCCTTATAAGGAGACAATGCTTAAAGTGAAGCAACATACAAGAAAAATAGACAAAAATAGTAGCATTTGGTTGGCATAGGCAAGTCTCCAATGTTTAAACTCTATGTTTCCAACAACATTGAATGTAAATGCCTTCATTGTGTCACAGTTGTTTAGAGTAGATTTTCTTAAATGATCTTGGATTTCTGAGCTGTTACTGTCATAGTCAATACTGGCAGAGAAGCTGTTCCCTTGAGGAACACTACTAGTGCCCAATTACAAGTTCCATCATCAATCATAAGTATTATTTATTCAGCAAAATGAATTGCTAATTAATAACTGATGAGCATTATGGCCTTGAAGTCTGTAACACTATTAATTACCTTGGCAATTGGGATTCTGCTGGTGTAGACTACCAAGCACATTTTCTCAACAATTAGTACGGCGAGATTACAAGGCGTATACCTGCTAAGATAACAAGGGTATGATGATCTCTAAGGCTTTTAGAGAGCCTTGTAGTGTCTGCAAAGAATAAACACGATTACAGCCCTACTGTGCTGGGCTGTATCCTTAAAATTGTTTGGTGACAAAGAGAAAACTATTTTATACAGCGTGTTGACCGGAAGATTTGGCATCACGTCCTGCTATGAATTTTGTTGTGTGGAAGCAATGTGGTAGCAGCATGCTCAGGGCAGTGCTGCTGCCTCATGCCTGGTACCCCGTGGCTGCTTGGCTGGTACAGCATGCTGTGATTAGTACACTGACCTGTGACTTTAGACCTCCAGCAACTGCTACCTACATGGTCTCATAGTGCTTACACATTAGCATCACTGCAAAACTGAATATTTAATGAGAAAAGAAGAATGCAATCTACAAAAAGAGCAGCTTTTTTTGGTGACTTCAATATTCAGAATGCTGACATTAATGCTGCACTACAAGCTGATGATTTACTCCCAGTCTTCCTTTCAGACATCATCTGCTTTCTCTTCTGCTCCTGTGCCACCTTGAATTTTGAGTGTGAATTCCTTGGGGCAGAGGCTGGTGTTATATCTGTCTGTAAAATATCCAGAATATCTACAGAGCTGTATGAACAACTTGAATATTGCCCAATAAACTGCAAGGCAAAGATCAGCTCCTGCCACAACACCAAGATTTAGGTTTTGGTTGTCAATAAAATATAGCCTATTGCAAGAGCTCAGCTAAGCTCCTAGATTATGTGATAGCTGCACAGTGATAAAGACAAAAATTATTATTGTGGAAAGCAGAGGACTCTAATGTGGTGCACACACTATAAAACCACAAAATCCAGCTGCAACGCAAAAGCAAAGCCTTATATGAAAGCCATCATATTTACATCTGTTTTCTCTGAAGTGCTGAAAGGGCCTAGAGGATGTTGGAAACATGCTAAGTCTATCTTTTCTGTACAGCTGTGACAGCACACTGGTCACAGTCACAACTGTCATTTTATCTCCTTACCCCAAAGCCAAATTTTGCCTTCATCAAACAACAAAACCAACAGCAGTTTTTGTGCCGTGCAACAAGGAGATATCCCCTTCCATCAAGAGATGCTGAGGCTATCCAGCATGGAGCTGGCAATGTACACTTACAATGCCTAGGTAATCAGCTTTGTTGGAAATCTCCATGTACTGGATGATTTGCAAATAGCAAAGCAAAAACCCACTAACTCAGCCTTGCTCATCATTATGGCTATGTTTATGGAAAAGTTTTCAGACTTTGGCCCTAGACAATATGTTTCTGATTCCTGTGTGTGAATTAAAAAATAATAAATATGCTCTTTCTGAAAAACTAGACAGCAATGGTCGTCCTGATATTCAGGATTTAAAATATATTCAGGATGAAATATTTGGGAAGAGAAATCTTCTTGTCCCCAACAGATAGCTTATACAGAGACAATTTTATTTGAAGAAATGGGATTTCTTTACATTTTCTTCCTTAACCAAATGGTTTCTACTGAATGTCAAGCTACTTTCTGTCTCTGCACTGGCTAGCTGTAAAATAAAACAAAATCCTTTTCTCTTTAAACAAAAATATATGAAAAGTAGAATTCGAAGAAGAAGTTTCTTTTTCATGCAAAGTTCCTTTATATGGAATAGAACATGTTATACTTAGCTATATATGCTATCAGTGTTCCTTTTATCCTACTACTCATAAGGTCTGCTTGGATCCCTATTTCTTACATTGAGAGGTAAAGGGAGGAGAATGCCCTATGCTCCAGAATATGATCATCACTTCACAAAACACCACCATTCCCAACTCAGCAACTTGGGAACTAACTGATTTGGGAAGACTCTGCTAAAGGAAAATTTTGATCATCGTATGTTCATTTTTCTTGCTCTATTATGTAAAGCCACCCAGGTAAAGGAGAGTCAACTTTACTGAGAGAGGGTATGAGCACAGTCTGGACCGGGTTTTGTTTCCTCTACCCAGAACAGTTGTCCGTCATTTCTTTGGCAAGCTCTATGCTGTCTGACACCCTGACATATCCTCAAGTCATGACAGCATACCATAAAAACTAAAGTCAGGAAGCAAAACAGCTTTCACAATATCTGGCCATCTGGCTTCATTTGTTATAAACTTGGGATCTGGAGAGAGCAAGGGGACTTGGCTGGGATCTCCCAGGACGTTGCCTAAAGCTGGTGCCACTGCTGGGAAGTTTCCTTAGCTGAGTCCTGATCCGAGCCTGACACACACCACCTCTGTGCCTACAGGTCCTGAAGACTCCTGAATAGACCAGGACACACATCCTGGAGTGTCTATCTCATTAAGAAGATTAAAAATATACATGTATGTGTGCATATATGTATATATCTGTATGCATATGTGTGTGTGTCTGTATTTTGGAGTGAGACATCAAATTCTGGACAGTGGCCACTGGTGGAGCAGGAGGTGGGCAGGAGCACCTCAGCACCCACCAAACAGCCATGGTGCTGCACTGGCTGCATGGAAGCACCGGGGTTATTTGCTGCAGGGAAGCAGGAGCGTGGCTTGGGGCAGGGGCGCAGTGGGGGCTGGCTCTGTGAAGACCCTGGGGTAGGTATCGCACCAGAGCAGGCTCCGTGTGGAATGCCACAGGCAAAGACCTCGCCTCGAGCAATAAACCAAACCTGCTCCCACCAGTTAGCTGGAGAACCAAGGCTCACTGTGCCAACCACAGGCACCAGACATGCAGTGCTTTGCTCCTAAAACAGAGCGCGTGCCTTTGTAGCAATGAGCCCAGGAAAGCGCTAAGGGAACTGCCACAGAGCTGGCTCAGGCAAAGCTGTCCTGAAGCCAAATCACACTAAAGCATCATTATTGTTTCAGAAAGCTATGTTTGAGCTGTGCCAACAGGAACCCTGGAACTCATAACTTTGCTCAAGATACAAAATACTGTGATATATTTCAGAAGATAATTTTTTTTAACTCTTTACTAAATATTGTAGGACTCTGTAAATTGACAATATTTGCTAGAAAATGCTGTACAATACTTGGAAAATATTACTTGAAGAGATGAAGTGGTTTTGCTCTGTCTCTAGTTGTACTTCCTTTGGATAAAGAAAAAGAATAATTTAAGATGCGGGCTACATTATTTGTAAAGTTTATTCCTGGAGATATCCATGTCTGGAAAAAAAGTCTGTGTTGAATTTTGCATTTAATTTTGAGAAAATTCTGTAGACAGCTCAAAGGCTAGGAAGCATATAAAGTTCACACTCAGAATTGCAGACGATCCCATTTTAGAAACAACATCCATCACAAATACTAAGGCTGATAGAGTTTATAATTGGTTTCTTTCAATTCTTGGTCAGTGCAGCATGTAAACTAATCATGAGGTTTTGAGATTGATATCTGTTCCATATTTCAGAAAACATAAGACAGCAGATTTTCTATTCTCTGATTGAAGTTAAAATAAAAAAGACAAACAGCAAAATTGCTTCACACTAAAATCACTCATTTGTTCAATTTCTTCAAGCTGGTATTTGGTCCTCCAGAGACATGTTCATCTCTGGAGAGTTCTTTTAAGAAGTTACCAAGGAAGTTAATGGAAGACCAAAGCTAATGGCACACTCCAGGGAAAAGAAACTGGAAAATTATGTTCTAAAAAGCAGCATGAGCTGTTTGAGACATGTTGCAGAAGCCTTCAGCTCCCCTGTATGACTAGCAAACACATTTCACTGTGAATTTTCATTCCCTTCTTAATCAGCTTTCTTCTTGCCAAATTCCTCTTCACTTTAAGCTATCTGCAGCAGTGTGTTCATCTGGATTCAACCGTGTTCTGCTTAGCACTGTTTATTTTTAAAACAGGTCTTTACTGTAATTTGTATTATATTATAGACAGTAGGGCAGTTTGCAGTACTAGTTTAATGTGTGGGCTCAAATTTATAGTTAATGACAAATAAAAACATAGAGCCAAATAGATTTTACAAAAGTTAGTTTCCCACTTCCGTGTTTGGTTTTTTGTAAGTCAGGATTTTGTTGAAGATAATTTTGAATTAAGCATGCTACATCTTCCATGGTGAGCAGCAACAAACCTAGACCAGAATACACCTTTCTGAAAAGAAAATGTGATGCAATCAGCCTACAGTTTGCTAAGCCCAACACTGAACTGTTGAAGAGAAAAATTAGGAGAATGTACAGGAAATAAGATGGAGTGCTGGATAAAAAAACAAACAACAGAAAAAGTGAAGCTTATTTTATAACTAAAACTCAGTGTAGAACAACACAGTAACGGATCAAGTGACAGAAGAATCCAGAACTCTAGCAATTAACAAAACAGTTACCGAAATAGAAGCACTTTTCTAGGAAGAGGCAGGATAGAGGAGGGTGGGGAAAATATTTCATACAAGAATACACAATCCTGAAGGGAAGAGAAATGAGATTTTACAAGGCTGTTTGAGCTTATGTCAAACACAAGAACAAGGGAGCATAAACTAAAGCTAAGGGAAGGGTCAGACCCTCAAGGAATTTAGTCAGAACTTCTTTAGATAGGGAGTAGTGAATATACTGAATAAAAGGCAAAGGGCAGCAATACATGAAAAAAATACCTCAAAACTATTTCAAATTGTTATAAAACAGAGCCAGAACTCTGAAAACAGAAAGTAACATTGTGGAACAAAGAAAGGTAAATGGTTGGGTTTGCTTCCTTCAAGGCTTATTTTTTCTTTTTTTCCCTCACAAATGCCAAGCAAGTGCTGCAGAAGCCCCACATGATAAAGAAATATGTCATCTCATCACCAGCAGGACTTCTGGCCACCCAGACCCTGGTGGCTTTGTGTTGTTGCTTGAGTACTTGCTTATCTCACCTTTATGAAAGCTGAAGTGCTCATATTGCCATCAAGCTGTCAGCTATCTCCAAAGCCACCCAAAATCTACAGATATCTTCCATTTTTCAACACCGATTTTGGACATGTCCCTAAAGAGTCTGTTTCCAGACAAGTCCTGACAATTTTGACAAACCTACAGCCTGTTCCTCCCCATTGTTTTTTGGGATTCACAAACAAGTTTTTCCTCTGTTTGCAGCCCAAAGTCACAGCAGACCCAGAAAATGCAAGTCATGCACAAAGTGCAAACAGTACCCTTACTTCTCAAAGATACCACCAAAGCAGGGAATGAAACTCAGGTTTCACTGCTCCCAGCAGGCGCTAGCCCATGGACTATTTGGGTTTATTCTTGCTGCTCTTCAACCCAAGAAATTCAAGTTTTCCACAAGCCTGAGGAGTTTCTTAGCAGGAAGTGCAAAGTTCCTGCACTGAAAGCCCTCCTTCAATTAGGAACTCTCATGAAGGACAAGATGCCACCCTCAGCCCCTCTCTCAGGGAAGGTTTTAGGGAGACAGGATCCCACATGCCAGGTAAGCACAAATGGACACTGAGTTTTCACAGACAGGGACACCACCTGAGGAGGAAGGCTTTCCTTCTGCCTGGTTGAATTAAAGCAGTGGCTGTTTCCTGCAAAACTCTTCTGTGTCCAAAGCCAATGAAATGTATCTCCAGGCACTGCACCTGTGGGCTGAAGAGGCTGGCGCGTGGCCAGCCCCAGTGGTCCAGGCTGCCCAGCCAGCTGAGCCGTGGAGATGGCTGGATGGGTGCCACTGCCACAGCACAACACAGCAGAGCATGCCCTGCATCCTGCCAGGGCTCCCACTGCTCAGGGGTGCTTGTGGTGATACACCAGCATTCAGGGACAAGACACACTGCTGTTGTCATCCTCACCCATAACGGGTATCGAGCCCTTCAGGTCAAAGTCTACATTAGGTACTTATGCATCCTGCTTTCACCCATTTCAGCAGGGATGCGTGGTCAAAGATGCTTTGCTGCAACAGTTTTAACCAAATTATGCCTGTAAATGATACACACAAAACAGTAAAAGCACTGATAAAAGTGTGTATGCTTCAGTTTCCTGCTCCTGCAGCTTCCTTGGCTGCATGCCTGACAACATTTTACCCAGGCTAAACAATATACAGGCAGCAGTTTGCACTGCTCCCCATGGACAATCGCTCAGCAGCCTAATATATTTCAGTAATGATTTTTTTCCTAAGATTCACCTTAAATTTTCTCTTGCTTAATTTCACCCCATCATTCTTAGTTATACCTTCTTGTACCATCCTAACTGTTCTCTCACTCTTTTTTTTTTTTAATTCAGGCTCCTTTCAAACTTATCTGTGTTTCACATCAATCATGCTCTAGCAAAATCATAGATATGGCACTTAGCTTTTTTTTAATCCTTTCTCATCATTTGGTCCCTTCTGCTCTGATTGCTTCGTTGCTCCTCTCACTTTCTCAGCAGTTTGTCAATATTTTCATAACGATGCTGTTCCCAGGATTTCATGCAGTGTTGCAGGTGTGGCCTAAGCCTGACACCCACCAATCCTATTGCCACTCTAACATAACATCCTTATACATAAAAGCCCAAACTGTATTGATCACCACTATTTCTGTCCTCACATTCCCAGTTCACTACAGATAGAGAGAGCCCCAGCAATAAATACTGTGAATTGTAGGACCCAGTTTTCGGGAGGTCCCTGCTCCAATTGCAACACCAGCTTGCGAAAAAGCCAGCACCAAGCTGGTTCCAAATCTGGTCTTTCTCTGCAAGCCTGCTGAGAGCATGGGCCCAAATGAAAGCAACAAATGCTTAAGAAAAACAACTGAATTGGTTTTGAGCTTTTTCAGAAAATTGTCTGGAGCATCACTCCAGTCAAATTCAATCAGACAGTCCTGAGAAACCCAGTGCAGCCCTAAAGACCCTTCAGCTGCAGCACACAAAGCAGTGACATTTTCACATAGGGAGCCTTCTGCAGAAACGAGGGAAGGTTCACTTGAAAAACTTCAGAGTTTGCTGTGGATTTTGTTTTTCACTCGGGAATCTAGAGCTGGGGTACGTAAAGGGCAAACCTGTCATCTGTTAAACAAAAGGCCATGGGAAAGCCAAGCCTGTGAACCGCAGTGATGCCAAAACCCCCCCACTCCACAGAGCTCTGCCAGACCACTGCCAGCTCACCCACAGCCCTAGCACACCTACCAGCACAGAGAGACTGCCAATCCTGCTTCTCATCATAGAAACAAAGAGTTGAATCGCCACCAACACAACTTTAATAAAATTGCCCCATTTTTTTTTTTCACTGGGTGAAAATAGGTTCTATTTTCAGTAAATTCTGACAAATCTCTCTTAATATTGATAACTTCTTTGAGGAATTCATTCTCTGGCACTCTCTTCTACACATGTAGCTTGAAAACTAACATTTACCATAGAACCACATAATATGCAATGTGTCTCCCAGGAGATAGTGCTCAACTAAAGAGAAGTGAAAAGATAAACTTTGGTACTTACCACAGTTCAGGCAGTAAAGCACTAACCCTCTGCTCACCACGTCCTTGTGCAAGTCATAAATAATAACTTCATGGAGAGGTACTATGAAGAGAGAAGGAATCAGAAAAAAAAAAAATAAAAAGGGTGTTTAAGATCCTTACCCTTAAATTACCCCAGACCTGAGTAGTTGCATCTGAAATGCATTTAGCAGGTAATCCTGACTCCTTCCTGCAAAAGGCAAAGAAGCAAGTGACCACTCATTCATGGTTTCTTCACACAGCTTTCAGAGCTATATATATAATCAGCTGTTTCTTCACTTTTTTGTTCTTTTTCAAAGACTTATCCCTCAAAGACTGATCATCTTAACTAAAACTTCTCCAGCTGTGTTTGCTATTCTCTCCAATAATGCCCAGGTGATCAAAATCAGGTCTGTGGGTTTGTCTTATTTCATACTGGATGAAAGAGTCTGCGTGGAGGAGGACTAATGTAGTGAAAGAGAATAAGAAGAAAATTCTTAAGAAATTTCTGCTCACACCTTTACTTAAGTTTAAGTTTTACTCACATGGAAAGCCCTGCTAAGACAGAATGTGGGTGTAAAGAGACAGTATGGAGACTGAATATCTGTGCCTAAACAAGTTACTGTTCACTAGCTGAGCAGCATTACTCCTAATTCTCTTAACCTATAGTGATTACAAAACTGAATGTGTGAACAGTTCACCCAAGGGGCAGTGCCACGTCATATAAATTCCTGAGACACAAGGTACTCAGACCAAAAGGGTTAGTGGGTTTCTGTTCCTCCAGACACCTGTTGTTTGTATTTGTTTGTGCAAATCCCAAGGCAGATCCAACTTTCAGAGGTTTGCTATTCTCCTGAAAAATGCTAGGGAACAAAAGTAGGCAGCAGTGAAGTATGGCCAGGGCTGGTATAGAGCTGGAAGAGCACAGCTGATCTCTGCTATCCAGGAATAATTCAACACTCTGTTGGTACTTCTCTGAGTCAAACCTAGACATTGTATGTATTGTAAAAGCTGAATCATTTATTTCATAAACCAAATTTCTGTAAAGATAGTTGCCGCACCAGTTCAAAATAATGGTCTGTCTAATGCGTAGAGGGTCCCCTACAAAAGCTTCAGGTTTTTTAGAGCCAATGCAAGAATTCCAAGGCAGGCAAACAGAAATAATGTACATAGGAGAGATCGTTTCCTAGAGCCCCTGGATTATTCTTTTTCTTAGACCCTAAAACATGAGAGCGTGGCTCCCCCTTAAAGCCGTGTACACGATACCTAAGGTAACTCAGGGAAGACTGTAAATGCTGTAAATGTTTTTCAAGATTCACCAGCTACTTGGCTTGGACTGCAGCTGATTGCAGTAAGTCTTTTAAGATGGGTTCAGATATCTCCCTTTTTTGGCCGAAATGCGCATCTTATCCATTTAATCAATTGTTTTATTCAGGTATCATGAGAAGAGGCGAAGTGGTTCTGGATTTACCTGTTCAATAGCATCTGTTACCCGATGTACCTCTGTCATGTCTCTTCTTGTTTATCTTCATCTAAATTGAATAGTACCAATCTTTTCAGTCTCTCTTCGTCCAGAAATCTTTTCACATCTCCACAAATTTCCATCATCGCAGTATAAGCTCTGCTATTCCTGCTATTTCCTTTTTGAGTCAGAGAATGAGACTGCAGAAAAAGAAAGGTTTTTTACAACAATGTCATTTTAATAGTCTCACTGTTATTTTTCTCTCCCGACTGATACCATTCATTTGACTTTTAACCACTGCAAGACATGGAAGGGAGCCCTTCACTGTGCTGTCCAGGGTGATGCTCACAGGTCTTTCACTAGTGGTTACCATGAATAGGGAACCAGTAATATGATCCAGAGCTTCCCCCATAATCTCTGCCATCTCTCCTGATGCCGAGTTCTCTGGAGCCTCTCTTTATTCATTCTGTCAGACCAGAGAAGCTGATTGCATTTACTACTCTCTTAAGGCCAAACCCCAAGGATTTTAGTCCTTATATTAAATCAAGCTTGTCCTGAAGGCAGTGGGAGTTTGCCGGAGCACAAAAACTGAGTCAGACTCAGTCCTTCAAACTCAGAGCAGCGCAGACCTTCTTCATAATGAGCACTGGGGCCAGAAGGTCAGAGGAGTGGGAGAAGCTGTAATTGAAGAACATTTATTGTCAAATCATCAAAACAGTGTTTCCATACCTTGCAAATCCTCTCTCTCCCCACAAGCCCTTCACTTCTCTTTTGCTGGCTTTGAAAAGTGAGGCTGCAGAAAGATTTAGAGACAACAAAAGCCTCCATTCCACCCCCACCAGCTCCCTTGGCCAAGCTGGTGAGCAGCACAGCTCCTGCCCCATGCGCTGACTGGGCCACACATCCCAGGGTGGGTTTGCAGGGCTCTTGCTCCTTGATCCAGCACCCTTCACAAGTACCGTCTTCTGTTTTCCATTACCTAAAACCAGTGACAGATTTGCCACTCATTGCAAGCAGCCTATGGCTTATGGCATTTGAGAATACGGGCTACCCTTAGCAAGCATTTTTGGCAACCATTCCCTTCCTTGTTCAGGCTGGTAAGCAGCACCTGTGGCCAGATGTGCTGAGGGACTGGGGGATCTAGAGGCACTAGGGCAGAGCGCAGGTCATGCTGGCAGGGTTTGGCCCAGAAACAGCCCCATAAGCAGTGCTGATGGCCACAGGAATAGTCTGCCCAGGCTCTGGGCTTGGCACAGTTAGAACTGCCTTTGCAGCCAATGGCAAACCCCAGATGCAACACAGGCAGCGAGTCTTTGCATTCACCCATTTAACCTGCCTGGTCTACAGACCTGGCATGTGCTGACCACCTTGAATTTGTGGGGATGCACACTTGGGATCACTCATTAAAAAATTTGCTCAATTCTCCTAACTTTTTATACCTTTAGGTGCCTGTGGACTCATGTATCATCTTCTTCTGCAACCTAAGAGAAGCAATAGGATTTTATTGACTGTTACAGAAATACATTTGCATGTGTTTGTATAGCAGATACTGGGATGCATTGTTAGGCACTGAGCCATTTTGTCACTACCTGCTATTAAAATAAAATTTAATAATCTGTACCCATCAACTGTAGCCACCATGGACCAACAGGGACCACCTCTCAGTCATCATGCATTTCTAGCATAATGAATATATTTGTACAAAATACACAATGGGCATTTCAATTTCTAATACCATGGTCCCCACACCATTTGCATTTGTTATTTGTTTTCATGAACATTTCCAGAACTAGGTGAGAAAATAAAATATTTTTCTTCAGGAATTTGAGTGAGTTGCTGGACAGTGGATGGCAGGATATCGTCATGATCCAGTCTTTCACATGACAGACTTGCAAAACGTAATAATAATAATAATAATAATAATAATACAACCACCTACACCAAAACATAAAGGGAAGAAAACAGTGGGGGCATCCTGCCACTCTCTCTTAAACAAAACCAGTTGGGCTGAAACATTATAACCTCCGTTCAAAAATAATCTCGTACTAGACCAGACTCCTGAAAAACAAAACATGAGAAGAACAGAAAAAGACAGAAAACCAATATTCTTCTCCAGTTTAAGCATCTTGGGGTTTGGATGGCCATGTTTTCACTTAGCTTTTCTTTGGATATGCTTGTTATTTTGCAGAGCCTTGAGAAGAAAACAAAACCTCTTCTGAAACAGGATGCCTTTGCCAGGGTGACTCAGTGTCACGGGTTCCAGAAGCAGTGGGCCTAGAAGTTAATTCATGCTCGTGGAGTGTGCATGGAGGTTGTAGAGAACTACGCTATACCCAACATGCTGAAGAAAAGCAGCATCCATTCATTTAGATATTTTATTACTAAAGAGAACAGGAGAGAAATTAAAATATTAACCCAGAGCAATCCTGGATGGATTTTGGGCTTAGTATGGAAAAAAATCTCAAATGAATGACAAGCATAGATTATTTAAAGGTCTGTCAGATGACACAGGTCTGGCAATTTTGCCAAGCAAAACGCAAAAAGTTTTGCTCAGTTCCCAACAAGATTGTCTCACTAATTTTTTATTAGCTTGAGGTACTACTTGATAAAAATCAGTGTTCTGGGGAGGCCTTATGATGAATAAACAACACACACAAAAAGCTGCTCATCAGCTACACTGGAGAAGAGTACCCAAAAGGAATTCTATGCCAGAGAAAACAATAGATAAAGAGCAATGAATTAGATCTTAAAACACACATGACAAGGCCACAGTTAGGGGCAGAGAAGACAAAGGCTTCCTCTAGATCTTGGGCACAGGCAGTCCCTGCACCAACTCACTCGTCACCCTCCACCCCTGGCTGAGCCTGATAGAAGCAGAATTAGGGGTAGGTCTTGTGAGATAACAAACACCTATGTTAAGCCAAGATTTGGCCTTAAGATCCATTTCAGGCATAGATCCATTCTTCCCCGAAGTATCTTGCCTAGAGGCACAGTTCTGCAAGTACCCTATATGAAATATAAGTACCTATATTTCTCTACTTTCACTCCCAGACTTTGGCGGTGGCATCCTGAGTACAGCAGAAGACAGCAAAGAGTTAAATTCACATGTGCTATGTGAGATTTAGGTTAAAAATTGTTGAACTGCCAGGAGTTATTTTTACCAGATTTTTCGTGCTGTGCAAGAAAAGGGGGTTTGGGAAACAAGTAAAATAGTTCTGCTGGAGGCTAGCAGAGAAAGGATACAAAAATGAGGTTGAAAGAAATAGGCCTATAAATCTGACATCCAGTGCCTTGGTCTTGCAATGTGATTTGCACCTGCAACGAGAGCAATTGATTTCAGCAGGACCCACACAAACCCAAGCACCTGTCACACACAGCCCCTGGCAGGCCTGGAGCTTGCACTGCTGCACAACATGGCCAGGTTTGGATCAACTCAATCACACACTGTGCAAGAGTGTAGATTTTCAAAGTACTTTTTGCAAGGAAAGATTCCCATGGACCATTTAAATTCCGTATATTTTCACAATGCTTTTGCTGTTGACTCACTACCATCGTACCCTCCAGACCATCTATTTATGTGCCACACAATGAGTGGGTCTTGCAAAAACGCATACTCTGTCTCCCAACAAAGTTGCCAGAAACATTCTTCAAAGTTCACTGAATAACATTTCTAAGTAACATTCCCTGATTATCTGAATAACTGAATGAAATGACTTGCACAGTTGCCTGCTTCAATAGTAAAATAATAAAAGAGCAGAGATTATGCATTTCAAATTTTTTCTTGGGTTTTTTTTTTAAATTATGCAAAATACCGTGATGACCTGAAGTATTCTAACAGCACCAATAGGTGGTGCTATCAATTTCGGTAAAGGTCCATTATAACCAGTTGGGAAAGATGAGTTAATGGCGTGATGTTTAAGTTTGCAGATGTTCCACATGCCCCTCAATAAAGGCTGCAATTCTTTGTTAAAGCATATTAGCAAATATTATCAGCAAGACCTGAAATCAATGTGTCAAAAAAAAAAAAAAAAAAAGCAACCCCCACCACTTCTTTTACTCTTCCTAAGGTCTCAGCAAGCTCTTAAAAACGTTGCCAAATTGTCAGAGAAGTACATGAATTTGGATGGAGAACTAACATCATGTGCTGGGCACAAGAGAATGTCACCTTTCATAAGTAAAAATTTGAAAGTATATAATTTAAAACTATTGTCTAAATGATAGCCAAAGAAAAATTATGCTTCAAATTGACTTCCAAATCCATTTATTTTCAAATATACTTTATATCACACTGTGGATATAGTATATTCAAAAAGGAAACAGGTGAGTAAAGCATTGTCCTGGTGGATATATCCAAGCTGCTATTAGAATTGCATCCAGGAAAAAAAAATGGCTAACAATAGTGTAGTTTCTAAAATATAGGCACTTCTTGGGTTGATGAGTTCATTCATAAATCAGGCCTTTCTGAAATCATTACCTTTCTGCCATGCTGTATATTTACATCCACTGACTTAAATATTCTAAATATAGTAAGCAAGCCATTATGACCTTCTCCTAATTGAAGGAGACAGACAAGAGTGTGTGTTACGGTACATCTATATCTGGGGGAGAGAGAGAATGTGCACACGAGACAGCGTGGGTAATGAGATCTTCTCTGCTATTACAAGCAACCTATGGCTCTGGGGCGCCCGGCTCTCAGGGCTACTTACGGAATTCAAGCCCTGCTCAGTTGAGTTTTCCATCAGTCTTTATCTGAGAGGTGACCTGCTCTGTCCCGATCGCTGGTGCCATTTCGTTCCTGAGCGTTAACTAGCTCACAGCAAAGAGACTGCATCACCCCTCCCAGCCTTTAGCCCTAGCCAAGATGAAAACACTCATTTGGTCAGGCTTAGCTATGATCCAGTTTATGGCCATTCCTTTGTTCCCAGTGTT